>NW_006921744.1:4622394-4639115 GCF_000298275.1 Orycteropus afer afer | reverse complement strand
AAAAAAAAAAAAAAAAGAGAGGAAGACTCTCAGTGAGATGGATTGACACAATGGCTGCAACAATGGGCTCAAAAATAGCAAAAATTGTATGGATGGCACAGGAGTGGGCAGTATTTTGTTTTGTTGTACATAGGGTTGTTATGACTTGGAAACAATTCAAAGCCTTCTAACAACAGGAACATGTTATCTAACCATTCCATTAGACATATTTGCCCAAGATGAAATAAAGTACGTATCTATGCAGAAGTCTGTACACAAAGGTATTATAAATAAAAGCAGCCTTATTTGTAATAGCCAAAACCTGGAAACAACCCAATGTGTATGCCTTAGCTATCTAGTGCTGCTATAACAGAAATACCATAAGTGGATGGCTTTTACAAACAGAAATTTATTCTCTCACAGTTTAGGAGGCTAGAAGTTCAAATTCAGAGCACCAGCTCTAGTGAATGGCTTGTTCTCTCTCTGGCAGCTCTGGAGAATGGTCCTTGTCTCTTTTGAACATTCATTGACCTGGCATTCCTTGGACATCTACATGTTTCTTGACATTAATCTTCCCCTGGGTCCAAAGTACACACTCTGTTCCTGGCTATTCTTTCTTGATGGTAATCAGGGCCCTCTATATATATTCATTTCTCTGTCCTTTTATCTCTGTGAGATAAAAAGTGATGGAGGCTGCACTCTAAGGAAATTCCCCTTATTTTGGACCAGGGCTGTGACCTGAGTAAGCTTTTCACATTCCACTCAATCCCTTTATAACTGATTGACTAATCACATCCTATCACATCTTGGGGATGATTACATAATTATATAACTGCCAAATTGCATCATTACATAACTGCCAAACCACTGAGGTTCATGGCCCAGCCAAGTTGACATATATTTTTGAGAGGTATAATTCAATCCATGACAGTGCATCAATAGCCCACTGCCATCAATTTGATTCTGACTCATAGCTACCCCCGTTGGCTGTAAATCTTTTTGGAAGTTGATTGCCTCGTCTTTCTCCAGAAGAGCAGCTGGTAGGTTTGAACCACCAACCATCTGATTAGCAGCTAAATGCCTTATCCACTGAATTTTTTAAAATGTAGTCGTGGTACATTCATACAGTGGAATGCAAATCAGCAATAAAAAGGAGTAAGCTATTTAAATACATAAGAACATGGATAAATCCCAAAATAATTATGCTGAGTTAAAGAAGTAGATAGAGAGTACATATTATATGCTTCCAATTATATAAAATTCAAGAAAATTCAAATTAATCTATAGTGAAAGAATGCAGATTATCAATTATCTGGAAAGAGGGGACATGAAGAGGGGCAGAAGACAAAGATTTCATATGCCAATGAGGAAACCCTCAGAGGTGACTGATGTAGCATGTTTAAAATGCATTGCCCTTGGAAACAACATTTAAATATACACTTTTATCCTGAGAAATCATTGGAAGTTGAGTAATTATATTTGCTCCTATGGTATTACTTTGGGTCCAACAGTGACTTACTCTCAATGAGCTGAAACAAGTAATTCATGAATTAATAAGATTCCCAAGAGTTTAATTAAATTACTGATCTCAGGAGCACAAAAGAAGTGAGACTTGCAGTGTGGAATTTGCCAACTGCATCCTTGAAGGATCAACGAGCCCCTCCTGGAGAAAGGAGCTGCATTCATTCATTGGAACTATCCTGGGCTGTTCTGGAAGAATGTCAAGACATCACAGAGCACACTGCCAAAATTAATAAATAAATCATATAGAATCAACTTGAAGGAGTCCCTGGATGGTATAAATGGATAAATTGCTGGGCTGCTAACCGAAAGGTTGGAGGTCCAAGTCAACCCAAGGAATCTTGAAATAAAGGTCAGACAATCTTCTTCCAAAAACACAACCATTGAAAACCCTACATAACCTCCAAGAAAAGTGACAAACCTTTACATCAAGATAAAAAAGAAGACCAGTACAAATATTTAGCAAATGCTAAAACAATAGCCATGAAGGAAGTGATAACATGATTCATAAACAGAATGAGCTCAGCACAGAAAATTAGATGGAGCAAAGAAATCACCACGAAAAAGCGCAAAACAAAATGACAGCAATAAATTCATAGATGTCAATAATTACATATCTGACAAGGGACTTATCTCTAAAATTTTTAGAAAACTCCAACACATCAAAACAACAAAAAGGTTAACAATCCAATTTAAAAATGGGTGGAAGACATGAATTAACACTTCACCAAAGAGGATATTCAGGAGGCCAACAAATACATGAAAAAATGCTCATGATCATTAGCCATCAGAGAGATGCAAATCAAAACAACGAGATACCATCTCACCCCAGCACTAATGGCAAAGTTCAACAAGACAGAAAAATGGTGGATGCTGGCAAGGATGTGGAGAAATTGATTGGGACTCTCATACACTGCTGGTGGGAAATACCATTTGACCCAGCAATCCCATTACTAAGTATATATCTTAAAGAAGTGAGAGCCAGGACAAGAACAGATATATGCACACTCATGTTCATCACAGTAGCAAAAATATGGAAAAAACCTATGTGCACATCAACAGAAGAATGGATAACCAAACTGTGGTACATACACACAGTGGAATACTATGCAACCCTAAAGAATAATATAGAATCTGCAAAACACCACATAACATGGATGAACTTGGAGGACATTATGCTGAGTGAAAGAAGTCAATCACAGATGGAAAAATATAGTATTAGTTCATTATTGTAAAAGTCAAGTGAAAGTTTATATATGGAAGGCAGCTATATTTATTGGTTACCAGGGGTGGGAGGGAAGGGGAGGGAACACAGCAAAAAGAACAAAAAAAAGCACTAACCCATGTCATTTTAGTTTTGTGTATTTCACTGTGCATAAATTATACTTCAATAAAATGCATTTAAAAAGGAAAACAAGAAAGAACACCCTACAGTGTACAGTTATACTATGATACCATGAATCAGTCAATTTGATGGCAACTGGTTAGTTTTTGTTTTAGTTGACTTGTACAACAAACTTGTAGGGAAGACATTCCTTTTTATAGTTTGAATAAAATCCTATCCCAGCAGATTTGATAGTCACATGTGTCCAGTGTTTACATTTATTTGTCGGTTCCAGGAGAAAGGAGATGGGTTAAAAGATAAACAGCTTAGAACAGTGAAGGAAACACTGGCTTTGCAGTCAGGGCATGTGTATAAGGCCTAGAGTCTTGGGAGAGCCATATACTCCATCGAAGCCTTGGTTTTCTCATCTGCAAAATGGGAATCATGGTATCTACCTTGCATGCAGGGATTCTGGTAGCATAGTGGCTAAGGCACTTGACTGCTAACCAGAAGGTTGGCTGGTCAAACCCACCAGCCACTCCTCGGAAGGAAGATGGGGCAATCTACTTCCATAGGGATACTGCCTCGGAAACCCAAGGAGGGGTCACTATGAGTTAGATGTGACTCAACAATACATAACAACAACAACAACAACAACCCTGCATGCAATAGTAGAAAGTTCTGAACTAAAATAACTGAAATAAGTATTTGTAAAAGTTCTGAGTTTAAGATAACTAGAGAGACTCTTAGTTTATGTATGTGTTACACTTTATTATGATTACTTGTTAACTAACTAGCTGCCCTTCTAAAATGTACCTTTTTTGGGGGATGGACTACAGTTCTGTTTTGTTTAGTGTTTATACCCAGGACAGAGCATAATACTACCTTCAGAAGGAAGGTTGGGCAATATACTTCTGTAGTGAGTAATACCACCTTGAAAACCCAAGGAGGCATAGTTATGAGTCAGATCCGACTCAATGTCAATGAGTGTGGTTTTTTGGTTTAGCATAATACATGGATCTGGTGTAGTAAATTACATAGTGTGGCTTTTTTAGCCACAAGTCTTTGTAAACTGCATGGTGGAATTTGCAGCGAGCAACTGAGTAGCTCCTGATTGCTAAAGTTATCCACCTGGGGTATTTCTGTTGAACCAGCACAAATCAATCTTCTGGGAAGTTCGCTCTCTCTCAGGTGTATAGAATTCTGATATTGGGATCGGTTAGTTTGGCCACTCTGTCAGGCTCAAAAAAGGAGCCCTCCTAGAAGCAGAAGGAATCTCTCACTGCCAGCTGGGAGATGCAAGAGACATGCATTGCTGATAGAGAGACATGAGAGACATGCACTGCTGAGAGAGAGACAACGAGAGTCTGTTGGCTGAGAGACAGCAGGTTGAGAGAGACTGAGCGTGTTCTTGAATTTGAATTGTAGCCTGTTGCTTCCCTAATGAACCCCAAAATCTGTAAGTTCTGTGTGGCCACTGCAGCAAATTATTGAAGCCAGCAGAGAGGTGGTGGGTGCTACAAGAGGAATGGTTGGTGTCAAGGGTAGTGAAAGGATTGGAGGGAGGCAGCATGTCTGGCCTTGCAGAGATAGGCCTTGGGCTACTGATGATGATTCTGTCTTCTTCTTGTGGGGTTAGAAGAAGTCAGAAGATGTGGCCTCCTTGCCCTTTTGGCAATGGAATAATGATTATAGTATCTTACAGTTGTATGCATATATAATGCTTTAGGTGCTATTCTAAGTAACTTATATATATATTAATATAATCAACCCAACCACTTTAATTTTTTTTAAGGTTCCACTGAATTGGCTCCAATGCATAGTAACAGCAGAACAAAACACTCCCCAGTCCTGCTCCATCCTCACAATCCTAACTATGATTAGTACACAAAGAGGTAGATACTATTATTAACCCTCTTTTGAAAATGAGAAAATTGAGGCACAAAGAGTTAAAGAATTGATCAAGAAATAAGTATTTGGAGCAATTGCTAAGTGACAAGTGCTGTGCCAGACAATGGAAACATCAAGATGGCACACTAAGTTTGAGAAGATTCTCATCTAGTACTCTCTGCTCTCATACATTTAAAAGCCAAGGGCAAGAAGCAATGACTTTTTGTTATGGTAATGGGAAAGTTAGCAATGAACATGAGTGGTGGTTGTTGCGCAATGGGATTAATGTAATTTATATTGCTGAATTGTACAACTAAAAATGTTTTATTGGCAAATGTTGTGTCATATATATTTTTACAATATTGTTTAAGCCACAAATAAGTGCTAAGCGTGCTTCCTCAGGACATGGACCATAGCTTATCCACTCATTCATAGTTCCCAGTTGGAATGGAATATGTGCTCAGAACAGGCTTGTTGATACAGAAAGGCCACACCAAAGGGTTTTCCAATCTGAAGTCCAGTTTGTGGAATATCTAGATGACAAAGGGTTAAAATGGAAGTTACGAAGGGGAAATGGTCATAAGAGGAAAGAACATATCCTGGTGATTGTCTTTGCCAGGAAGAGCATGCTTGGAGGCTGTACACTGAATGCCCTCGTTGGTATACCAGCCTCCAGGAGCCAGTAAGCAATCAGATCTGGGGACAAGATTCTCTCTAATATTCAGAATCTATTCTTGTTAGCTGTCATCGAATTGGCCCTCAGTTCATGGTGACCCCACGCACATTGGGAGGTTGTGATCCATAGGGTTTACATTGGTTAACCTTCAGAAGCAGATTATCAGATCTTTCCTCCCACTCTGTCTATGTCTGGAAGTTCTACTGAAACCTTTTCAGTATCATAGCAACACTCAGACCTCTGCTGAAGGATGGGTGATGACTTCACGCAAGGTGCATTGGCCAGGTAGAGAACCAGGCTCTCTGTGCATGAGTTGCATAGGGCAGGAACAAACCAGGGTCTATACCACTGAACCACCACTGACCCCACCCTCAGAATCTTATTGTTGTTGCTGTTGTGTATGTACTGTTGAGGTACAGGGAAGATGGCCAAATTTTTCAGCACATTCTCAAAGAAGTGGAGTCATTCTGAGTAACAAAAGCAATTCTGCCACACACATACACACGCATACATGCCCACATGCACAACAGTTAGTATGATTTCAACAACAGGAAAAGTAATGGAGAGCCATTGCAGGACATGTCCAACAATGTCCAGGCCCAGACAGTTTTCAACCAGTTCCTTGGTACTATTAATGAGCTCTGGTGGCATAGTGGCTAAAGTATTTGGCTTCTAACCAGAAGGTAAGTAGTTCAAACCCACCAGCCACTCTACAAAAAGAAGAGGGGGACATTCCACATCTGTTAAGATTTACAGCCTCAGAAACCCAATAAGGATCACTATGAGGCAGAATCATAGACTCATGGCAGTGAGGTGTTCTTTTTTCTTTTCTTTTCTTTTTTCCCACCATTAATTGCAGCAAATACTTTGTGATCTCTTATTGACCAGAACTCCAGTAGCTAAGTAAATGAGAATGAAGAGGCTTGGGTTGCTAGTACTAGAAACAAAAGCAGCAATTGATTGTATCGCTGGAGGGGAGGGTTATCTGCTTCTGGGTATGGAGGCCCAGATAACATATGGTAAATATTAGGGACTAAATTGATTTTATCAAAAGGAGATCAAATAGCAGGTCTATCTGAGTCATGATGGTATCCTGGGTGTTGCAAACTATTAACATATTCAGCTGCTAACTGTAAAGTTGCAGTTGGAGTCTGCTCAAAGGCACCTGGGAAGAAAGATCTGTTGATCTAATTCCAAAAAAATAAGACATTGAAAGCCCCTGTAGAGAACAATTCTAGTCTGACATATGTGGGGTCACCATGAGTTAAAATCCACTTCATGGTAACTTTTTTTTTTTTTCCTGAGTCGTGGCTGTATCTTGGCCTTCATCTGTTTGCTAAGAGAAGTCAATGGCAAGGGAAACAACATGATCAGATTTTGGTTCTGTTTTATTTATTTATTTATTTATTTACAAAGAATACAGTGTAGAAGACAGTTTCACACTCAGCTATACTTGCTACAAAGCTCTCCTTTCATAAGGCCAAAATTTGCTGCTCTTCCTATAATTTTGACACTATTTTAAAATGATTTCTTATAGTCTTCTTTTCCCATTCCTCCAACAGTGGGGAACCTCAGGGTCCTGTCCTCACCCCTCTGTATTTCTTGATCTTAGCTCTTCATGCTCCAAACTACAATACTAACTGTTTCTGGAACCCCATTGACATGTGATTCCAAGCCTTTATTTCCACTCCTTCCTTTGCTTGAAATTCCCTCTCCCTCCTCACTCTGTTCTATCTACCGAAAGTTCTTCCTTCGATCCTCAGATCAAGTGTTACCTCCTTGTTGAAGTGTACCCCAATCTGTTATATTAACGATTTCTATATAACAAACCACTCCAAAACTTTGTGGTTTAAAGCAGCTATCCTTTACTTAACTCATAATTCTGTGGGTTAGCATTTAAGCTGTCCTCAACTGAGTGGCTCTTCTGGTCCATGCTGTGTCAGCTGGGATTCCTCAGGGGTCTGTACTTGGTTGCTGGCTGGCTTGTCTAGGGCATCCTCAGCTGGGATAGCTTTCTTCTTCTTTACATGAACTCTGGACCTGTTTACCTAGTGGTAGCAGGTTTCCAAAAATAAGACCAGATGTGCATAATGCCTCCAGAGACCTAGACTCAGACTGGTACATTGTCACTTCTGATGCATTCTATCAGCCAAAGCAAGTCATAAGGCCAGCCAGATTCAAAAGCTGGAGAAATAAACTCAATCCAACTCAATGGCAGTGGGTTTAGGTTTGGTTTATGAATGGGAAGATTAAAAGAGCATGGATACCAGAAGGGAATGAATTTGAAGCCAATTTTGTAGCAGACCACTTCTTCAAACAAAGAACTAATCATTTCTTGTGTTTTCACAGAAATTCTGTTCAAATTCCAAGTATAATATTATCTTATTCACTTAATTGTATATAGGTTTCTAGGTGGTACAAACACTTTGCACTCCACCACTAAGCTAAAGGTGGTGGTTCAAACACAACCAGTAGCACCACAGAAGAAAGTCCTAGCAATCTGTGTGCATAAGAAATTATAGCCAAGAAAAGTCTGTGGACCTCCATTTTATAACACATATATGTTACATATATATCCTGTAGATTTCCCTGTAGTTGGAGCTCCTTTCTGAATGCAGGAGTAGTGTTTTATTTATATTTGTTCACTCAGTTTGGAGCATAAGCTCTAATGCTTAATAAGTGAATCACATCTGCTTAATAAATGCTGAGTGAGAATGAAGGCATGACCTTCTCAACCCAAAGACACCATCTATAATTTACTGGAATTATTTTGTGGAGTTTGCAGTAAGTGTCTGACTGACACTGGAAAAAGAATAACAAATTCTTACTTCTTAATTGCACATATTCCTAGAATTCTTGAAGTTCACCATCTTTGTCTTTACAAGAGTGTTTCTCAGATTTAACTAATTCTGAACTCCTTCCAGAGGTAAAACATTCTTATGGCTACTCTGTTGATATGAATTATTGGGATTTTGTTACTTTGATATGTACAAACATAAAATCAGGTATAATTCTTATAGCTCTTGAACAACTATAAAACAAAAAGAAATATAAAACATAAAACAAAACTATAAAACCAATAATAATGGGTGGGAGGAGCCCTAATGGTGCTATTGTCAACAACTCAGCTGTTAATTGAAAGGTCAAAGGTTTGAATCCAGCAACCACCCCATGGAGAAAGATGTGGCAATTTGCTTCCATAAAGATTGATATCCTTGTAACCCTATGAGGCAATTCTACTTTGTCCTATAGGGTCACTGGGAGTCAGAATTGACACCAATAGGTGGGTGGATATAAAACCAATAAAATTCCAATTAATATTATTTTTATGTGCAGATAACCTTGTTTTTCTGAAAATAAATAGCAAGAATAGGGATTTATCTGCTATTATCCAAGTTCATTTGAATCAGTATGCCTAAATAAATATTGTAGAAGGCTTCCATTTTTATACATAAACTCAAGTGTACAAAAAAAATCATTTCTACATTATTTCAATAATGCATTTTAATTTCTCTTTCAACGGTTATCCACCAGGATGGTAGAAACTTAATCTTAGTCAACTCAGGATTTGCTTTGCATCTCCTAATGACTGCACCTAAGTTCTGTGGTGCTTAGTAGACTTCAAGTGGTGAAAATGGTTAATGTGCTAAGATGCTAATTGAAAGATTAGTGGATCAAGTTCATCCAGAGGTGCATCCAAAGAAAGGCCTAGCTATCTACTTCAGAAAAATCAGCCATTGAAAACCTTGTGGAGCAGAGTTGCAATTTGACAACACATGCGGTTGCCATGGATTGGAGCTAACTCATTGGCAACTCTGTTGTGGTGCTTAGAAAAGACAAAAGTACAGAGAGGTAGACAAATTGGTGTGTATTAAGAGTTGTATAGTGGGACAGGGAAGGAACTATCTGATTTCATATCATCTGTTCAAAAAAATGTTCAATAACAAATCATTGTCAAGACATAGGTCACAAAGAAGAGAGCTTTCATTCTGTGTACTGAGTGACCTTCAGTCTCCTGGTGCATCTTCTATGTCTATGCCTGACTGACACAAAAGAATTTCCATAATACTGTCAACATGACATATTAGATGTCATAATCTATGAGGGTTTTGCCACTTCCACAGGACTCTTTATTAGTTTCCTGACAAAATACCACAAGTTGAGTGACTTAAAACAGCATGCATTTATTGTCCCACAGTTCTGGAGGCTATAAATCCAAAAATAACATGTTAACAAGGTCATGTTCTCTGAGAAAGATCCATCTTCATTTCCTCCTAGCTTCTGATGTTTTCCACCACTCTGGCTAGTAACTGTATCACTCCAACCTCTGATTCCACTGTCATATGGTGTTTTTCCTGTGCATTTGTCTGTCTCCTCTTCTTACAAGGACACCAAATATATTGGATTTGGGTCCATCTTAATCCAGCAAGACCACATCTTGATTATATCTGCAAAGATCCTATTTCCAAATAAGGTCACATTCACAAGTACTGGGGTTAGAACTTTGTGTTAGACTGGGTTCTCTAGAGAAACAGAACCAGTAAAGCTTATCTAGAGAGAGAAAGAGAAATTTATCTTAGGAAAATGGCTCACACACTTATAGAAGCTGGCAAGTCCAAAGTTCTTGGATCAAACGTCAAGCTGGAGACTTTTCCCAACTCACACAGCTGCAGGGGCTGAGGAGCTCAAGGTTGGCAGGCAGTATACTGGCTGTTGACTCCAACGAATGATGAATCCAAGATGTCCAGGCCAAAAGGTGGATTGTTCACTCATGGACAGTTGTAGGCAGCACAACAGAATCCCAATCCACAGAAGAGTATCTCTTTTCCCACAATGTCCATAAATATACTGGAAGCAGGCCTAGCCCCTAGGGAAACTCCCTTTCAATGGATTGGCTGCTCAAAACACATACATCTGATCCCATCATTGGAACAACCCACATCACAATTGCTTAAACCACACAGAATTGTGGTCCAGCCAAGTTGACATACAGCTCCAACTATTATAAACTTCAATATATGTTTTGGGGTAGTGGTAGTGCCTAAGGCATTTGACTGCTAACCAGAAGGCTGATGGTTCAAGCATACTAGCCACTCCTCAGAAGGAAGACTGGGCAATCTACTTCTGAAGGATACCACCTCAGAAACCTAAGGAAGTGTCGCTATGAGTTGAAATCAACTCCATAGCAGACATTTTTGTTTTTTGAGTTTTGGGGGTACACAATTTAACCTATAACAGACTCTAACCTTGTCAGCAAAACTCAGATACCCTCTACTCTCAGGTCCCACAAATAAAGCTAAAAGTTTTCTGTCTCCTACAGGTTCAATGTCAGAATTAGAATGCAAAAGAAAGTGAAATAAGAATAGGACTCCTTTAGCGTCTGAGAAGGATCCATCTTTGTCTCCCCTTAGCATCTCTCCAATCTAGCATCCACCCTTTGCCTGTCAGTTTGTTGTACTGTAGTGGTTTGTATATTGTGGTGAGGTTGGAGGCTATGGCTCTGGTATTTCAAATACCTTCAGGGTCACATATAGTGGACAGGTTTCAGCAGACCTTCCAGATGAGGACAGACTGGGAAGAAGGATGGGGCCACTCACTTCTGAAAAAATTGGTCCCTGGAAACCGTATGAATAGAAGTGAAGCACTGTCTGATATATTATTGGAAAACTTTATGAATAGCCATGAAACACTGTCTGATATAGTGCTGGAAGATGAGCCCTTCAGGTTGGAAGGCACTCAAAATATGACCTGTCTCCTCAAAGTAGAGGCAATCTTAGTGACATAGATGGAGCAAAGCTTACAGGAACTTCATTTGCTAATGGGGTATGACTCAAAATGAGAAGAAAGAGCTGCAAGCATTCATTAATAATCAGAACATGAATGTATGAAGTATCAATCTAGGAAACTTGGAAATGGTAAAAAATTAAGGGAACACATAAAGATTGATATCCCAGGCATTAGTGAGCTGAAATGTATTGGTGGTGGCCATTTTGAATCAAACAATAATATGATCTACTATGCCTGGAATAACAAATTGAGGAGCAATGGCATTGCATTCATAATAAAAAAGAACATCTCAAGATCAATCTTTAAGTACCATGCTTTCGTGATAGGGTAATAACCATATACCTACAAGGAAGACAAGGTAATATGACTATTATTCAAATTTATATGACAACTACTAAAGACAAAGATGAAGATTGAAGATTTTTACCAATTTCTGCAGTCTGAAATTGACCAAATATGCTATCCACATGTGTTGATAATTATTGGTGACTGGAATGCAAAAGTTGAAAAAAAAGAATTGTCACTGGTTGGAAATATGGCCTTGGTGGTAGAAATGCCACTGGAGAACACATGGTAGAATTTTGCAAGTCCGACAACTTATTAATTGAAAATACGTTTTATCAACATAAACAGTAGCTATACACATCCACTTCACCACATGGAATACACAGAAATCAGATTGACTAGATATATGAAAAGAGGCAATGAAGAAGCTCAATGTCATGAGTCGGAACAAGGCCAGGAGCTGACTGTGGAATAGACCATCAACTGCTCATATGCAAGTTCAAGTTGAAACTGAAGGAAATTAAAATAAATCCATGAGAGCCAAGATATGATCTTTATTATATTCTACCTGAATTTGGAGATGATGTGAAGAATAGATTTGATGCTTTGAATACCAATGACTGAAAACCAGTTGAGTTGTGGGATAACATGAACAACATCATACATGAAAAAAGCAAATAGTCATTAAAAAGACAGGAAAAGAAGAAAATATCAATACAGATGTCTGAAGAGATTCTGAAACTTGCTCATGAACGTAGAGTAGCTAAAGGGAATTGAGGAAATGCTGAAATAAAAGACCTGAACAGAAGATTTCAAAGTACAGCTTGTGAAGACAAAGTAGATTATTATAATGCAATGTACAAAGATCTGGAGTGAGAAGACCAGAAGGGAAGAACATACTTGGCATTTCTCAAGCTGAAAGAAATTAAGAAAAAAAATCAAGCCTTTAGTTGCAACCTTAAAAGTTTCTATGGGCAAAATATTGAACGATTCAAGAAGCATCAAAAGAAAATGGAAGAAATGCACAGAGTCACTGTATCAAAAAGAATAGATCGATGTCTAGCTATTTCAGGAGGTAGCATATGATCAAGAACCAATGGATTTGAAGGAAGAATTTCAAGCTGGACTGAAGGAAATGGCAAAAAACAAGCCTCCTGAAATTGACAGAATACCCATTGAGATGTTTCAACAAATGGATGCAGTGCTGGAAGTGCTTACTTGTTTATGCCAAGAATTTGGGAGAGAGTTACCTGGCCAATTGACAAGAAGAGATCCATATTTGTGCCCATTCCAAAGAAAAGTGATTGAACAGAAAGTGGAAATTATCAAACAATATATTAATATCACATGCAGGTGAAGTTTTGCTGAAGATAATTCAAAAATATTTGCGGCAGTGTATTGACAGGGAACATCCAGAAATGCGAGTTGCATTCAGAAGAAGACATGAAATGAGAGATAGCATTGCTGATCTCAGATGGATCTTGGCTGAAATCAAAGAATACCAGAAAGATGTTTCCTGTGTTTTATTGACTATGAAAATGCATTTGCCTATGTGGATCTTAACATATTGTGGATAACTTTGAGAAGAATGGAAATTCCAGGACAGTTAATTGTGCTCATGAGGAAATTGTACATAGACCAAAGGCTGTTATTCAAACAGAATAAAGGGATGGTTTTAAACCATAGTTTTAAATCAGAAAGGGTGTACGTCGGGGTTGTATTATTTCACCACACTTATTCAATATGTATGCTGAGCAAATAATCTGAGAAGCTGGACTACGTGAAAAAGAACATGACATTAGGACTGGAAGAAGAACTATTAACAACCTGTAATATGTAAATGATACAACCTTGCTTGCTGAAAGTGAAGAGGACTTGAAGCACTTGCTGATGAAGATCAAAGACTATAATCTTCAGTATGGTTTACACCTCAACATAAAGAAAACAAAAATCCTCACAACTGTACCAATAAGCAACATCATGAAAAATGAAAACAAAGATTGAAGTTGTCAGGGATTTCATTTTACCTGGATCCACAGCCAACAGCTATGGAAGCAGCAGTCAGAAAATCAGATTTTTTACACTGGGAAAATCTTCTGCAAAAGACCTCTAAAGTGTTAAGAAGCAAAGATGTCACTTTGAAGACTAAGGTGTGAGTCACTCAAATGCAAAACAATGCCACACACTGCCGTCAAGTGGGATCTGATTCATAGCGACCCCTTCTTGGGTTTCTGAGGCGGTATCTCTGTGGAAGTAGATTGCCCAATCTTTCTTCCAAGGAGTGGCTGGGCTGGTGGGTTTGAAGTGCCAGCCTTCTGGGTAGCAGTCACATCCCTTAGACACTATACCACCAGAGCACACACACACACACACACACACACACACCACCCTGTGTCTGACTCAAACCATGGTATTTTCAATTTCCTCATATGCATATGAAAGCTGAACAATGAATAAGGAAGACCAAAGAAGAGCTGATGCCTTTGAATTGTGGTGATGGCCAAGAATGCTGAAAATACCGTGGACTGCCAGAAGAACGAACAAATCCTTCTTGGAAGAAGTGCAGCAACAATGTTCCTTGTCGTTATTGTTGTTGCTAGGTGCTGTCAAGTCGGCTTTGACTCATATCAACCCAATGTACAACAGATGGAAACACTGCCAGATCATGCACCAACCTCACAATCTTTCCTATACCTGAGCCCATTGCTGCAGCACTTTGTCAATCCATTTCATTGAGGATCTCTCTCTTTTTCAATGACCCTCCACTTTAGCAAGCATGCTATTCTTCTCCAGGGAATGGTCCCTTCTGATAACATGACCAAAGTAGGTGAGATGAAATTTGGCCATTCTTACTTCCAAAGAGCATTCTGGCTGCACTTCTTCCAGGACAGATTTGTTTGTTCTGCTGGCAGTCCACGGTACTTTCAGTATTCTTTGCCAATGCCATGACTCAAAAAGCATTAACTCTTCTTCAGTCTTCCTTATTCATTGTCCAGCTTTCACATGCATTTGAGGCTATTGACAACACCTTGGCTTGGGTTAGGTGTATTTTACTCTTCAAAGAGAAATCTTTTCTCCTCAGCAGTTTAAGGAGATCTTTTGCAGCAGATTTGCCCTATGCAATACTGCATCTGATTTATTTCTCTTTTTTTAATGCATTTTATTGAAATATAATTTATGTACAGTGAAATACACAAAACTAAAGTGACATGGATCAATGCATCGTTTTTTTTTTTTTTTTTTTTTTTTTGTAGTGTTCCCTCCCCTGCCCTCCTAACCCTGGCAACCAACAAATAAAATTTCCCTCCATATATAATCCTTTCCTTGACCCTCCACAACAAAGAACTAATACTATAGTTGTCCTTCTATGATTGACTTATTTCACGCAGCATAGTGTCCTCCAAGTTCATCCATATTATGCAGTGTTTTGCAGCCTCTGCATTATTCTTTAGTGCTGCATAGCCTTCAAGTATGTGTATGTACCGCAGTTTGGTTATCCACTCTTCCGCTGATGGGAACATTGGTTTTTTCCATCTTTTTGCTGTTGTAAATAGTGTTGTGATGAACATGAGCATGCATGTATCTGTTCCTATCCTGGCTCTCACCTCTCTAGGATATATACCTAGTAATGGGATTGCTGGGTCAAATGATATCTCCAATTCCAACTTTTTAAGGAATTGCCATATTGCTTTCCACAGTGTTTGTGTCACTTCACAGTCACACAAGCAGTGTATGAGAGTCCCAGTCTCTCCACATCCCCACCAGCATTTGTTATTTTCTGTTTCATTGAACCTTGCCCTCAGTGCTGGGGTGAGATGGTTTATCTCGTTGTTGTTTTGATTTACATCTTTCTGATTGCTAATGATTGTGAGCATCTTTTCATGTATTAGCTGACCACTTGAATGTCTTCGTTGGTGATGTGTTTATTCATGTCTTCTGCCCATTTTTCAATTGGATTGTTAATTCCTTTGGTGTTGAGGCATTGGAGTTTTCCCTTAATCTTAGAGATAAGTCCCTTGCCAGGTATGTAATTATCAGTAAATATGAATTTGTTGCTGTCATTTTTTGTCATGTGCTTTTTCATTGTGTCAATTTCCTTGTTCCATATAATTTTCTATGCTGAGCTCCTTTTGTTTATCATGTTATCACTTCCTTCATTGCTATTGTTTTAGTATTTGCTGAATATTTATGCTGGTCTTCTTTTTATTTTGATGTGAAGATTTTTCATTTTTTCTTTGTGGTTGCCCTGTGATTTATAGTTTTCTTCCCATATTTAGAACAGTCCATTCTATCTTGTAGTTGTCTTGACTTCTCTACCATCTAGATGTTCTGTAACGACACAGATTTTTTTTTTCCCTCTTTTTGGTTTGTAGTTGCCCTCATTTGTCAGTTGGTGTCTTTGGTTCCCTGTTTACAATCTTGTAGGCTTATTTCCTTTGGATACTTCCATAGCTGGGTTGGTCTGGGTTATATCATCATGTGTGTTAATGATCAGTTGTTGACTGTTGTTGCTTCTCTGTCCGAAGGGCTCCCTTTAGCATCTCTTGTAAGGTTGATCTGGTTTTAACAAATTCCCTTAATTTCTGCTTATCTGGAAATGTCCCAATTTCACCATCATAATTGAGGGACAATTTTGCTGGGTACATAACTCTTGTTTGGAAATTTTTCTCTTTCAGAGTTTTACATATACCATCCCACTGTCTTCTCGCCTGAATGGTTTCTGTTGAGAAATCCAAGCTCAGTCTTATTGGTTGCCTCTTGTAGGTAACTTTTCATTTTTCCCATGCTGTTCTCATGATTCTTTCTTTGTCTTTGGTTTTGGTGAGTTTGATAATGATATGTCTTGGTGTTTTTCTTTTGGGGTCTATCCTGTTTGGGGTTCATTGGAGTTTCTGAATGGATATATTCTCATCTTTCATCATATCAGGGAAGTTCTCCTCCAACAAGTCTTGGACAATCTTTTCAGTGGTTTCATTTTGCTCTTCCTGTTCTGGAATTCCAATGACATGTAGGTTATTACTTTTGACGGTATCCCACATGAACCTTAGGCTTTCTTCATTTTTTTTTTTTTTTAAATCTTTTTTCTGACTGATTCCTTTCCAATGACATATTCAGGTATTTGTCTTCAATCTCACTAATTCTGTCTTCCATTGCATCAATTCTACTCCTTTGCCCTTTTAATGTTATCTATTTCTGACAATTTAGTATTAATCTTCTGGATTTCTATCTGTAGATTTAGAATCATTTCTAATTTTTCAT
>NW_006921744.1:4600745-4621720 GCF_000298275.1 Orycteropus afer afer | reverse complement strand
AGGCCACCAGAGCAGTTGTCCCTGCAGCCCTTGGTGACCGGGACTGATCTTTAGATCAATTCTCAGGTCCCAACACCACTTGGAAATATTCAAGCTGTTGCTCTCGTCAGGGTAACTGAGTGTCTGCAGCTCCGACCATCTCTGTACTCACTGTTTTCAATCAGGTTTTTCCACTGGTTGGTGCCTAATCCACTTCTGTATAGTTCCTTTCAAAACTCAGGGTTCCAGGATTATCTTCTGTATCTCTGTCAATTGGTTTTGCTTTTCTTTGTTGGAGAGGGCCTGTGTCATTTCTCTGCCTATTCCCCCATGTTACTGGAAGTCCTGCATCTGATTTCTTGACTGCTGTTTCCATTGGTGTTGATTGTGGAACTAAGTACTACAAAATATTTGACAACTTCAATCTCATCTCCATTTATTGTGATGCTTCTTGTTGGTCTGGTTGTGAGAATTTTTGTTTTCTTTATGTTGATGTGTAATCCATATTGCAGACTGTAGTCTTTAATCTTCATCAGTTAGTGCTTCAAGATATCTTCACTTTCAGCAAGCAAGCTTGTGTTGTCTGATATCACAGGTTGTTAATAAGTCTTCCTCCAATACTGATGCAGCATTGTTCTTCATGTAGACCAGCTTCTCAGATTATTTGCTCAGTATACAGATTGATTAAGTATGGTAAAAGGATACAACGCTGACACACTTCCTTCCTGATTTTAATCCACACAGTATCCCCTTGTTCTGTTTGAATGACAGCCTCCTGGTCTATGTCCAAGTTCCTCACGAGCACTATTAAGTGTTCTGGAATTCCCATTCTTCTCAATGTTATGCATACTTTGTTTTGATCCACACAGTCAAATGCTTTTGCATAGCCAATAAAACACAAGTAAACATCTTTCCTGTATTGTTTTCTTTCAGCCAAGATCCATCTGACATCCGTAATGATATCTCTTGTTCCATGTCTTCTTTCTAATCCAGCTTGCAGTTCCCTGTCAATATATTGCTGCAACCATTTTTGAGTTAACTTCAGAAAGGTTTTATTTGCATGTGATATTAATGATATTGTTTGATAAGTTCCACATTATGTGGGATCACCTTTCTTTGGAATGGGTACAAACAGGGATCTCTTATAACCAGTTGGCCAGGTAGCTGTCTTCCAAATTATTTGTCATAAACGAGTTAAGTGCCTCCAGCACAGCATTCATTTGTTGAAATGTCTCAATGGGTATTCTGGAGCCTTGTTTTTTGCCAATTCCTTCATTGCAGCTTCAATTTCTGCCTTCAGTACCATTGGCTCTTGATCATATGTCACTGTGAGCAAAAGGAACTGGTTAATATTCTTGAAATATATGAACATAGACCAATTCTGTTTGGATTGTGACTGTATATTTCTTTCATCTTCTTTTGATGCTTCCTGCATCATTCAATATTTTGCCCATAGGATCTTTCAATATTGCAACTGGAGGCTTGAATTTTGTCTTCAGTTCTTTCAGCTTAAGAAATGCTGAGCATGTTCTCCCTTTTGGTTTTCTAACTCCAGGTCTTTGCACATTTCAATAGAACACTTAACTTTATCTCCACAAGCTGCTTTTTGAACTCTTGTGTTCAGCTCTTTTGTCTTGTTATTTCTTTAGTTTGTTTTAGCTACTCTCCATTCAAGAGCAAGTTTCCAAGTCTCTTCTGACATCCATTTTGGTCTTTTCATCCTTTCCTGCCTTTTTAAATAACCTTTGAATTCTTCATGTATGACATTCTTGGTATCATTTCATAATTCATCTCATTTCCAGTCACTGGTGTTCAATATATCAGATCTATTCTTCAGATGGTCTCTATTCAGGAGGGGTATAATCAAGGCCATATTTTGTCTCTTATGAACTTGTTTTAATTGTCTTCAGCTTTAACTTGAACATATGAGTTGTTTTTTTTTAACCTATTAATTTATCTTCTGTCCATCATATACATTCATCTATCCCTAGTTTCCCTCTCCAAAGTTAGAAATTTTGGTTTAAGGGTTTAGAAAACTTGTGGCCAATGTGCACCAACATGAACTTATAATTAGTGCCCTCTGGTGCATGAAGGGAAAATTCTGCTTACCAATAAATAAAAATGCATTTACAGTTTTGAGAAAATGTTGGAAAACATAGCTAGGGTCCTTAATCTAATTCTGCTGCTTAACTAATTAAATCTATTCCCTGAATGCTGTATGATCTTTATCTTATCTATTGCTTATCTTATTTGTGCACTCTCAACACCATAATCTTGTCTAGAGTTATGTGTGGGATTCTGCTCAACCAGATATCTATTGATAACAATGAATGCCAAAATGTGGGTGTTCTTTAACTTGGGCTTTGTCATGGCTTGAACTGTATCCTTCCAAATATATGTCATCTTGGCTGGACCATGATTCTCAGTGACAGTTATGTAATTATGTAATCATCCCCCATGATATGATCTAATGTACTTAGCCAATCAATTTGAGGGAGGTTAGGGTGGGATGCAACACCCTTACTCAGATCACAGCCTTGAACAGATGTAAGCGGGGGTTTTCTATACGGTGTGGCATGTATCATCTTAACTTATCTTACAAGAGATAAAAGGAGAGAAGCCAGCAGAGAAAGAAGGACCTCAGTGCCACCAAGAAAGAAGTGCTGGGATCGAAACATCTCCTTTGGACTTGGGGTCCCTGTGCTGAGAATCTCCTGACACTAATGAAACAGAGATGCCAAGCCACGTGAAGATTATCCAGGAGCAGAAGCTCAAAGGGACAAGGATCTTTTTCCAGAGCCAACAGAGAGAGAAAACCTTCCTCTGCAGTTGACACCAGAGAGAGAAAAACTTCCTCTACATTTGGCACCCAGAATTCAAACTTTTAGCTTACTAAACTGAGAAATTCCTATTTGTTAAAGCCACCCACTTGTGGTATTTATGTGATAGCCGCACTAGATAAGTAGAACAGGCCTTCCTCATGATTGCTGGTTGTCCACCATGAAATGAGATCTACTTTTCAATCAACATTTACTCAGCACCAAGTACAGTTGACAGTTGAACAATGTGGGGATTATGGGAGCTGATCCCTCACACAGTTAAAATCCACATATAACTGTGACTTTCCAAAAACTTAACTACTAATAGCCTACTGTTGACTGGAAGCCTAACTGATAACACAGTTGTTAAACACAGTTCCTGCCATACAGCTATTAGATTTTCACACAAAGACACTCACATACATACACAACAGATAAGTTTATTAACTGTATGGCATGATTATTATTTACTATTCATTAAGTAAAAATGGCTCATCATAAAGGTCTTCATCCTACTCAACTTCACCTTGAGTAGGCTGAAGAGGAAGAGGAGGAGTTGGCCTGCTGTGTCAGGTGTGGTAGGGGTAGAAGAGGTTGAGGAGGTGAAAGGGGAGGCAGGAGAGACAGGAACATTCAGTGTAACTTTACAGAATTACATAATAATTTCTGTCTGACTTTTTTGCTTTTTCATATCTCTAAAAATGTTTCTATACAGTACCAATCCTTTCACCATTTGCTTTCATTTCAGTGCCAGTATCAAGAGGGGTCTATGTTGTGAAAGAAGGCAAAAGCTGTCTTTAATATTTGGAACCCTTCTATCAGAGCATCTAATGCCAATTTGTTTTCTGACACTGCCTTTTCTGCATCTTCTTCCTTATAATTTGGCTCTGGTTCAGAAGCTCTCATCTCCATCAGGCTGCCCTCTCTTAGTTCACCTGATGTGGTGTCTATTAGCTCTTGAATTTCTACTAGATCCATATCTTGAAAAAGAAAAAAAAAAAAAAACACATATAAGCGGATCTATGCAGTTCAAATTCATGTTGTTCAAGGGTCAATTTTATATTTGCTTAATAAATATTCTTATGCATTAAGGTAGCAGTCCTTGGGCGACATAAACAGTTAAGTGGTAGACTACTTGCCAAAAGGTTGGTGGTTTGAACCCATCTGGGTGTCTCAGAAGTTAAGCTTATGGAATAGTTTTCTCTGCACAAATGGGGTCATCATGAGTCAGAGTCAACTCAGTGGGAACTAGCAACAACAACACTTGTCAAACTATTAAAGGCCCAAATATTGCAAAGATCACTCATGGATTCCAAGGAGTTTTCAATACAGTTATACCTCAGATACTGCAGTTTCCATTCCAGACCAAAACAATAAAAGTGAATATTGCGATAAAATCGCTCAAACGAATTTTTTGGTTTTCCACTGCATATAAAAGTTATGTTTACACTGTAGTCTATTAAGTGTACAATAGCATTATGAAAAAGATAGAAATATTATGTGAATTACCAAAATATGACACAGATACACGAAGTAATCACATGATGTTGGAAAAAAATGGTCCCAATAAACTTGTGCTATGCAGGGTTGTTACAGCCTTCAATTTGTAAAAAACACAGTATCTGTGAAGCATAATAAAATAAAGCAAAATAAAATGAGGTGTACCTAGATATGAAACAAATAGACAATGCAAGAGAATATACAAAAAACTCACTTCTTTCTAGTTGGATCCGACTCATAGCGACCCCTCCTTGGGTTTCTGAGGCAGTATCACTAAGGAAGTAGATTGCCCAACCTTCCTTCTGAGGACTGATTAGTGGCTTTGAATCACCAGCCTTCTGGTTACCAGTCAGATGCCTTAGGCAGTATATTTATTCATTAATTTATTACACACATACAGATTTACTATATGTGAGGTAGTGTTCTAAACAATTTAAAAATATCAAAACAAGTTATTCTTATAACTCTACAAGGTAATTATGATTAATTATTATTTCCATTTTACCTAGGAAGAATGAAGATCAGAAAAATGAAGTGGCTTATCCAACATCATATCATTGTCAGTGGAAGAGTTGAGATTTGAACCCAAACCATCTAGTTTAAGAGCACTTGATATATATACTATCTCCCAAATACATTTCCCAACATTATCTTTCACAGAAGAAGTTCCATAAGACAACTGATTTTTAAAAAACTCATACTCTCCTCTCCCTAAGAAATCCAGTGTCCGTTAGCATATTAAGAAGTCCAGCTATAAAGAAATCTGTTTAGCTTTGCTTAACACAAATATCCAAATGTATTTAATTTTAATTTATGAAGACTTCTCACAACACAAGGTAAACATCAGAACTAATATAAGCCAACTACTATGTAGATGTTGTTGCTAGAAGTTCTCTTCCAAAAGATAACTCAGCCATCTAGGCTTGTTTAAACTTGTAGCTCTACCACCTTCAAAAAGTGACCTGGGGTTGCCATGGAAAGAGGAAGAGGGAATGTGACAATTTGTGAGCATATTTTATAGTCAGTCCCAGAAATAACATACATCATTTTTGCCCACGTTTCACTAGCCAGAAATCCATAAGATAACCCCTACCTAACCAGAGAGTGTGAAGCCCCTGCATGACACAAACAGTTAAGTGTTAGACTACTAACTGAGAGGTTGGTGGTTTACACTCACCCAGAGATGCCTTGGAAAAAAAGATCTACATCCCAAAATCCAGCTATTGAAAACACTGTGGAGCTTTTAGTTCCATTGTACATGGGATCACCATGATTTGGGGACCAATTTGATGGCTGCTAACAAAATGTCTATAGGCTTTTTGGCACCAGGGTGGTTCAGCCAGATCATAAATATATCTAATTGGCATATACTCTCTTAAGATGATTTTCCTTCCCAGAGGCAAGCAATTCCTCAGAGTGTATAAAATTAATTATATTATCATCCTGGTAGGCAAGAGAGACACTCAAAAAATTATTTCTAATCTAAACTTTGCAGTTGAATAAACTTTGATCAGAAGCATTTTGTACCTAACAAAAACCTTTGCCCAAAATATATATTTGCAGTATTACTTCTGATTTAAACTCAGATCTCCTGGAGAAGGAGAACATTGTCCAATTTGCTTTTATAGGTAAAGTACACTCTAAGAAGAAGTAAACGTTTGATAAATGCAATTGATTCAAAATCAGGTAACATTTACTGGATACCTACAATGTGAACAGTAACCACATCTCCCATTACAAAAATTAGGACACATCATCTGGCATAGATATATTTTGAATTATATATATATATATATGTGAAAATCTTGCAAATAAGGAAATGAAAATACATATTGTTATACATTTAGTGAATTGCTATTACTGAAAAGAAAAGAATACATGAAACTAAACTGACTCAGAAAATCCAAGACAGTTTTTATCTATTATTATTATTATTATTATCTGTTCTAGGCACTTCACATACAGTTTATTCAACTTATTTTGATATTTAAAAATTAATGATATATATATAAAGATTTAATAAGACTAATAAATGATATGAAAGAATCCAATTCAGTAAATATGGATTGACTACTTAGCTACACACAAATACTGAGAAGGATATAGAAATAGGCAAATAGATTCTAATCTCAGGTACAATTGAATGAAAAATATGACATACTCAAGTAATATTGACACAAGGCATATTTAATAAGTGCCATTGGGGTTCCCAATTTGGGCACTCATCTTTACAGGTAGATTTGGGGAGCCAGGCTTGCTTCTGCTTTAACACTTCTTCATCAGTCATACAACGTATCAGGAAAGTTCTTAGTAAAAGAGATACTCAGATGTATAAAAAATGTTTGCAAAGACTCAGCATAGATTCAGACTATGATATTTATACCCCATTGGTCTTGTATCCAATCCCCTACAGCTGGAAACATACCAATGTTTAAGCTTATCTTCTATGTAAGCTAATGTAGTCCCTATCCCAAAATGGTTACTAGAAACTCATCCTTTCTTATTTCCACCCATGAATTATCAATGAGGGGAAGAGAGGTTCTAAGAATAAAATGCAAGCATTTGTGGTTTGGAAGGATGAGCACATACAGTTTTAGAGGTGATGAACTTTGTTGCATCTACACATTGTGAGGTGTAAATGTGACATCTCACTTTTGGCAAAAGCCAAGAGATAAATGTGTACAACCTGCCATGTGAGTTAAAAGATGAGAAAAAATGGAAAGGTCTCATGGAGCAGGTGGCATTTGAAATAGTGTTGAAAAGCTAGTAGGATTTTAGCCAGAGGACGTTAGAGGAGAAATTCCCAGGCAGAAAAAAAATAGGGCCAGCATAGGCTGAAGAGCAATAAACAGACCAGGGAATTTTGAATACAAGAAAAATCAAACTCACTGCTATCACATTGATCCCAGCTCATACTGGCCCCCCTTGGGTTTCCAAGGCTGTAAATCTTTACAGAAGTAGACTGCCCCCATCTTTCTTCCATGGAGTGGCTGGTGGGTTTGAACTGCCAACTTTCTGGTTAGCAGTCAAATGCCTTAACCACTACATCCCCAGAGCTCCTTTGGGGATTTGTTTAATAGACTAGTCTAAATAAAGGAGCTCTGGTAGCATAATGCCCAAAGCACTTGACTGCTATCCAGAAGGCTGGTAGTTCAAACTCATTAGCCACTTCTCGGAAGGAAGGTTGGGCAATCTACTTCCATAATGATACTGCCTCAGAAACCCAAGGAGGGGTTGCTGTGAGTCAGGTCCGACTTGACGGCACATAACATAACAACAACAAGTCCAAATAAGAGTCTCTCGTGGTGTAGATCCTAAGACATTTGACTGCTAACCATAAGGCTGGTGGTTAAAACCCACCAGCCACTCCTCAAAAGGAAGGTTGGGCAATCTGTTTCCGTAGTGATACTGCCTTGGAAACCCAAGAAGGGGTCACTATGAGTTGGATCCGACTCCATGGCAGTGAGTTTGGTTTTGGTTTTGGTCCAAATAAAATAAGGAAACACAAAAAAAAAGGGGGAGTGGGAAAAAAAAAAAAAAACAACTAGAAACATCAACTCAAGCTCCATTCTACAAGAGATTAAATTCCAATTTGAGGGTCCTCTATGTAATTTTGTGTGAAAAGACTGAATCTCAGATGGTAAGCTTCATGTGCAAACAATATAACTTCTTTTACTTTAAGACAACTCTGGCTGACTGGAGATTTTAATCTCAGTTTTTTTTTTGTGTTCTTTACCTTTTCTTCCCCTGAGATTTTGAGTTGAGTATCTACATTCATGCTAAGGTGTTAGAAAGGAGTGAGATCAGTGAATCCTTAAGTATTCTGTCCAGTTTACAGCACAGATTTTTCTTTCTCACATTTTTTTTTCAGTTTGTAATGATCTTTAAACAGAGCTGATTACCATTCTTCTTGCTTATTATGACATGTGGCCAGCTTCATCACCCCACATTCCCAGTGGTGACGCCGAGAAACCCAGGCTTCCTCTCTCTAGAAACTCACAAATCTTCTCCTCTACTGTGAGGACTACAGGAAAAAAATGCATATCCCTTACCATTCATCATCTCCATCTGCACTGCACCACCACCACATCCACCAACACCACTGCCACGGTCATCACCACTGTCTCCACCACCAACAGCACCACTACCACCTCCACCACCACCTCCACCTTCACCAGGACCACCACTACCACATCTACCACCACCACCACCTTTACCATCACCACCAGTACACCTAGCACCTCCACCACTTTCATCACAACTACCACCAGCACCCACCACTCTTCAGTTTTTCATACTGGGATGGCTCTCATGTTCCTGTGATACTGCAAGCTATGCCATCAATATTTCAAATACTTGTTCAACCTGTATTCTGAGCAAATAATCCAAGAAACTGGACTATATGAAGAAGAACACAGAACCAGGATTGGAGGAAGAATCATTAACAGCCTATGATATGCAGATGATACAACCTTGTTTGATGAAAGTGAAGAAGACTTGATGCACTTACTGATGAAGATCAAAGACTATAGCCTTCAGTAGAGAGTGTACCTCAACATAAAACAAAAATACTTGCAACAATACCAATAATCAATATCACAATAAATGGAGAAAAGGTTGAAGTTGTCAAGGATTTCATTTTACTTGGCTCAACAATCAATGCTCATGGAAGCATCAGTCAAGAAATCAAATGATGTATTGCATTGGGCAAATATTTTGAAGAAAAAAAAAAAAAACTATTTAAACTGTTGAAGAGCAAAGATGTCACGTAGAAGATGAAGGTGTGCCTAATCCTATTTCCAATAGCCTCATGTGGGACCTCTGGTGGCATAGTGCCTGTTCTGGTTACCTGGTGCCACTCTGACAGAAATATACCACAAAAGGGATGGCCTTAACAAACAGGAGTTTATCCTTACAATTTGAAGGCTTTAAGTGCAAGTTCAAAGTGTCAAGCTCAAGGGGCTGGGTGAAAGCCCCTCAACCTTGGGGTCCAGCTCTGCTTCCTGCTCCTGGCCCACTGGTGCTAGAGGCATTTCTTCACTTAGACAGCTGCAAGCTGCTGAGGCTGAGAAACTAACATTGACAAGTAAAAAGGCACAGTCCTGAGGTTACCAAACCACATGGCAGGTCATTAACTTAAGTCCATTGCATGTCCCAAGGTCGGCAGAGCATAGCAAGCTGCTGAGCTATGACATGGCTATATACAGGGTCCAAGTGTGCCATAGGCTAGAGACTATTCCCAAGGCTTCTCCCTATATACTGGAAGCAGACCACATACTCAAAGCAGCTACTCAGCTGTTTGTGGTAGATTCCACCATGGAGTTGATTGCCAGTCTCATCATGGGGAATAACTACCACCAGCTGCGCAACCACTCAACCAGGCCCAGCCAAATTGACATACAAACATAACCATCACAATTCCACCCCTTGTCAACTTGGCATCTGTACAGATCCTCAATGGGTGGTATCTGTACAGGTTTCCTCAACTGGGTAGCTCCAGTTCCCTAGTTCCTGAATGGTGACCTCACCCTCTTGGCCTGGCTGGCCCGTTCCTCTTCCTCTTGGGCATGGCAGCCCTGCCCCCTCACTCCTGGGCAGCAGCTATAGCTCCATCCCACTGGCTCACAGCAACGAGCAGCCCCACACTCCAGAACCAAGTTGGTGAAGCCTTGGCTCTTTGAAACCTAGGGGGTTGTGGTCATTACACCTCCAAAGGACATGGTCCTACCCTTAAGGCTGAGGCAGCTCTGCTTCCATTTCCTTGGTCTCTCCACTTCTGCCAATTAATGCCTGAGGGCAACGCACTCCCTCAGAAATCTTTCTGCCCAGAAGACACTTGGCTTTCTTGCTCCAAGGGCCAGCCAACCTGCTACTCCATTTTATGCCTGTCTTCTCTATCAATTAATGCCCGAAGGCAACTCATTCCACCAGGAAGCCGTCTACCCAATGGCACTTGGCTTTCTCCTCTGTGGGCTGGTAAAGCTGTCACTGTCTCAAGCCTGTTCTCTCAACTCTGCTCCTGCCATCTCTCACGCTGGTGTCTTGCCGTCTGTCCTGCCCTCTGTCATGCCATATGCTGGGGCGCCTCTGCCAGGGTCTCAGGTCAAGGACACACTCTACTCCTGTTTCTACATTTTAGGTATCTGTCAGAGCAGCACCCCACTCCTGGCACCAAATTCTGTTCTGGTTACCTAGTGCCACTCTGACAGAAATATACTACAAATGAGATAGCCTTAACAAACAGTTTATTCTTACAATTTGGAGGCTTTAAGTCCAAGCTCAAAGTGCCAGGCTCTAGGGCCTGGGTGAAAGCCCCTCAACCTTGGGGTCCAGCTCTGCCTCCTGCTCCTGGCCCACTGGAGCTAGAGGTATTTCTTCACTGAGACAGCTGCAAGCTGCTGAGGCTGAGAAACCCCAAGGTTGACAAGTAAAAAAGTACAGTCCCAATGTTACCAAACCACATGGCAAGCCATTAACTTAAGTTCATTGCATGTCCCAAGGTAGGCAGAGCATAGCAGGCTGCTGAGCAATGACACAGCTACATGCAGGGTCCAAGAGTGTCATAGGCTAGAGATCATTCCCAAGGCTTCTTCTTATATACAGGAAGCAGACCACATATTCAAAGCAGCTACTCAGATGCTTGTGGTAGATTCCACCATGGAGTTGATTGCCAGTCTCATCATGGGGAATACTACCACCAGCTGCCCCACCACTCAACCAGGCCCAGCCAAGTTAACACACAAGCATAACCATCACAGTTCCTAAGGCATTTGACTGCTAACCAGAAGGCTGGCAGTTCAAACCAACCAGCCACTCCTCAGAAGGAGGGTTGGGCCATCTACTTCTGTAGTGATACTACCTCAGAAACCCAAGGTATGGTCGCTATGAGTCAGATCCGACTTGATGGTAGTGAGGTAGTTAATTAGTTTGTATGCATGCCAGAGCCGGACAATGAATAAGGAAGACCAAAAAAGAGTCGATGCATTTGAATCGTGGTGTTGGTGAGGAATATGGAAGGTATTATGGACCACTAGAAGAATGAACAAATCTACCATGGAGAATTTGCTTCTTAGAATGCCAGAATGCTCCTTAGAAGAGAAGATGACCAGACATTATCTCTGGGACTCTGCTCATGAAACAATCCCTGAAGAAAAATATCATGGTTGGTCTTGTAAAGGGTCAGCAAAAAAGGAGAATACCCTTAACGAGATGGACTGACATAGTGACTTCCATGAGGAGCTTAAGCACACATGGCAATGATTGTGAGGAAGTGCAGGACCGGGCAATGTTTTGTTCTGTTGTATATAAAGTCACAACGAATTAGAACAGACTCCATGGCACCTAACAACCACCACCACCACCACCACCACCACTCTCTTCCTTGAAGCCAGGTTGAAATTGCTCTTCAGTCTGGGTTAATCTTTACTTTTTCAAGTTTTTGACCAAGAAACATTGTTAATAACTTGAACTCCCTTTCTGTCTACTTTTCTCCCTATTTATCAATCTGTTTATCTATCTTTCTTGGCTCTGTGGCTTAGACTTTTGGAAACAAAATTTAGGGAGACTCCTAGATTATTTATGTTTTCAGATCTGCCTGACTCCTGTCCTGAGACAATGAACTAATGTCTGTCTCATTGATTTAGGGAGAGGGAGGGGAAATCAAGGGAAATTTAAAAAGTATTTAATAGGTCAAAATATCATTCCACCAAATATATATGCAACAGAGAATGTGTGGGTCATTTTATGTAAATTTAGGGAACATTATAATAATCATTGTGGAAGCAGGGCACAGAATGAATTAGAAGAGTTATAAATTGAAATGAGGAGACAGATTATTACTAGATTTCAAACTGAATTGAATCAGTGGCAGGGAGAATGGAAAACAGAGGAAAATGTGAGAAATTCCAGAAAGGTGAAAGCAATAGAAATTAGCACGTGACTGAATGAACATGAGGAACAAAGAAAATGAAGGGGTTACTAATAGAAGGCTTGGAGAATAATGATGTCAATTCTGAATGTGAAAATCAGGAAATGAAAGACTTTAATCATGGAAGAAAAAAATTAACTTTATATTGACTATATCACTCTTCGGAAGGAAGATGGGGCAATCTACTTCCATAGGATACTGCCTCAGAAACCAAAGGAGGAGTTGCTAGGAGTCGGGTCTGACTCAAGGGCACATAGTGATAACAACAGACCTACAGATCGGAATGATTCTTTGCATATGGTGATAGAAAGAACATGTAAGTGTAGAAGAAGGGAGAACACAGAAGAAATAAAAGACCAGGTTACCAGTATTTTGAGATGTAAGAAGGAGAGGAAGCTCATTTATGTCAAAAGCTTCAGAATCTACAAAGTCAAGAAGCCAAGAAAAGTCAAAGAATTTGGAGATGTGAAGGCTATTGGAGGTTTTCCCAAGACTAGCAAGGTATGAGAGTAGAGACATGCTGCAAGAGATTCAAGATTACAAAGATGGTGTGTGAATCCCTGTCTGGTCAGGGTTTTCTGCAGAAATACAATCAATAAAAAAAATTATGTGTGTGTATATGTGTGTATATAAATATACATACATATATATATATATATATATATACACACACACACACAAACAGATATAGATAGATAGATAGATATAATATTTATTGTTTTATCTGTCTGCTAACCAGAATGTTGGTGGTTCAAACCCACTGACCACTCTGATGAAGGAAAACTGGACTATCTACATGAAATTTTACCACCTTGGAAAACCAGTGGGGGTCTCTATGAGTCAGAATCAACTTGATGACAGTGAGTTTGGTTTATATATATGTAGAAAGAGAAATTTATGAAACTGCTCATACCATCGTGGGAGGCTAAATTCATAATCTGCAGGTCAGGCAACAGGTTGGAGATTCCTGTAGACTTGTGTCACCGAATCTATTGGTGGTGGAAAAAGCAAACAGTGTAAATTTTGGCAAGATTTCTATTATAGTCTGGGGTAGAATATTCCCTAGGGAAACCTCTCTTTTTGCACTTAAGGTCTACAAGTGGTCAATTGAGACCCACTCATGCTACGGAAGGTAATCTTCTTTACTTAAAGTCAACTGATTTAAGCACATGTAAGTACTTCATAACAGCAGCTAGATTAATGTTTGACTAAACAACTATGCACTAGATCCTAGCCAAATTGACACATAAAATTAACTATCATAGTCCCTCTTTCAAAAATCTGGTGTCAATGGAAAGGGCAAATGAGTTTAAATAGGTGATCATAAGGAATAATACAGTGAGGGAGATAAAACAACAACTCGAAAATTTGTCTTACAATTCTTTGGATTTAGGTTAAATGGGTCCCTACTTTATGGTTTCTGGGTCTTTGCAGTTCTAATTGCCTGGAACACTTTTTTCTATACCCACTCCTTAACCTCTTAGTTGTAACTATTCATATATGTCATCTAGTTGTTTCTGACTCATAGTAACCCTATAGGACAGAGAAGAACTGCCCCATAGGGTTCCTTAGGCTGTAATTTCTATGGAAGTAGACTATCACATCTTTTTCCCATGGAAAGTCTAGTCAGTTCAAACTGCCTGACTTTCAATTAGCAGCTTAACTACTGTACCACTAGGGTTCCTTTTAACTTCTCTAAGCTAGGGTTCCTTTTAACTTCTCTAAGAGCTCTGGTAGCATAGTGGCTAAGACACTTGCCTGCTAACCAGATGGCTGGCGGTTCAAACCCACCAGCCACTCCTCGGAAGGAAGGTTGGGCAATCCTATTTCCATAGTGATAACTGCCTCGTAAACCCAAGGAGGAGTCGCTATGAGTCGGGGCCGACTCGACGGCACATAACAACAACAACAACAAGCATAATTTACTCATTTGTGAAATTTATTTAAAAAAAAAAAGTCACTTTTGAATAAATTATAACTCATGGCAACTCCATTTGTGTCAGAGTACAGCTATGTCTGTAGGGTTTTCAATGGCTAATTTTTCTGGAAGTTGATCACCAGGCCTTTCTGTGAAGGCACCTTTGGGTAGACTGAAACCTCCATGAAAAGGGAGTGTAAACTGTTTTGTCAAACAGCCAATATAAATGGTTCACACCATCCAAAGACTCCCATTTGTATATAATGTTGTTGTTATATGCCATCAAGTTGGACCCGACTCACAGCGACCCCTTCTTGGGTTTCCGAGGCAGTATCACTGTGGAAGTAGATTGCCCCATCTTCCTTCCGAGGAGTGGCTGGTTGGTTTGAACCACCAGCCTTCTGGTTAGCAGTCAAGTGCCTTAGGCACTATACTACCAGAGCTTCCCTTTGTATATAATACCTACCTTAAATTTTGTTATGAGAAAAATAAATCAGGATGTGAAATGACCTGGATTAATGCCAACTCCATAATGGGTAGACATATAGTAGTAGTATTTGTCTGAGCATTATACTTAACAGAAAAAAAATATAGCCCACAGAGAACTGCTATTAAGCAATAGGGAAGAACTTATCAGTGTTGGAGAGGCAATGATTGGTGCAAGTGTTAGGCTGCTTACACCCTTGGGGGGGAAAAAAAAAAAAGAAGAGAGTACCTGAAGGCAGTAAGAAATGGACCAAAAATAGTGACAACTCAAAGTGGTGCTTATGAGTAGTAAGTAGTAGGTAAATACAGGAGGCTAGATCTTCCATCACATCACCTCAAATAAGCCTATATTGTAAATGAAAGGTTAGCCTTAAAGTGGGTATCCTGGTCCCCTCTTCCTACAGCTGGAAAAAAAATTAATTTTGTTATTTCCCAAAAAGTTTTGGGAATGATAGGAAGGAGTACAGAGTAGGTGGTATAGCTCTGGAAACAATTGGAGAGACTGCTCCTTGTCCTGCCTCTTTCCAGCTGAGCAATCTTGGACTACTCCTTTAACGCCTTTGGTCCTTAATTCCCTATTCTTTAAAACAAGGGGATTAGACTAGACCACTGGTCCTCTATGGAGCAGCACTGCCCGCTGGGGAGCATTTTGGGCATGCAGTGAGGAGAGGACACTTTTGGTGTCAAAATGAATGAACAAATCAGTCTTAGAAGAAATATAACCAAAATGTTGTTATTTGAAGCAAGGAAAGCAAGATTTTGCCTCATTTTGGACACATCATCAAGAAAAACCAACCACTAGCAAAGGACGTCATGTTTGACAGAAGACCAAGAAAAAGGAAGGAAACCATCAGTGAGACGGACTGACAAAATAGCCACACAATAGGCTCAAATGTATCAAGAAACTTGAAGATGGCCCAGGACCAGGTGAGATTCTATTGTTAATGAAGTCACTGTGAGTCAGAACAGCATGATGGAGCCCAACAACTGGCATTTAGCAGGTGTGGACAGGGATGTGGGACATCCATCCATGTTTAGCACAGTCTGGCACACCCAGGAATAGTTCTGCATTCTGCACAACTTTCTGATATCTCTGTGACATCGAGGTAAGTGAAAAACTTTGTTAGCATTAATGAGCCTAGAACCTCTCTCTGTTTCACATATAAAAGCAAAGTAGTTTTACATCATTTTAATATATATTGGATCTCTTATTCTAATATTCTATTTAAATATTCACCTGTACCTCTGCTTTTGCATTTTTCTTTCTGCTTTTACAGAATGGCTTCTGATCTTTTAAATCTAAAACGTATTCATTGTAAGAAGTATAGACATCTGTCTCCTTCAATATGCCTTTGAGATGAGAGTGTCACATCTGGGAATTTATATATTGAAATATTATATAGTATTATAAATTATTTTTACTTTACTTCTCATTTATATTACAGACAGGGCTTTTTTAAAAAGAAATATGTGTGTGTATATATTATGTATTCTAAGGATTTTCCTTTAGGGTGGTATAGAGCTTTACAAAATACCTATTATTAAAATGTGCCCTTAGGTCTGAAAGGATGAAAACCGTTGGATGAAGGCTCTGTCTTGCCAACAGCTAAAATTCAACATCTCCCCATTTGTGCATATTAACATCATCTGTCTCTGAGGATAGAGTATGGGAAAAAGTAGAATATGTTGCCTGTTGCACAGTCTATACTGTACTTAACTTGGATGCTTGATTGTAATTGAAAATAATGATGGTAGTGTGATTGTTGCCCTCTCTCCCTACAAATAGCCATCCAGTACTTGAATAACCTAAGTAAATTATCAGTAAATAATGCAAACTGACTGATCCACATCCATAACTTACGCAAGACACATACAGGGCATACCAAGTGGCATAGTGCCAGGCATTTGACTGCTAACCAGAAGGTTGACAGTTCAAACCCACCAGCCACTCTGTGGAAGGAAGACTGGGCAATCTATTTCCATAAAGATTTACCACTTCAGAAACCCCAAAGGGGTCTCTATGAGTCAGAACTGACTTGATGACAGTGAGGTGTTTTTTTTTTTCCAGTTATTAAGATTTTTAAAAATCAGTTGCCATGGAGTTGATTCCAACTCATAGCAACCTGCATGTGTCAGAGTAGAACTCCGTAGGGTTTTCAATGGCTTATTTTTAAGAAGTAGATATCCCCAGGCCTTTCTTCCAAGGCTTCTCTGGGTGTACTTGACCCCCTCAACCTTTTGGCTAGCAGCTGAGCATGTTAACCGTTTGTACCACCCAGAGACTCCTTGTAAACATTACTCTCCTGTTAACAGTTCTCTTGGGTTTTCAAAGTGGTATCACTATGGAAGTAGTGGCTGATGGGTTTGAACTGCCAGCCTTCTGGTTAACAGTCAAATGTGGTAGACACTGTACCACCAGAGCTCTTGTTGGTTAATAGTTCTCTGAGTATTGCACCCAGCTTACTTTGCCTCCTTGAGGCTTCACTTCCTGTTCCTGAAGAAAGACTTTTCTTCGTTTGTTTTGCTATCCAAAGACATAAATGAAGCTATTTACAAGAGCAATAGAAAGTTTTGCTGGGACTGAAATGGCATGTCAAATACAGACAGCTGAAATAACTTGTGTTTGGTTACTGTCTATATTTCTCAAAGAAAATAATCACCATCTGGGAATTGTAGGCAATTCTACAGTGCTTGAGTAAAGTAAGTCACGTATTTTTGTTTTACCTCTGCCAAAAAAAAAAAAAAAATTGCAAAAGGTACAGAAACAATGAATATTTTAAAGACTGAATATTGTAGTAAAGTTATTTACTTCTCTATAACCTAATTAAATTTTTATTTTTACCTTCCCCCACTTCCACTTGATGCCACAATACTTAATTGATTCAATTCCAAGTGAAGACTGTTAAATTCAGTGATCTCTTATTCATTCTGAGTTTAAAATTTAGCTACTTTTAGAATTGATCTCACTGTTTATCCTGGAGAGGGACTGTCTACTCCTCTATTATCACCTGTCCCATGATGGCCTGTGCTAAAAACACTGATATCCTTCATCAGATTTGCACTGTCCACACTGCTATCCTGAGGTGCTTCCCTCAGCCATGCCCCGAAAAGACCATTCTGGGCTCTTTCTGATCTCAGTGGCTCATTAAAGCCAGTCTTTTCCATCAAGAAAAATCATCTGGCTGTCTCCCATTGGAGACAGAGAGACTTCAGATGAAAGTGCATGAAAACCCATCTAATCAGATGCTGAACACAAGTATCTCTGCTCTCATGGGTTGTGGTGGTTCAAGGAAGTCTCCATGGAAACAGGCACTTTTCAAGGCAAAAAGACCCCTCAATGGTGTCATTCTTCTCCTTCCCTCTTTAGGAGAAGGGTCCCTGTATCTCGTGCTCCTGTCCTGGACTAGACCTAAGGGGCTAAGGTGTAAGCACAAAGTTTGCACACTGGGATCTAACTATTTTACTTTATCTTCAAGTCTTTCTCTAGTCTCTTCCTCCCCACCACCTCCAAACTCCACAGATAACTATGTAAAATGGATCAGCAAATAAGGAAAAATAATTCTCTCATTTGCTATATTTTCTAAATATAAATCTTTCCTGTTTTGTAAGGAAATCAAGGATTTGAAGAATTTAAGCAAATTTGTTGCCCAGTTCCTCTCTGACTCCCATCTATTCCTACCTATGGGTGGTAAAGTAAAAGGATCTCTCTCACGGATTTCTAATGAAAGTTTAGATGGTACAAACTTTTGGCTTTGGGTCTCATGATATCTATATTGTAATTCTATTTCAGTGAATCTAGCTTAAGAAAAGAATCATAGAGCTAAAAATGATTTTACACAAAAAAGCACTTCATTACTTATAATGACTTAAATGGAAACTTTCCTGTCTGGAATTCAGGAAAGAAAAAATTCCAGTAATTTCCTGTGACTCAATAACATATAACCATTTAAAAAATATTAAAAATTCAAAAACGTGCAACCATTAAAAAAAACTTAATAAGGGACACACTTATGATAGAAATTTAAATAAAAACAAGTGTAATATATATATATATATATATATATCAGATTTCAAAGACTAGGTCTAAATAAAGAAGAATGCAAACTATCTCATTGATAATATTTTATATTGATTATATTTTATAATGATAATATTTTTGATATCTTGGGTTAAACAACATATATAATTAAAATTAATTTCACTTGCTTCTTTTATCTTTTTAATGTAGGTCCTAGAGTTAAAATGACAAAAGCAAGGAAATCCTCAAAGAGTTGAACTGACACAGTGACCAAAACAATGGATTCTAACATACTAACAACAATCATGAGAATGACAAAACAGATGATGGAGCATTTTTTTTTATTGTACACGTGACTTGGATCCTACTTAACAACAACTAATGGGAACACAGTTCTATCAGACAGTGCTCTTCGAGTCTGACACAAACAAAAGACTTATGCACTGTGATGGTTAAGGTTGTGTGTCATCTTGGCTGAGCCATGATTCTTAGTGGTTTGTCGGTTATGATATAGTCATCCCTCATGATAGGCTCTGTTATAATGTCATCACTGCCATGGTAAGATCTGCTATGAACAGCCAGTCAGTTGAAAGGGAGTTTCCTCAGGAAGGAGCATGCTTCCAATATATATATGGATGTTCTGGCAAAGCACTCTGGTTTTTTGCTCCATCTGGATCCTATATCTGGCTCATCATGTGACTTCTGGTGCTTGAACTTGAACTAGCTGTCTGCGTTGTTGTCTGCCACTCTTGGGATTTTTGCTTTCACAGCCTCACAGCTGTCCCAGAGATTTGGGATTTGCCAGCCTTGACAACCATGTAGGTTGTAGGAAGAAATTGAGGCTGCACTGAAGGAATTGGTGTAAAACATGGCTCCAGGAATTGACATAATGCCCATTGAGATGTTACAACAAATGGATGCCACGATGAAGACACTCACTTGTCTATGCCAAGAGATTTGGAAGATAGCTACCTAGCCAACTGACTGGAAAAGATCCATATTTGTACCCATTCCAAAGAAAAGTGATCCCACAGAATATGGAAATTATTGAACAATGTCATTAATTTCACATGCAAGTGAATCTTACTGAAGATAATTCAAAAAAGGTTGCAGCAGTATATTGACAGAGAACTGAAGGCTGGATTAAGAAGAGGACATGGAATGAGGGATATCATTGCTGACGTCTGATGGATCTTAGCTGAAAGCAAAGAATACCTTGAAGATATTCACTTATGCTTTATTGACTACACAAAAGCATTCAAAGGTGTAGATCATTAAAAAAATATGGATAACATTAAGAAGAATGGGAATTCCAGAACACTTGATGGAACTCATGAGGAACTTTTACATAGACCAGAAGGCTGTTGTTCAAATGAACAAGGAGATAGCATATGGTTTAAAATCAAAAAGGGAGTGTGTCAGGGTTGTATCCTTTTACCATACTTACTCAGTTTGTATGCTGAGCAAATAATCTGAGAAGCTGGAGTAGATGAAGAAGAATGTGGCATCAGGATTGGAGGAAGACTCATTAACAACCTGTGGTACCCAGATGACACAACCTTGCTTGCTGAAAGTGAGGATGGCTTGGAGCACTTACTGATGAAAATTAAGGACTGCAATCTCCAGTATGGATTACATCTCAATATAAAGAAAACAAAACTCTTCACAACTAGACCAATAAGTGCATCACAATAAATGGAGAAAAGATTGAAGTTGTCAAAGACTTCATATTACTTTGTTCCACAATCAACACCAACGGAAGCAGTGATCAAGACATCAGAAGATGTATTGCATTGGGCAAATCTGCTACAAAAGAAAAACCTCTTTCAAGTGCTGAAGAGCAAAGATGTCTTCTTGAAGACTAAGGTGTGCCTAACTCAAGCTACAACAATGGTATTTTCAATAGCCTCTTATGCATGTGAGAGCTGAATAAGGAAAACTAAAGAAGAGTTGATGTGTTTGAGTTGTGGTGCTGGTGAAGACTACTGACAATACCATGGACTGGTAAAAGAACTAACAAATCTCTCCTTGAAGAAGTGTAACCAGAATGCTCCTTAGAAGAAAGAATGGCCAGAGTTCTTCTCACCTACTCTGGTCATGTTGTCAGAAGGAACCATTCCCTGGAGAAGGATATCATGCTTGGTAAGGTGGAAGGGCAATGAAAAAGGGAAAGTCCCTCAACAAGGTGGATTGACACAGTGGGTACAACAATGGGCTCAGGTATAGCAAGGCTCATGAGGCTGGCACAGGACTGGGCAGTGTTTTGCTCTGTTGTACATAAGATGGCTATGAGTCCGAGATGACTTGATGGCACCTAACAACAACAAC
>NW_006921744.1:4584848-4600635 GCF_000298275.1 Orycteropus afer afer | reverse complement strand
TATATATATGCTTTGCTGGTTTTTCTTCTCTAGAGAACTCAGCCTAAGTAAGACATGCACCTAAACAGAATTGTCTCCAACACAAAGATACTTTAAATAACTATTTCTCTCTTCCTTAAAAGCGTTCTCTATTTTAATTCTTTCTGTTCTCTGAACATACAAGGTGAGAACTTATGATAGATACAAACCTCTCATGGCATCCTTACCTGAGCATGAATGGCACTCATTCTCCTTCCCCTATGAGAAGAAACCTGTGCCCTGTGTTCTTGGGCCAGAGAGCAGCTATCAAAAGGTGATTGGCATCTGAAGAGCCGTGGGCATCTGAATCCATGATGAGCCAACAGAGCAATAGTAAATATTTTTAAATGCTAACATTACTGGACCAACAAGCAACATCATGATAATAGGAGAAAAGACTGAAGTTGTCAGGGATTTCATTTTGCTTGGATCCAGTGAACATCCGTGGAAGCAGCAGTCAGGGAATAACACATTGTATTGCACTGGGAAAATCTGCTGTAACAGATCTCTTTAAAGCATTAAGAAGTAAAGACATCACTTTGAAGACTAGGATGCACCTGACTCAAGCCATAGTATTTTCAATCACCTCATATGAACATGAAACCTGCACAATGAATAAGGAAGACCAAAGAAGAGTTGAAGCCTTTCAATTGTGGTGTTGACAAAGAATATTGAAAATATCATGGACTGAAGAAGTGCAGCTGGAAAGCTCCTTGGAAGCAAGAATAGCCAGATTTCGTCTCACCTACTTTGGTCATGTTGTCAAAAGGGATCATTCCCTGGAGAAGAATATCGTGTTTGGTAAAGTAGAGCATCAGCATAGAAGGGGAAAACCCTCAAGATAGATTTACATGGTGGCTGCAGTGATGGGCTCAAGCACAGCAGGGCTTGTATGGAGAGTGCAGCATCAGCCAGTGTTTCGTTCTGTTGTACATAGGGTCACTATGAGTAGGAGCTGACTGGTCAGCACCTATCAATAACAATATCAAATATCTTAAAATGCTAATAATATTCAGATGGATTCTTAATAAAAACCAGGACATCATACACATGTCAGTTATTAAGAGTCAATTCTCACTCACTGCAACTCACATGTGTCATAGTAGAACTGCTTCATCAGGTTTTCAATAGCTGATTTTTCATGAGTAGATTATGAGGACTTTCTTCAGAGAAGCCTCTGGGTGGACTCAAACCTCCAGCCTTTTGGTCAGCAGCCAAGCACGATAATTGCACCACCATCAAAAAAACAAAACAAAACAAACAAACAAAAAAAAAACTCACTGCCGTTGAGTTGGATCTGACTCACTGCGACCCCTCCTTGGGTTCTGAGGCAGAATCACTATGGAAGTCGATTGCCAAACCTTCTGTCTGAGGAATGGCTGGTGGGTTTGAACCAACAGCCTTCTGGATAGCAGTCAAGTATCTTAGGCACTACACTACCAGAGGTCCTTTTGGACCATCAGGGACTACTGAAAACCAACATATGATTATAAAATCTTTTTACCTGATAACTATGTATTAGAATTCTGTGACATTTCATTCAGAGTGCCCTCAAAGTGAATCCCACATATCCTAAACATCCCTTTTAGAAGACATCTCCACCCCTCCACTTGAGCTAAGGTCATTGATAGGGTTCACAGCCTGTCACATCAAAAGGTTGCTCCTGGGAAGGGAGAGGCTGGGTAGACAGAGGTGGGGGGGGGCATTGCTAGAGAGGCAACGAAGGACCCATATGTGCTCAGTCATGAGGACTTGGCCCCAAACCCCAGTCATTTGGACAAACATGTGGCAAGAACAATTTATTATTCACCCAATGCTGTTAACTCGGGCTTGGAATAATTGATTTGTTGTCGCTGTTGATTTTCTAAAAGGAATTGTGCAAGTCAGCAAAACATAGGAAATAAAACTTCCTCTCTGAGCCTGACAGACCAAACACACCCCAATTAAGAGCACATCAATCTTACAGGCTGTCATCCACCAACCAGCAAGCAATTTTACTAGCCTCCATTTTCAAAGAGTGCACATTAATGCATTTCATCTATTCTAAGGATTGCTATTATTCATCAAAATATGATTTGTAAGTTATTTTGGCTTATTTTCATAAAGAATCAATGAGCTCACTTAATTTACAATGAAGGAAGAGTTACGACGGTGTGATGGGAACACTTGAGATGTCTGAAAGCTCTGCCTCTGCTAAATGACAATCTGGTGGCACAGAATTGTGCTCTAGGTGTCTTTAGAGCTGTGTCTCTAACCAGATTTTTGTTGCTAGCAGAGCCACCTCATGCAAAATGAAATGACATGTTACCTGGTCCTGCACCATCCCTATGATTTGCTATAAACTGGGCTATTGTGCTCCACAGGGTTTGCATTTTCTGATTTTCAGAAGTAAATCACCAGCCCTTTCTTCCTAGTCTGTCTTAGTCTAGAAACTTCACCAAAACCTGTTTAACAGCATAGCAACATAGAAGCCTCCACTGACACACAGACAGTGGGCACATGGTAGGCAATTCCAGGAATCTATCTCTGGTCTCCTGCATGGAAGGTGGGGATTTTATCATTGAATTACCACTGCCCCAGACACACACTAACCAGATCAACCTGCTCTCCAAACTGCCAGAAGGGTAGGAAAACCTAAATTTTTCAAGAGATCTGCTGAACTTGACTGACACTGCTACTTACCTGGTTTAGGCATATTATTATTATTATTATTATTATTATTGAAATTTTATTATTTATCATACAGGATCATTTTAATACATTCAGGGTTGTTCTTTATATATATATATATGATTTGAGTGAAAGTTTACAGAGCAAATTAGTTTTCTATTCAATTATTCATACATGTTTTGTTTCATGACATTGAATGCAGTTCCCAAAATATGACAGCACTCTTCCCTCTTCCTCCCTATGGTTACCATTTCCCTTCATCCTTCTTTGCTCCCCATTCCTGCCTTCTGAACTTTATCCCTGGGCAAATGCTGCCCTTTTGATCTTGAAGGGTTGATTGTTCTAAGGAGTGTGTGCCTTCCTGATGTTATTTTTCACCTCATAGGCCTGTCTCTTGTTTGCCTGAAAGTTGAGCCACAGGGATGATGAGTTCTGTTCCAGGCCTAAAGGATGTCTAAGAGCCATAGTCTTGGGGGTTCCACTAGTTTCCAACAGACCAGTAAGCCTAGTCTTTTTTTATAATTTTGAATTTTTTCCACATTCTTCTCCCACTCTCTATCTAGGACCTTCCTTTGTGATCTTCTTTCAGAGTGGTTAGCAGTGCTAACCAGACACCATCTAGTTTCTCTGGTTTTAGGGTTGTGGAATCTGAGCTTCATATGGTCCACTACACCTTTGGACTAATTGTTTCTATGGGTCTTTGATTTCCTTCACTCTCCTTTACCCTGGATGAGGAGCATAGTTTGTTTATCCATTCAACCATCCATCTATTATCCATTGATGTGCCTAAGTAGGTTGTTTCCATCTCTTGCTGTTGTGAATAGTGATCAATGAACATGAGAGTGAATGTCTAGCTGTGTCCTGGCTCTCATGTCTTTAGGGTATATGCCTATTAGTGGGATTGCTGAATCAAATTGTATTTCTATCTCTAATGTTTTATTGCATTCTCCTACTTTCTGCTCACCTTTGTAGTTTTGCCCCAGATGTCGGCAATAAAGATCCTCTGATGCAAGTCCAGTTCCCTTTCCCAATGTCTGTTATACCTTTCACAAGTTTTCTGGCAACACTTGCATTTTATCTTGTCTCATCTGAGCCTAAGCTGTGCAAAGACAACCATGTGGGGTTTTCCTTTCATTGGGAATGAAAGGAAAACCCCATGTGTTTCCATGACAGAGAAATGATCAAAGGAGAAAAATCTGCAGGCAGTTAAAGCACCTACTTTTCAGTGCTGGTGTGAATGGAATGCTCATTTCATTGTACCAGCAGCAGCTCAGGAAACTCTCTATTAGTGCCAACTGAAAAGAGGCTTTAAGAAGATACCAGATCAAATAGATCTGCACAATACCTGGCCAACAGGCAATTTCCCCAGGGTGACCTTTTGCCAATTGTGACTGTGCAGACACACACTGTGTTACAAAGTCACTCTTCTCCAGATATGAGGATTGTCCAAGATACATTCTACGCACAGGTGAATCATTACAGCAACTCATTGCTGTTCGCAAGTCCACAGAAAGAAATATATCTTGCTTAGAAATTTTCTCCATTTGGTTTCCTCAGTGTAGACCCCTGAAACTAGAGTGGATACTTTTCTTCCTTTTTGTTTTTTGCTCTGTACTTCACTTTTCTTTATTTCACTCTATCTTTTTTTTTTTCAACTTTTTATTGTGATTTGGGTGAAATTTTACAAAGCAGATTTGTTTCACATTCAACCCTTCATACACATTTTGTTTTGTGGTACTGGCTACATTCCCCCAGTGTAACATCTCTCCTCCCACTCCCTCCCTGGAGTTACCTTTTCCCTGTGTCCTTCTTGCCTGTGCATTCCTGCTTCCCTATCTTTTTCTCTGTGCAAGTGTTGCCCTTCTGATCTCCCATAGCTGATTGTTCTAAGGAGTGCATCTCCGTGGTGTAAGTGTTCAGCTCATAGGCCTGCCTATTATTTGGCTGAGAGTTAAGCCACAGGAGGGTGAGTTCAGTTCCAGGCCTGAAGGGTGATTCAGGATCATAGTCTTGGGGTTTTCACCAGTCTCTATCAGACCAGTAAGTCTGACCTTTTTTATGATTTTGAGTTTTGTTCCACATTTTTCTTCCATTTTGTGCAAGATTCTTCCTGATTTTCTGAGACATGTGTTCCATGTTTTAAACTTAGAGAAAATGGCTTTCACGCTCTTCAGCCTAACAAAGCAGAATGTTCCTCTGTCTCGTCCCCTGCTCTTTATATTTAGACAGATGTCACCACTAGTTTACCTGAGACTTCAAACCACGGATCTGTAATATGTGTTAATTAGGGTTTTAAGAGAGGCTCTGAGTTATGAATTGAATTGTGTTTTTCAAAAAGATATGTTGAAGTCCTAACTTCTTCACTGGTGAATGTGATCTTGCTTGGGGAAATAAGATTTTTCTTTGCAGATATTATTAGTTAGTTAATGAAGTCATACTGGAGTAGGTTGAGTCATAATCCTAATCTCTTCTGAGTGTTTTATGAAAGAGAAGGATAGATACAGAAATAGAGTCATACAAAAGGGAAGACAGCATGCAAGAATGTGTCTATAAGGTAAGGAATGCCAAGAAATCCTCAGGGCTACAGAAATTGTAGGAGGCAAGGAAGGATATTTCCCTAGAGCAGAAAGAGACCATTGTCCTGCCAATACCCTGAATTCCAGAGTGGCCTCCAAAACTGTGAGAAAAGAAATTTCTGTTCTTTAAATCCACCACCTTTGTGGTATTTTGTTACAGCAGCTCGAGAAAACTAAGCCTTCCCTCTAATTTCTCATGTGACATGTGAAAAATTTCTTCTTCAGTGACCACAGTCGTGCTGATTCATTTTCACCTCTTCTCACATTATTTCTATTCTCTCTTCCTTTTGGGCATGGGGATTTTTATCTTGCCTTTTTTTTCCCCCGCATTTGTTTGACTTAAGATTTTAATACTTGCCTCACCTCTGCCACTCTCCACAATCAGGTCTTATGAATCTTTTCTCCTACCACCTGCCCTTTATCCGTAGTCAATAATTATGTATTCAAATATCCACTCAGGCAATATTTGCAGAAGAAACAAATAGAAAAGCATATATTAGAAGTTGTATGCCACTGGACTAGGGCTATTTAGCTCACATTCAGATTTTAATATCAATTAACCTTTTAGCCGGATTTTTATTATCAATCACTCGTCATTTTAGATCTTTCTTTAATAATAAACAGCTAAGTGCTCAGACAGCAAAAGAGGGATATAGAGAAATAACAATAAAATGTTAGAATCCTGCTTATTTTTGCTACTCAGCCTATTTACATCCAAAACTAGCTTGATTTCATGCACATTTTAAAATTAAACCTAATAAGTTTGAGTTTCAGACAAACCAAGGGTCCTTTAAACAGTGTTGCTAATTAATCAACTACGTAGCTGTAACTTGGAATATTTTCCTAAATTTTAGCACAACTTTCATTCAAGGTGCCAGATTAATTTGAAAGTTTAGAGCTAACAATTGGTCAGTGTCAAACTTTGGCATGAAAACACTTGGACTTGAACCACTTCCATTCATGCATGTTTGAGGGTACTTCAACGGAAAAGGGATGCAATCAGAAGTGGCCAGAAAGCCACTAGAGCATAAAATATGGTCATAGTCCTCAATTCATTATTTATTTCCCTCTCAAAATATACCATATGTGATTTATAGACTTACCATTTACACTTTCCCTACTCCCAAATGTGGGTGAAAGTGAAGAGTGAAGAGCATTCAAAACCTTGGTCTAATCACTTCACCTATGATATTGGGCATAAAATAGGTAAGTAAGCTTAAGTTCTATGGTTACAAACAGGGTCCATGTCTATCTCTGTGTTTATCTAATAAAGAATGCCGTTCCACTTGTGTTCCCAAAAAACTTACTCCATCAGTCAAAAGGAGTTTAAATGTTTTACCCCAGTGTGTCTTTAAAGCATACATAGAAAATAGAGCACCCAGAAAAGAGCTGGGAATTCACTGCCAACAGAAAAAACAAAAACAAAATCCATTTTCCATAATCAGTAATGAGTTATGATGACCATAAAGGATGAAAGTATAATCTCTTAACAATAACATTGGTAAGGATCCTGCCTAATATTAAACAAGTACACAAACAAAAAAGAAGGTTTTCTGAAAAGATATCATGTGGGTCCTCATACAAACAAGCATCATGCCAACTTGGACATCAGTGGATCTAGAAGATGAAAACTCTAGAACAAAACACTGACTACCTCCAAGGTTGAGGGCACTCTCCAAGTGTGATTATTGGGAGATTTCTTGTTTGCATAAGGCTTAGAATGGACAAAACTAGGTAAATAGAATCTCTACTACATTTCAAAGGCAGAAATTTTCCTGCATGGGGTAGAATCAAAAAGATATCACTACTAGGAATATGTCCTGAAAAAGTGAGACCCAGGACATGAGTAGATATAGGCACACTCATGTTCATCACAGCACTATTTACAATAGCAAAGAGATGGAACCAACCTAAGTGCTCATCAACAGATGAGTGGATAACGAAACTGTGGTACATACACACACAATGGATTGTTGTTGTTGTTGTTGTTATGTGCCATCGAGTCAGACCTGACTCATAGCGACCCCTCCTTGGGTTTCCGAGGCAATATCACTGCGGAAGAAGATTGCCCCATCTGTTGACACAATGGATTACTCTACAAAATCAAGGAATAATGAAGAATCAGTGAATCACCTCATAATGTGGATGAACTTAGAGGACATCATGCTGAGCAAAATGAGTCAATCACAGAAGGACAAATATTGTATGAATGCTTTATAATGAAATGTTAAAGAAAGATTTACAAAGGGATGGAAATTTTCTTTGTTGGTTTCCAGGGATTGGAGGGGAGAGGAAGGGAGGGAAAATAGATGGACAGTTAAAAGATAGGTGTTAAAATGGGTGACGGGAAAAAAATATAACAAAAGTGTGTGGCTAAAACAATGTCACTAAGGAAAAGGAAGACTGGAGAGGTGCACAAGAGGTACAGAAAACAAATGTAAATACTATTGCATACACAGTACTGTATTATCAGTAATAGTAAAGACTAGTCTATGCGAGGATACATAGTAGACAGGCAAGAAGATCAGGTATGGCTAGGTGAATGGGAGTATTCCTCTGACCATACATAGATTTAACAAATGATATTATTACATACATATACATATGTGCTATAGAATGTCCATATGCAGTTTAAAGCTAACAAGGGGCAAGGTTAAGATTACTTCTTAGCTACAACTAAGCACCTTGAAGGAGTAGATGGCTGGGCCCTTGGGTTGGGGATCATGGTTAGGGGAGATGTCAAGCTCCATTGGCACAACATAGTATACAATAATATCATTCTCCATCTTACTTCAGTGAGTAGCAACTGGGGTCTTAAAAGCTTGATAGTGGCCATCTAAAATACAACTATTGGTATCTCCTTGTCATGGAGAAAGAAGAGAGAAGAAAATCAAAGATGCATGGAAACAGTCAAAAGGATTTATGGACCATGAAAACCTCAGCCTGTATGACCCTGAGATCAGAACTAGAAGGTGCCTGGCTACAAATGCCAACCACTTGGAAAGGAATCCTGGATAGACTGGGAGAAAAAACATGGAACAAAATTTAAAAAACATAAAAAAGACCAGGTTTACCAGTCAGGTAGAAACTGGTAGAACCCCTGAGACTGTGGCTCTGAGTCACATTTCAGGCTTGGAATTAAACTCACTCCCAGGCTTAACTCTGGGCCAAATAATAGACAAGCCAATGAACCTGAAAATTACACCAGGGTGATGCACTCCTCACAACAATCAACCATGAGAGATGAGAAGGGCAGCATTTGCACAGGAAGAAAGGTAGAGAGGCAGGAGTTCATAAATAAGAAGGATACGGGAAAGGATAACAACAGGAAGGAAGTGGGAAGAGAGCTGTTACCATGCAAGGAATATAATCAGTGCCACAAAAAAAAAAAAAAAAAAGAAAAAAAAAAAAGGCTACAACTATTGAATGTAAAATGAAGTTGCTTAGTTGCTTTGTAAACATTCACCCAAATCACAATAAAATGTTTGCTTGTTTTTTTTTTTAAAAAGTGTTAGAAACTCAACTTTCTTCTCCAATTCCCATCCAAATATCTTTAAAGAGTTATTTATGCATTATGTATTCATTTTCTCATATGTTACTCTAATTTAACTTCTACCTCCATTAGTCCACTGACATCTTCTATGTTACCAAGTCTATTAGACAATTTTTGATCATTTTACATCATCTCTCAGCAACATATGACACTGATTACCAGTCCTTCCTGCTTACAATATTCTCTTCTCTTGGCCTTTAGGACCCAATCCAGTCCAATGGCCATTTTCTGTCTGTCTTCTCACTACATGCTCTTCCTTCTCTGTTGTTGTTGTTAGGTGCCCTCAATTTGATACTGACTCTAAGTACTCCCATGTGATATAGTAGAACTGCCCCATAGGATTTTCTTGGCTGTAATCTATGGAAGTGGATCACCAGGTCTTTCTCCCTTAGAAATCTGGGTGGGTTAGAACTGCCAACGTTTAAGTTAACAGCCAACCACTTAAACATTGTGCCATCAAGGCTCCTTCTTCCCTCTCTACTGGCCAGTAAATAGCATTTCTCAAGACTCATTTTTAGATATTTTTCTCTTCTCCTTCTCTTCTGTTTTATAAGGTAATTTTATACACCTCTTCAATCAAGACAATCTACAAATATCAGTTAAAAACTATTAAATATCTCTAACTTAAATCTTTCCTCTGAGCTCTAGAATACTTGACATCTCTACCTATATGTTGAAAACACACCACAAATTCAGCATTTCTAGAAATTAATGTATGATCTTCCTCAAACTTAGATCTGTCTTTCTGTTCTCTATCTTAGTGATGCTACCAGCATATGTCAGAAATCATTAATTTGTTTTTTTCCTGCCTCTCCCTTACTCCTAATAACTAATCCATCGATTAATTCTGCCAATTTACTTCCAAAATATCTCCTAAATCTATCCTTTTCTCTCCATCAACTACTAGGAAAGCTCCTCCTTTATCTGCTCTTGTCCTCTTCAATTTTTCCTACTATTATAGACAAAATGACCTTTCTAAAACAGAAATTTGATCATGTCACTCTTCTGATTAAAATACTTCAATGAGTTTCCGTTGCTTTAAAAACCCTTAACATGTCTACAGGCTCTATATGATCTTACCAGTGATTACCTCTTCTGTAAATTTTTTACTGTTTTGCTCATTGTTCTGTTTGCCAGCTACAGTGGCCATAGTTCGTGTCTTCTAATAACACATGCTCCCTTCTGGCACAGGGCCATTACATAACCTGTTTTCTCTGTCAGAAACATTCCTCCCTTCCCCCCAGAGCTTTACCTATGTTAACTCTTCTTCTTCCTACAATTCTTAGCTCAAGCATTTCTTCCTCAGATGAACATTTCAAATCAGTTGTAATTTTACATGTATGTTTTTGCTCCTTTTGTTAGTGTCCATTTAACCTACAAAACAGCAATTTCCAAGGAGATAGAAGTATGACTGTTTTCTTCACTGACAGCAGTCCAAGCCCCACGTACATCACAGTTCCTTGTTCATTGTGAATGCTTAATAAATATTTGCTGATTAATTTAGTGAATAACTTCATATCCAATAACTTTCTCCCCTTTCTAAGATCTAATAGTCCATCCTTCAGTTTAAGACTTTGACACTTTTTATATTAAGCCTTCTTTATGCTGTTAAATGATGAATTAGGAAAGAAAAGAGCAAGAATATATTAAGTCTCTGAGAGTGAGATTAAAAGACATAAGATAAAGCTGAACTAGAATCAGAATAACATGGGAATACTGAAGAGACAACTATATTGTCACAATTCTGAGCAATGAGTAGGGTGACATTTTTAGAGGACAATACTGTGTTATGTTGATGACCTGATGTTGTAAAACCTAGTCCTGATGAAATTTTAGAACATAACAATGACTATTCCCAAGGTTAAGAATTCTCTTCAGGTATGATTTAAGTAGCTCTAATGGCACAGTAGGAGCTCTGGTAGCATAGTGCCTAAGGTACTTGACTGCTAACCAGAAGCCTGGCAGTTCAAACCCACCAGCCACTCCTTGGAAGGAAAGTTGGGTGATCTATATCCGTAGTGATACCACTTCAGAAACTCAAGGAAGGGTCGCTATCAGTAGGATCCGATTCGAGAGAAGTGAGTTTGGTTTGGTGAGTGGTACAGTGGGCAAGGCATTTGGCTGCTAACCAGGTCAGTGGTTCGTATTCACCAGGTGCTGTGTGGGAGGAAGATGGAACAATCTACTTCTATAAAGATTTACAGCCTTAGGAACCCTATGGGGATAGTTATTAGTCAGAATTGACTCAATGACAGTGCAGTTTGGTTTTCAGGTACGATTATAGAGAGATACAGGGTTTGACAAAGGCTCAGAGTAGTCATCACAGGGTCAGTAAATATGATCACTAACATAATTATAAAGACTTTCGTGATCTCTTTTATCAAGTAACATGGTGTTTCATAAAAATACCTAAGCATTGTAACCACTTAGGAGCTTTCTTTAAAAATAGATATATCTGAGCCCCATTCCCTGACATTTAATTCAGTTATCTTAGAGTTGTCCTCTGTGAGTACAGGTCTGTGGCAGATTAGATACAAAATAAGAATGGAACACCTTGCTATGCCAGAAAGAAAGGAAATGTTGCCACAAAAACAAACAAAAAACATTCTGGGAGCATAAAAGAAAGACCTAAGGGTCAGTTTGAAGCTGCTCCCACTGGCCAAATATGGAACAATCAAAGAATAAAAATGAACAGTTACAGATTATAACCCATTGAATGAAATAGTAATCCGTGAGTCCATACTGTTAGTAAACAGAGATAGATGATAGATAGTTAGGTGATAGATGATAGATAGATAGATAGATAGATAGATAGATAGATAGATAGATAGATAGATAGACAGGTAGGTTGAGTTATTCTATTCAGTAGAAGACCAACTGAAAAATGTGGAGATTGGTTAGGGACAGAAGCAACACTGGTTGTTAAAGTTTGGTGAGGAGTAGGATATATTTATGATCTTAAAGTATCTCTCACAAACTGCTTATTGTTTATAAGGGGAAACATAGTAACTACATAATGGAGAAACTGGAAAACACTGTTACAGGATGATCAAAATTAACATCACCATGGAGAGGTAGATGGGCTTTGTGTACCTCCCGATGTGATGCACTTAGAAAGGCCCCTATGATTTTTCTAGTATTCTGGTAGGGGACACATAACCTGAAACTAATTATGAAGAAACATTCAACAAACTTAAATGAAAAGATGCTCCATAAAATAACTGGCCTACGTAAGCAATGCCATCAGTATTTGAAATGCCACCAGCGTCACTCATGGGGACAAGTGTCAGAAGAGTTTCCAGATTAAGAAAGAGTATGAAGGAAGGCCTGATGATCTGCTTCTGAAAAGTGGTCACTGAAAACTTTATCAATCACAGTAGAATATTGTCCAGTTTAGTGCTGGAAGATGAGCCCTCTAGGCTGAAAGGCACTCAAAATACATAGTGGCCACAACAAAAAACCTGAGCAGACCAACAAGCAAACCCTATGAATCAAAACAGAATATTGCCCAAGTCTTTGACTCAGTTACTTTGGCTGTATCATTGGGAGGGACCAGTTACTGGAGAAGGATGTCATGTCTCATAAAGTGGAGGGCCAGCAGGGAGTTGGGGGAGCGCTTGAGGAGATGGATGAGCACAATGGACTGGAGTATACTAACAATCATTTAGATGGCACAGGGCCAGGCAATGCTTCATTCTGTTGGGCATGCAGTCACCATGCACCATGAGTTGGAGCCAACTTTGTGGCAGCTAAAAACAACAAAATTTTTTTCAAAAGTATCAATGCAACAAAAGACAAAAAAGATTGAGGAAACATTACAGATTAAAGAAAATTAAAGAGATATGAAAATTAAATGCAATATGTAATCCTGTACTGTATCTTGGAGTGGAGGAAAAATTCAGTTATAAAAAGTCATTATTGAGACAAAAACTGAATACAGATTACAGACTAGATAAAAATATTGCATGAATGTTAAATCCTTGGAACACAGTAACTATACAATGAATGGTCACTTAAAAGCATATCCTTGTTTTAAGAAAGAAACAAGTGTGGAAAATGTTAAAAGGTAGTAAATCTTGGTGAAGTTAATAGGGGAGTTTTGTGCATTAATCCTGCAACTTTCAAATCATTTGAAATTATTTCAAATTAAAAAAAAAAAAAAAATTTAGTCTTCAGGCCCCTCCATGACTAGGGACCACTGGAGTAACAGGGTGAATGTCAACTTAAGAATCTGTCCTGTTATTTTTATATTTTTATAATAGACCTTGAATGAAGAATCAGTGTACTATATGTGAGTCAGGAGTCCTTGGGTGGTGCAAATGGTTAAGCATCCAACTCTAACCAAAAGGTTGGTAGTTCAAACCCAACCAGAAGCACTTTGGAAATAAGGCCTAGTGATCTGCTTCTGAAAGGTCACAGCCATTGAAAACCCTGTGGAACAGTTGTACTCTGCACATATAGGGTCACCATGAATCTCATTTAACTCAATGGCAACTAACAACAACATATGTGAGTTATCATCCAGATTAACAACCAGGTGGGAATGATCACAGGGGTTCAATAAGAAGACTTTGACAGGCACTTACACTTAATCTTCTGCATAAACTTTTCTTGCAATCAATTACTTGTCTCAACACTCTCAGACTTTTCTAAGATAATTGCACATGCAACGAGGATCTGCCTGTATGCATATTCCTGATGAACATAACATTAATGATTAAAAAAAGAAACCTCAAAATTCCACAGATACTTTTTACTTCTTTCTTCCTATTTCCTTCTCACTGATGATAAAACATTGGCACAAAAGATCTTCAGAGAATATGCCTAATTAAACCATACAAATATTCTCTATTATCACAACTACATTCTTAGATACTTGCTAAGTGACAGAAGCTTTGTCAAGTGCTTTTCTGCTATATCAGGAAAGCCCAGTGTGGCAGTTGGAGTTGGGTGTCAACTTGGCTGGACCACAGTTCAGTGTGGTTTAAGCATTTGTGGTGGGTTATTCCCATGATGGGATCGGATGTATATATTTTGATCAGCCAATCCATTGAAAGGGAGTTTCCCTAGGGGTGTGGCCTGCTTCCAGTATATTTATGGACATCCTGGGAAAAGAGACACTCTTTTGTGGATCGGGGTCCTGTTGTGTTGCCTACAACTGTCTGTGAACGAACAATCCACCATTATGCCCAGAGATCTTAGATTAGTCATTTGTTGGAGTCAACAGCTGGTATACTGCCTGCCAACCTTCATTATGAATTATTTTTTTTATATGTTGTTGGAGTCTATTGGCTGGGATTTTGTTGAAGATTTTTGCGTCTATATTCATGAGGGATATTGTTCTGTAGGTTTTCTTTTGAGTGATGTCTTTGCCTGGTTTTGATATCAAGGTTATACTTGCTTCATAAAATGAATTTGTGAGGATTCCATCCTTTGCTATGTTTTGGAAGAGTTTGGGTAGGATTGATGTCAGTTCTTCTCTGAATGTTTAGTAGAATTTTCCAGTGAAATCATCTGGGCCAGAACTTTATTTGTTGGTCATTTTTTTTATAACCTGTTCAATTTCTTCTTTTGTTATGGATCTGTTCAACTTTTCCACCTCAGTCTGTGTTAGTTAAGGTAAATAGTGTGTTTCTAGAAATCTGTTCATTTCTTTCAGGTTTTCAAATATCTTGGAGTAAATTTCTCAATAGTATCCTGATATTATCCTTTTTATTTCAGTTGGTTCTGTTGTGATTCCACATTGTTTTTTATTCATATTATTTGTATTCTCTCCCTCTTTTCCTTTGTTAAATTTGTCAGTGGTTTGTCAATTTTATTAATCTCAAAAAACCATCTTCTGACCTTGATTTTTTCTATTGTCTTTCTATTTTCTGTTTCATTTATTTCTGCTCTAATCTTTATTATTTCCTTTCTTCTGGTAACTGTATGCTTTTCTTGCTGTTCTTTTTCTAATTGTTGAAGATGTTGGTTGAAAATTGATTTTGGCTCTTCTTTTTTGATGTGTCTATTTATTGCTATAGATTGGCCTTTGATCACTGCTTTTGCCATGTTCCAAAGACGTTGGTATGTTATGGTTTCATTCTCATTTGATTCAAGGAATTTCTTAATTTCATTTTTTTCTGTTACCCAGTCATTCTTAAGGAGGTTGCTGTTCAGTTTCCATTTTTTCTTTTCCCATTGATCTTCCTGTTACTGATTTCTAATTTGACAGCATTATGATCTGAGAAGATGCTTTGCAATATTTCAATGTTTTTAAATTTATTAAGGTTTGCTTTGGGTGAAGTGCTCTGTAGATGTCTCTGAGGTCAAGTTTGTGGATTGTATTGTTTAGCTCTTCTACATCTTTGTTGAGTTTCTTTCCAGTTGTTCTATCTTTCATTGAAAGTGGTGTATTAAAGTCTCTCACTATGACTGCGGAGTCCTCTATTTGTCTTTTCAATTCTGTGATAGTCTGATTTATGTATTTTGGGGCCTTTCATTGGGCCCAGATATTTATTATGGTTTTATCTTCATGTTCAATTGATCCTTTAATCATTATATAATGTCCTTTTCATGTCTTGTGTGATGGTTTTTCTCTTAAAGTCAATTTGATCAGAAATTAATATTGCCATTCCTTCTCTTTCTCGGTTGCTATTAGCTTGATATATCTTTTCCCAATCTTTGATTTTTAGTCTACTCTTGTCTTTGTGTCTAAGGTGTGTCTCTTATAGACAGCAAATTGATGGGCTATGTTTTCTTATCCAGTTTGCAACACTCCTTCTCTTGAGTGGTGCATTTAATCCATTGACATTCAGAGTAATTATGAACAAGTATGAATTGGTTGCTGTCATTTTATTATGTCTCTTTGCATGGTGTTCCTGGTTTCTTTGTTCCATATAATTTTCTGTGCTGAGCTCATTTTCTTTATGAATAGGGTTATCATTTCCTTTATTGCTATTGTTTTAATATTTGCTAAATATTTGTGCTT
>NW_006921744.1:4568612-4577683 GCF_000298275.1 Orycteropus afer afer | reverse complement strand
TTTCCTTCAAGGCTCAAGGGTCCAAGATTATCTTCTGTGTCTGTGTTAATTGGTTTCCCTTTTCTTTGTTGAAGAGGGTCTGTGCAATCCTTCTGCCTATTCCGCCATCTTCACTGTAATGCTTGTCCTCTTTTTTATTGTGATGTGGTTTATCATTTTTCTTTAAGGTTACCCTTTGATTTATAATTTTCTCCCTAAGTTTAGAACAGTCCATTCTATCCTACAACTCTCTTGACTTCTTCATCATTTAGAAGTTCTGTAACTACACTATTTTTTCCCTCTTTTTGGCTTGTAGGTATCCCAAAGCAATTCTGGATAGACTTAAACTGCCATTTTTTTTTTTTTTTTTTTTTTTTAACTGTTCAGGTCTCTATATATCTAGTCTTCGATACCTCTTGCCCAAAATGATACCCATCAAATCCATTCACAACTCACTGGATGAAATAAGTCATATGGTCCCACCCAACCATGACAGAGCTGTCAGTACCAGCTGTCTTTGAGTTGATTCTGACTCATGGTGACCCCATGTGTGTCAGGATAGAACTGTGTTCCATGGCATTTTCAATGGTTGTTCTTTTGGAAGTAGATTATCAGGTCTTTCTTCTCAGCTACCTCTGAATAGACTCAACTCTCCAACCTTTCAGTTAGCACTTACATATATTAACTGTTTGCACCACCCAGAGACTCCACAAAAGAGCTAGGGTGTGCAGCTATTATATGATGGTCCTGGGAGGTGAAGGATCTCCCATCCGACAAAGCCAGCACTAATGACTACAAAACATGCATTAAATAATTTCTCCTTATCCCTACCTGTTAGCTCAATGAAGTAGTAACTTTTATTGTCTTCATTTAAGGTTGAGAAACCAAAGCTTAAAGAGATTTAGAAAATTGCCTGCAGATATACAGAAAAGGAGCAAGGATTTGAATATATATCTATGTGATCACCAAATCTGTTATCAATCCCTCAAAAATATACTGCTTAATGGTGCACCCTCCTTTTCTTAGTCTCAGTGGAGGATTTATCGCATAGTTAAAAAGAGATTTTACACAGAAGTATGTTGACTAACGTGGTAATGGAGGGACGCTCTGCATATCTCACAAGTGAGAACAAATTCTTTTACTTTAGCGGACTGTTGTTATCCAACTCAGCCCTATCTTTCCACCTTGGCAATATTTTCCTTCAGTTTGCTAGGTAGCTACCATTTTCCACAGTTCACTTACTCTACCACCATATGTCCTTCCATCTGCAACATCTATTTGCCTCCACTACTCTCTGAATCAAGTACATCTTGGCCCTGGCTGGCCGACTTATTCCCCAAATCCTAGATACACTGTTATTCAGATTTAAAAAAAAAAAACCTCACTGCCATCAAATCAATTCCAACTCATAGCGACCCTTCCTTGGGTTTCCAAGGCAGTACCTCTATGAAAGTAGATTGCTCAGTCTCCTTTTGGAGGAGTGGCTGATGGGTTTGAACCACAAGCCTTCTAGTTAGCAGTAAAATTCCTTAGGCACTAGGCCATCAGAGCTCATATGGGTATAATTGCACTGAGCAGGATTCCTTTGTGCTCACCGTCTATTTACAGACTGGAATGCTATGATTCCAGGGCAGTGATGGCTCAATGGTAGAATTATTGCATTCCATGCAGGAGAGCCAGGTTCAATTCCCAGCTAATGCACCTCATACATAGCCATCACCTGTCTGCAGTGATGACTTAGGTGTTACTGTGATGCTAAAGAGATTTCAGGAGAGCTTCCAGACTAAGATGAACTAGGAAGAAAGGCCTGGCAATCTACTTCTGAAAATCAGCCAATGAAAATCTTACAGATCACAGTGGTTCAATTTGCAACCAATCATGGGGACAGTACAGGATTGGGCTATGTTTCATTCAGTTGTGACCAACTCGATGACAGCTAACAATAACAATAATTCTGTGATTCAGGCTTTATCATCTTGCTGGCAATCTTGCCCAAAGCATCACATTTTTTGTCAGTCAGCCATGAGTCATGCACAAACATGGCCAAACCCAACATCAGTGGGGTGAGGAATTCATTCCACCTAACCCAGTGGGAATACCATAGACAAAAAGTGTGCATGGATGTGTATTTCTGTAAAAGGGAGAAAGTGAAGAATTGAGAGCACTAATTCAGTACTTGACCCCCAAAGAAGCAGGATAAAAAGGAACTGACAGACAATTCCTTTATCCTTCCTTACTCCCACCCCTCTACCCCAAGAATTGTTCCCAGACAAGGTGGGTGCCCATGGTCTCTCCAAAACCATCCCACATGATCAAACAACAATGTGGTTTCCTGTAAGTTGTCATTGGCACAGCATACACCCTCTAGTATTTGCTTTTACTCATCCCTACCTCACTTTCCTCATTTTTGTTATCCTAGAATTGAACTCATTAATACAGCATTATCTTGTAAACTTTGCCACAGGCCTCTGTTTTAGGGAACTGGGAGGGACTAAAATAGCGGGCTTAGAGGATAGGTACACATTCCCAAAATATTTTCCATAATGGTGGGATATTTATAGTTGTATTTATATTCGTACTCATATTTATTTCTATGTCCCTGGGTGGTACAAATAATTAATGTGCTTGGCTGCTAACTGAGGTTCAAGTCCACCCAGAGGTGCCTCAGAAGAATGGCCTGGTGACCCACTTCTGAAAAATCAGCCATTGAGAACACTACAGAACACAGTTCTACTCTGACACACATGGGGTCACCATGACTCAAAATTAACTTGAAATAGGACCAAACACAGGTCCCTGCCCACTGCACAGTCATTAATCACTGAGTGATTAAGAAGAGAGAAAATTATTTATTGCAAAGCGGCAATGCAAGGAGTAGGGGTACCCCCATACCCAGGTCTGACTCCATGGAATTACAGTTTTGTAGGTTTCAGAAGAGAAGGTTATGCATATTCATAAAAATTTCAGGAATTTGGGCATGAAATGGTTCACGATTGACTGAAATGTTAATTCCCAGTAACTTTGTTCCTCTCTGCCCCATTGCGCATGTCCACAGGCCAGAGTTAATTTTCAAATTGTTTTCTAAGACACATTAATGCGTTTATTACCTGTGCCTAAGGAAATAGTAGGAAAGAATGTTTGTCCATTCAGTTCTTAAGGAACTGAGGTTATCGTATTTACTCATCTGTCTCCAGCCAGAGTCCTATGTGTTTACTCATCTATCTCCAGCCGGGGTCTGGGGTGGGGAAATAGTTGAGGGTAATTAAGTTTACTTATCTACTCTGATCCGGGGTCCTATTTGTTCTAATTATCTGCCTTAACCAGGGTGAGGGAAATAGTTTTGATTTTACTCAATTTCAAACTCAGTGGCAAATGGTTTTAAATATGTTTTGAAATTTATAGATTCGAAGATGCAGATCTAAGACTTGACACCATCATGTGTGTGTGTGTGTGTGTGTGTGTGTGTGTGTGTGATTTGGGTGAAAATTTACAGAGCAAATACACTTTCCATACAGCAGATCACATATACTTTGTCTCATGACATTGACCACAATTTAGCACAGTGCAACATCTCCTCTCCCACTTCCTCCCGATAGGTACCGCTTCCCTGTGACCATCCCTCCATGTACTCCTACCCCCTGAGCTGTCTCCCTGTGCCTGAGCAGACCTTCTTTCTCTCTTGCTTATTCTCTCCAAGGAGTGTATCTACCTCAGGTAAATGTTCAACTAGTATGCCTGTCTACTGCTTGGCTGGAAGCCATAGATGTGCATTCAATTCCAGACCTGAAGGGCAGCTAGGGGCCATAGTCTCAGTGGTTCTACCAGGCTCCATCGGGCCAGCAAACCTGTTCTCTGCTTGACACCATCATGCTTTATCTTAACCCAATCTCAAACTCAGATTAAGGTCAGTACCACAAATTGTGATCACAGTAGAAAACTCTTCAGGTTTCCTCAGTGCTTATAAATATTCTTTTACCTCTGCTTTAATGACCTTCTCCACTTGCAAAAACATACTTATCATTTCTGCCTCTGATGCCAACTTAGCCACCTCCCCTATGAAGCTCTACTGAACAGACTTTATCATTTACAGCCAGATGCGCTAACTTCCTACTTGCCATACAGTGTGGGTCTTTTTGTAGATTTTTTTGACAAAGAGGTGGAGTTGATTTTTTTTTAATTGTGTGGTTTTTAATCACATTAAAACAAAGCAAAAATTTGGGAGTGAAAATTCTACTTCTGAAATCTTGTTATGTTAAATTGTACTTACAGAGGCTATTGCAGTTTTAATACTAGCATTTTCCCCCAAGGAAAGAGATTAATTGAAACATCAATTGCTTTTCTGAGTTGATAGTTGCTGCTTCAAAAGAGGTTTTACTCCAATGCTGAATTAAAACAAAAAAAAAACTGGAAGGTGTGATGAATTGCTTTCTTTGAGTTTGCATTCCCATTTTCTCATTTAGTAGTCCTGAACATTAAAGCAGGGAAGGCAGTAATTCCCCAGGAAGACAGGCAGCCACGTTGGAGGAGGTGCTGGACTTGCTAGTTCTCTCTAATCCCTATGGGAAACTGAGAAGTAGGAGCACCAAAACCACAGCAGACACAGAATTCAGGGCTAGTCATTTCCTTATCTGTCCAATTCAAAACTAGTGCTCAAAAGACCAACAAGAGTGACAGAATACGAGCCCTGTTTGTTTAAAGCCCATCTTTCCCATTTTCAAAAACAAAAATAAATATGCAAAAAGAAAACAACTCATTAAAGAGAAATGTATGTGCTCATCAGGGTCTTTTTGTGTCCTTTCTCCCCAAATACAACCACCAAGACTTTGCAAAGCTGTCAAGGCAGAACAACACTGGTAAATTATTGCTTTTTTCACCAAATCAAAAGCTGAGCTAAAAATCCCATCAGCCGGTGATAAGCATCTTGGTTCAGTACTGCACTAGAGCTGTTTACTCTATTTGTAATAATTTTGTTTACAATTCTTCAAATACAAAGTGCTTCTGGCTGTTAAGGTCAACAATCTATCTTAAGGCTTTATAACTGGTTGGCATAAATTGTTCCTGCAGGTGCAGTGATCATCCTGTCCATCTTGTACTTAATCCTTGTGGAAAAAACAAATTTGTTACTGACAAGTCAATTATGACTCCTAGTGACCCTGTGGGAGCTCTGGTAGCGTAGTGCCTAAAGGCACTTGACTGCTAACCAGAAGCCTGGCGGTTCAAAACCACCAGCCACTCCTCGGAAGGAAGATGGGGCAATCTACTTCCATAGTGATACTGCCTCGGCAACACAAGGAGGGGTCGCTATGAGTTGGGTCCAACTCGATGGCGCATAACAACAACAACAACAGTGACCCTATAAAACAGAGTAGAACTGTACTCTTTGTCATCTTCTAGATACCAGCTAATTGTGACATCACCCACTCCTTTTCATGTTCTTCCAACTTCAGAAATTACAAAGGACCTGTACTCTCAAGTACATTGTGGTTGTCCAAGTTCATTGTATCACTGTTGCTGAGAAAGCTACCCTTTTGTTAAGGGAGTGCAAAGCACTCCAGATTTTTATTTCAATTGACCCCCTCAGTTCTTGGCAAACTACCACTATTGATCCACACAAAGCCTCCATTTATTTTATTTTATTTATTATTATTTTTTTATTATCATTTCTGCCATCATTTCCTCTCACTCTAAAAACCTTCTCTCTTGGATTTAGTATATATCATTCCAATCCACCTACCATGCCTTCAAAGAGACCTGGTAGTACAGTGGTTAAGTACTCCGCTGCTAACTGAAAGGTCAGTGGTTGAAATCCATCAGCTGCTTTGTGGGAGAAAGATTGGCAGTCTACTTCCATAAAGATTACAGCCTTAGCAGCTCTATGGGGTAGTTCTACTCTGTTCTATAGAGTCGCTAGGAGTCATAATTGACTCGACAGCAACAAGTTTGGTTTTTCCACAAAGATTAAAACCAAGCACACCGGTGTTGAGTCAATGACAACTCTTAGAGACACTATAGGGCAGAATAGAACTGCCCCATAGGGTTTCCACGGCTGCAGATATTTATGGACTGCAGTCTTCGTATGGATTACACTTCAACATAAAGAAAATAAAAATCCTCACAACGAGACTAATAGCAGAACATTATTGAAGTTGTTAAGGATTTCATTTTACTTGGCTGCACAAGCAACACCACGGAAGCAGTAGTCAAGAAATCAGGCATCATATTGCACTGGGAAAATCTGCTGCAGAAGACCTCTTTAAAGTGTTAAAGAGCAAAGATGTCACTTTGAAGACTAAGGAGTGCCTGACCCAAGCCATGATATTTTCAATAGCCTCATATGCATGTGAAAGCTGGACAATGAATAAGGAAGACCTAAGAAAAATTGATGCATTTAAATTGTGGTATTTGTAAAGAATACTGAAAATACCATGGACTGCCAGAAAAATAAACAAATCTGTTTTGGAAATAGGATAGCCAGAACACTCCTTAGAAGAGAGAATGGCCAGACTTCATCTCATCTACTTTGATCATGTTGTCAGAAAGAACCAGTCCCTGGAAAGGGAAAACCTTCAACAAGATGGATTGACACAGTGTTTGCAAAGATAGACTCAAGCATTGCAAAGACTGTGAGGATGGCACTTAACCGGGCAGTGTTTCACTCTTTTGTATATAGAATCACTATGAGTTGAAACAAAATTGATGGTACCTAACAACAACAACAACTGTGCATTCACAAAAGACATTTGTGGTTCATTGGTAAAATTCTCACTTTCCGTGCAGAAGACTTGAGTTCAATTCGTTGCCAACACACCTCATACACAGCCACCTTCTTTCTGTCAGTGGAAGCTAACGGGTTGCAATGATGCTGGACAGGTTTTAGCAGAGCTTCTAGGGTAAGAAAGACTAGGAAGAAAGACCTGGTGATCCACTTCTGAAAATCAGCCAGTGAAAACCCTATGGATCACAACAGTCTGATTCCATTGTGCCTGGGATCACCATGACTTGGGGATTGATTCAAAAGCAGTTCATAAGTGTATCCACACACTTAATTTCATGATGTACAGCCACCTTGCTCTCTTAAAAGGAAACACCAATTTACAGTCTGCCAAGGAGGTCATGGTGTTTGCTTTTTCCTCATATTCCCATCAGCATTTGATACTACCCAGCTTAATTAATTTTTGCAATGTAGTGAGTATAAAGAGGTATCTCATTGTTAATTGAATTTGATTTCACTGATTTCCAGTGAGAATGAACTTTTCATAATATTTAGTCATTTTAGTTTCCCCTTCTGAAAATTCTTATTTGATTTCTTTGCCATTTTTGCTTTTGTTTCTCTTACCTTTGTCTTGCAAATTTGTTTTTATTTTGTAAGTATACTTTGTTGATTATAGATGCTGCAAAACCTTTCTTACAGTTTGCCATAAATCTGTTCGTTTTCTCCAAGGTATACTCCTTTAATCAGAATTTTATTTTTTCTATTGACAAATCCGTCCATCTTCCTCTTTATAATTTTACTTTCTTAAACTCTGTATATTGGGTGTCTTGTTTAAAAAATTGTACACCATCTAAAATTCACAAAGGTATTCCCGGAATTTTTTTCATAGACTTTATAGTTTTATGTTCCATGTTTCAGTTTTAATTACTTGCAGTTTGTATGTATGCATGGGATGAAGTTGTGAAGAAGAATTCAACATTACTTTTTTTCATACAATGAGTCACTTTTAACAAAACCTTTTACTAGATTAGCCATCCTTTTCTCATAGTGTGATGACAAGTTTATTTTATAATTAATTCCCTTTATGCTTGGATCTCATCTATTCTGTAACTTTTTTTAAAAAATTAATTTTAAATGTTGTTGTGTTGTTTTGTTTTTTCTGTTCCTACAGAGTCCCACACTTTTTAATTAAAATAGTTTTGCAATATATCTTCATCTCATAAGGCCAATCTCCACTATTTTTTGCAGAAACATTTTTAACTATATGTGAATTTATTTTTCATCTATTTTCAAAGTAAGTTTGTTGAGTTTTCCAAGAAACACTGAGGAGACTTTCCTTGAAATGGCATTAAACGTATAGATCAGGGGTCTGCAACTTTTTCCAGTCAAACTAGATGTGAATAATATTTTAAGTTTTACAGGCCCTATGCCCTTTGTTAGGAGCTCTGGTAGCATAGTGCCTAAAGGCACTTGACTGCTAACCAGAAGCCTGGCCGATCAAACTCACCAGCCACTTCTGAGAAGGAAGGTTGGGCAATCTACATCCATAGTGATACTGCCTCGGAAACCCAAGGAGGGGTCTCTATGAGTCGGGTCCAACTCGACAGCACATAACAACAACAACAAATGCCCTCTGTTCCAACTACCCAACTCTGCCATTGTAGAACATATACAGCCATAGATATATGTAAACAAATAAGTGTGTCCATGATCCAATAAAATGCTATTTACAAAAAGAAGTGATGGACAAAATTTGACTGCTGACCTTAGTTTGCTGACAGCTGGCATAGATTAAGGAAAATTAAACAGTTACAATGTTAGTTATTGTTCCATTTTTTTTTTCAAGATGACATTTCAAGTTCCTTAATGTTGTTGTTGTTGTTGTTTGCCGTCGAGTCGGACCCGACTCATAGCGACCCCTTTTTGGGTTTCCAAGGCAGTATCATTACGGAAGTAGATTGCCCCATCTTCCTTCCGAGGAGTGACTGATGGATTTGAACCGCCAGCCTTCTGGTTAGCAGTCAAGTGCCGTAGCCACTATGCTACCAGAGCTCCCCAAGTTCCTTAATAGACTTTTAAAATTATCTCCTTAAAAGGTCTTAGATAATTCATTATTCTTTGTAATTCCTAGATACTTTTTAGGTTTTGTTGTTATTATTGTTATTGTAAATGGCATATTTTTTAAGCTATCCTAACTTTGTCCCGTAGGACCTCTGGTAACATAGTGCCTAAAGCACTGGACTGCTGACCAAAAGGATGGCAGTTCATACCCACCAGCCAGCTAGGAGCTCTGGTAGCATAGTGGCTAAGACACTTGCCTGCTAACCAGACGGCTGGCGGTTCAAACCCACCAGCCACTCCTCGGAAGGAAGGTTGGGCA
>NW_006921744.1:4563724-4568499 GCF_000298275.1 Orycteropus afer afer | reverse complement strand
AACCCAAGGAGGGGTCGCTATGAGTCCGGACTGACTCGATGGCACATAACAACAACACCAACAACTTTGTCCCGTTAGCTCTATACTGCATATGGACATTTTTATAGCACATGCAAATACACATGTAGGAATATTGTCTACCCAATATATGTATAGTCGTGGGTATATTCCCATTTGCCTACACATACCTGATCTTCTTGCCTGTCTACCTATGTATCCACCCATAGGCTAGTGTTTATTGTTACTGATAAATTGATTGCTAACTAAGAGACGGGGCTTGATTTAGGCGAAGCGAAAGGCAATATAATAGAAGTGTGAGACCAACACAATATCACTAAGGAAAAGGACGACATGGAGAGGTGCACGAGAGGTGAAGACAATAAAGGTAAATATTATTACACACACAATACTGCATTATCAGTAATGACATCTTATTTTATATAACCATATTTAATTGATTATTGCTGGTGTGGGAAAATACTATTGATGTTGTATGTTGGTAGTTGATACTGTATCCAGAAATCCTTTGAAATTTTCTTACTCATTGTATTGTTTTTTTCTATGATACTTTTGGATTTTATGTTAATAAGAATACCACCTGTAAATAATAACAATTTTATCTACTCCTTCATAAATCTTATAGCTTTTTGTTGTTTTTGTTTTCATAATTTAATTATCCTGGTCCTCTAGTTCCTTGTGGAACAGTAGCAGTAACAACAGACAAACTTGTTTTAACTGATAAAAGTAAAAATCTAAATTTTTAAAATAAGTATTATGTGTGGTTTGTGGTTGTGGTTGTGTGCCTTGGAAATGATTCCAACTGACCGCAACCCCACAGGACCGAGCAAAACAGCCTCAGAGGGTCTCTTAAGGTGAAATTTTTTTCTTCTTCCTTTTTTTTTTAAACTTTTTATTGTGATTTGGGTGAAATTTTACAGAGTGAATTCATTTTCCACTCAACAGTTCATACACATTTTGTTTCGTGGCACTGATTGCAATCCCCACAGTGTAACAGCTCTCTTCCCATTTCCTCTCCTGTAGAATCACTAGTGCGTTCAAACCGCCAGTATTTAGATAAACAGCCAATCACTTAACCACTGCATCACCAAAGCTCTTTGATTTGAGGTTGTGGTTGTTGTTGTGTGCCATTATGTTGTTGTGTTGTTGTTGTTATGTGCCATCGAATTAGCCACCACTAAATTAGGGTGATTTCCCTCTATTCCAAATTATCTAGATTTTTCATAATAATTGTGTGTGAAAAATTAGAAAATGATTTTTATGCATCAACTTTTTTCTTCAGTCCATCAGTTTGGTGAATCATGTTGAGATATTTTTCTGATATACAACCATCCTTGCATACCTGGAAAAGATTTGCTTGATTATGATGTGTTATTTATTTAAATAGAGTATCTGATTTAGAAGCATAGTATTTTTATTTAGAAATTTTTGTGCCTGTTTCTAAGTAATATTAACCTAAAATTCTTTTTATTTGCAAAATTTTAGTATCAAGTTGTACTAGTCTCATGAAAGGAGACTCTCTTTTCCTATTTTCTAAAACAATTCATATACAAATTATGTTTTTATTGAAGTGTGGTAAGACAAATAAGAAAAATTATCTGGATCTAGAAAAGATTGGGAGGAATATTTGATGGAGAACAAAGGATCACCTTTTAAATACTATATAATTGATATACAATATAATTTTCTGTTTCTTCCTCTGACAATTCTGCCACATTATGAAATTTATGTACTTAAAAGAAAAATTATATAGTACATTTTTCTTCAAAATGTTCTTTAATTATTTATAAAATAATTTTTATCTGCAGTTCTACCCCTTTTTTCATTGCATTCTTGCTTTTTCTTTTATAATTAATCTTGCCAGACATCTTACTAGTCTTTTCAATAAATCAGCTTTTAATTTTATCAAATTTCCCTATGGCTTTTGTGATTGTTGCTGTTGTTCTAAAATTCATTAATATCAGCCTCACTGGTAAAACGTCGATTCAAATCTTTTGCCCATTTTCTTATTGAGATATTTGTTATTTGATGTTGATCTCTGAGATTTCTTTATACGTTCTGGAGTCCAGACCTTTAACATATATGTGATCTGCAAATGTTTTTCCAGTCTAGGGTTTGTCTTTTCATTCTCTTAACTGTGTCTTTTGAAGAGAAGTTTTTGATTTCAATGAGCTCCAAAATATCAATTTCTTTGGTTTGTGGACACACTTTTAGTGTCATATCAAAGAAATCTTTGCAACTCCAAAATCATAAAAATATTCTCCTCTGTTTTCTTCTAAAAGTTTTAGGATTAAGATTTAGGTTTATTACTCATTTAGAGTTATTTTTGGTGTTTACGATGTAAGATATTTTTTTGAAATATGGATATCTAGGTGTCCTAGCATGAATTTTTGAACAAAACTCTCCATTCTCTACTGAATTTTCTTTGCACTGTGGTCAGAAATAAGTTACTTGTGTAATTGTAGGTCTGTCTCTGGGTTCCGTATTTAACTCCTTTGATCTATTTGTTTATCCATAGGCTAATACCATACCATCTTGATTACTGTAACTTTATACTAAGTCTTGATATCAGGTAGTGTTAGCACTCAACTTTATTTTTCTTTTTCAAAGTTGCATGGACTGTTCTAGGTCCTTTACATTTCCATATAAGCTTTAAAATCATTCTCTCAGTTTCTAGGAAGTAAGTATGCTTAGGTTTTGTGTGGAATTGTATGAAATCTGTAGATGAATTTAGAGAAATTGGCACTCTACCAAGATTGGCATGAAAACAGTATATATCTCCATTTATTTATATCTTTAATTTCTCTCAGCAACTTCTCTTGTTTTCATTGTATGCATTTTGAACATATTTTGTCAAATTTATCCTTAAGTGTGAAATTGTTTTGATGCTATTGTAAATAGTGTTCTTTTCTTTTAATTTAAATTCCTGTGTATTGCTAGTATAGAAGAATGCAATTGATTTTTGTGTAGTGATAGTGTATCCCTAACCTTGCTAAGATTGTCCATTTGTTCTAGTAACTTTTTTGTAGATTCCATTCTATTTTCAACAAAGACAGTCATGTTGTATGTGAGTAAACACAGTTTTATTCCTTCCTTTCCAATATAGATCCCTTTTATTTGTTTTTCCTGCCTTATTGCACTGGTTAGATCTTCCAGTAAAATGCTAAATAGAAGTGGTGAAGCTTAAGAGAACCAAAGAGTCCATTTCTTCAATAAATAAATTACAAAGAAAAAAAAAATAGAGAAGTACTAATAGATGAAAAGGGATGTATTAACCAATTGCAATGAAGTAAACTTATCTGAATCCGGATTAAAGCAAAATGTAAAAATAAAATAAAATAATACAAATAAAAAATATTTAGTGATATTCAAGGATATTTGAATGTTGTTCTGTTATTTGATGATGATATTAAGGAATCATTGATGTAATAATGGAAGGGTTGTGATTCTACAAGTCATCATCTTTTAGAAATATGTAAGAAAATTATTTTTTTTAAAAAAGAAAGAAAAATGAAGAAGAAGCAGTGTTGAGAAGTAAGCAAACAGCCTGGGCTTGTTTCTGACCTTATTAGCTGTAGATTTTTCCTAGATCAGGTTGAGAAAATTCTCTTCTATTCCTAGTTTTTTCAGTTTTCTTTCTTTCTTTCTTTAATCAGAAATGAATGTTGGATTTTGTCAAGTGATTCTATTGCATATATTGAGATGTTCATATAGTTTACCTTTTTCTTTTTTTTAATTTGGTGAATAACAGTGATTGATTTATAAAGGCCACACCAACCTTGCATTCCTAGCATAAACCCCACATGGTCATGACATATTCTCCTTTCCTATATATTATTGGATTTAATGTTGTAAAATTTGTTTTGCAATTTTTTCATCAAAGGTCATGAGTGCTATTGGTCTGCAGTTTCCTTTCCTTGTAATGCTTTTGTCAGCTTTGGAGATCAAGATCATGCTTGTCTCATGGAATGAGCTAGGAAATACTCATTTTATTTCACTTTTCTGGGAAAGTTGTGTAGAATTATTACTGTTATTGCTTCTTTAAATATTTGATGGACTTCACCAGTAAAAACTTCTAGGTTTGAAGTTAAGTTGTTGTTTTCTCTTCTTATTTGTGAGAATAATTTAAACTAGTAATTCAATTTTTTAATAGATACAGGGTCATTCAAATTAACTATGTCTTCTTGAATGAGCTTTGGCAGATTGTGTTTTATGAGAAATTTGTGTTATGATGTTGTCAGATTTATTGGCATAAAGTTGTTCACAGTACTCCTTTATTATCCTTTTAATATCTGTAGACTCTGTCATGATGTCATCTCTTTTATTCCTACTATTGATAATTAGTGTTTTCTCTCTTTTGTTTTCTGATCAGTCTGGTTAGCAGTTTATCCTTTTTATCAACCTTCACAAAGAATCAGCCTTTGATTCATTTATTTTCTTTTTTTTTTTTTCTTCTATTTCTATTTATTTCTATTCTTCTGCTGCTGCTTTCCTTTAGCTCAATTTTTCCTTCTTTTCTCTACTTTTCTATCAATGGCTAGTAGGAGCTCTGGTGGTACCATGGTTAAGTCCTTGGGCTACTAACCAAAATGTTGGTGGTGTGAACCCACCAGCCACTCCATGATAGAAAGGTGTGTCAATCTATTCTGTAAAGATTTATAGCCTTAGGAACCTTATGGGGCTGTCCTACTCTGTCTTATATGGTAGTTATGAGTCAGAATATCTGTTGCAATGGTTTGCTATTTTTTTTTTAATGA
>NW_006921744.1:4552035-4556473 GCF_000298275.1 Orycteropus afer afer | reverse complement strand
GTATTTTCACGCAAATTCTTCTGCTAGTTGGGGTTTAGTCCACTTTTGTATCCTTCCCTTCAAGGCTCAGGGGCCAAGATTATCTTCTGTGTCTGTGTTAATTGGTTTCCCTTTTCTTTTTTGAAGAGGGTCTGTGCAGTCCTTCTGCCTAGTCCGCCATCTTGCTGGAACTTCTGGTTTGGTATTTTTAACCTAAAACTTCTAAGGTGATTCATAATGACTTAGGTCTCTGAAGCTAACTCCCCTCAAAATACTGTGATTGTTTTCTTGGAATTTAGGTATTCTGAACTAACTGTTGCTCTTCTCTGCTTCAGTTGTCTGAGAGCACTTTATAGGTGAGTATATCCCAGTACATCATATTTTAACCTGTAATTGGATGGGTTTTCCTTGGTTTGATTTTGTGTTTATTTGATTCTTTCCAATCAGTCTGAGAACCATAAAGGGAAGGACCTTTTTCCAACCATCACCCCCAGAGCACCTATTATAGAGCCTTGCTCTGGGAAAATATCCAGTAAATGTTTGTTAAATTGATTTGGCCTCAGGCAACACAAGTCAGTTTTCTTAGCTGCCTCAAGCCAATGTTCCAAAACACTACATCTAAAGATTTTAGGAAAAGCCAGTTTAGGTTAATGATGCTAAGCCACAGGCAAGTCAATAAAAATCTAACACTGTATTGAAAGTTTTCAAAGAATCAATAGTTCTAGAAAACCTGAAAAATAAAATTAAAGACTGAATGTGTGATGATTTCTTCTGAATGGTAATGAGGTGATAATTTGTGCTTACTTGTGCAACAGGTGGGCTATTACTCATTTTTTAAAATGCTTACAAAGAGACTTTTTACTGATGGTTATTTCAGCTGCAAACAAAGACTATAACTAAAACATATATTATGCTTTAAGTGCCTTCTCTTCCTAAACAATGTGAAGCCTATCTGCCTAGTTCTTACCCCATGACACGGTGTTCTAAGTGCCACTTGGAGTTTATTTATGATCTGACAGCCTGGATTAGAAGTAATCTTTAATAATTTCCATCACCATCACTTTCATGCCTGAGTCACCTTGACTTTAAAAGCCTAAGAATGTGTTCAGAGCCCAGATATTAGATGATCTTGGACATGGACATGGATCATGGGAAAAAGACAACTTGGGAAGCAAAAACAGATTCCTCCTCCAGTTCTGGGTGGTCTCAGTCAAGTCTCAGAACTTCATTACATCATGTTTTCTCTTTATAAAATGGAACTATATAGAAAAAAATTTCTTCCCACCCTCTTTACCTACAACATCAACTCCAAACAGGAGGAAAAAAAATTGTGTGGGGAATTGAGAAAAATCTTTATATAGCTATCTACCTTGTTTGAGTACTGTGATTGAACAGATTGGATAATAAATAAACCAACATTTGTTCTGAAAAGATTTGGCTGAAGGGTGAGTGTACAGAAAAAACAGCTGCCTGAAAACATATGTTGTGGCTAAGACTGGGACCTGGATGACAAGAGTGAGGAAGAAGATATTTAGGAAAACAATACAGTGAGAAAGAAAAACAAAACTTTTAAGAAAATTCTTACCTCAGAAGTTACCCTGAAAATAGTCACCTTGCTACAAGAAAATTATACTAGTAAAATTATAATTCCAACACAATGTTCAAAGATTTGGAGTTGGAAATCAAAGGGGAAGGACATGCTTCAGCATTTCTCAAGCCAAAAGCAATGAAGAAAAAAATCAAGCCTCAAGTTGTGATACTGAAAGATTTTATGAGCAAAATATTGAACAATACAAAAGAAGATGAAAGGAATACACAGTCATTGTACCAAGAAGAATTGGTCTACCTTCAACCATTTCTGGATGTTGTATATTATCAAGTACCAGATGTATTGAAGGAAGTAGTCCAAGCTGCACTGAACAAGTTGGTGAAAAACAAGGCTCCAGGAATTGACAGCATGCCCACTGAGATGTGCAACAAACAAATGCAGCACTGAAGCTACTCATTCATTTATGTCAAGAAATTTGGAAGGCTATCTGGCCAACAAACAGGAAGAAATCCATATTTGTGCCCATTCCATAAAAAGTTGTTGCAATAGAATGCAGAAATTGCTGAACAATATTATCACTATCACATGCAAGTAAAATTTTGCTGATGATAATCCGAAAACTATTGCAGCATAATATCATCAGGGAAGTGCCAGAAATTCAAGCCAGATTTGCAACAGGGTGTGAAACAAAAGATATTATTGCTGATGTCAGATGCTTCTTGGCTGAAAGCAAAGAATACCAGAAAGATGTTTACCTGTATTTTATTGACTACGAAAAGCCATTCAACTATGTGGTTCATAACAAATTATGGATAATGTGGTAGCTAAGGTTATGTGTCAGCTTGACTGGTCCTGGTTTTGAGTGGCTGGACAATTGGATGCAGTTATTCCCCATGATGAGACTGGTAGTCACCCCCACGATGGAATCAGCTGTGAGCAGTTGCGTATCTGCTTCAAGGATGTAGTCTGCTTCTAGTATATAAGAAGACAGTTTGAATTTTTTTACACTCTTGGATCCTGCATTTAGTTGAGCCTTCATTCAATAGCCTGTCATGTTGCCTATCGATTTGGGAGTGTTTCTGGACTTGAACTAGTGGCCTGTCATGTTGCTTGATAATCATGAAACTGTGCCATTTTGCTTGCCGACTTTAAGTTTGTCAGCCCCTACAGTTGCGTGAGTCAGAAAAAGCCTCCAGCTTGACATTTGGCCCATGAACTTGGGACTTGCCAGCCTCTATAATTGTCCTATGAGCCAACAATCCACCATTTTGCCTGCTGATCTTGGATTCATCATCTGCTAAAGTCAACAGCCTGCTACACTGCCTGCTGATCTTGGGCTTGTCAGCTTCTGCAGTTGTATGAGTCAGGAAAAACCTCCAGCTTAACACTTGATTCAGGAACTTGAGACTTACCAGCCTCTATAACTGCGCATTTTCCTGAATGCACCATGGACTACTAGAAGAACAAACATGCTATCTTGGAGGAAGTAAAACCAGAATGCTCCTTAAAGGCAAGAATGGCCAGACCTCGTCTCTCATACTTTGGTCATGTTGTGAGGAGGGTTTTATCCCTGGAGAAGGCTATCATGCTGGTTGAAGTAGAGGGTAACCAGAAAAGGGGAAGACCATCAATGAGAAGGACTGACACAGTGGCTTCGACAATGGGCTCAAGCATGGCAACAATTTTGAAGATGACAAAGGATTGGGCAGTGTTTCATTCTGTTGTGCATAGGGCCACTATGAGTCAGAATCAACTAGAAGGTACCCACTGCCATCGAGTCAGGTGACTCATAGCTATTCCTCCTTGGGTTTCTGAGGCAGTATCACTATGGAAGTAGATTGCCCAAGGAGTGGCCAGAGGGTTTGAACCACCAGCCTTCTGGTTAGCAGTCAAGTGCCTTAGGTACTACGCTATCAAACCTCCTAGAAATACACACATATATGAATATAAATATATGTCTAAATAAATATTTACACACACTCACACCACACACACATGTTGTTTGAGTAGCATTGTTCTTAGGTGCAGTCAACATAATCTACTCTACCTACTTTAATTAGAAAGGGATTTGTTGTAGAGTATTGGGTGACATTTCAGTATCTATAGGAAGGCCAGATTAATAAGACTGGATGCCTCACAGACAGGAGAAAGAGCAGACAGAAAAATATCCTACCCACTGTAAGACTGTTCTACCCATGACTCATCTCTTTCCCCTGGATCTTTCAGCAGAGCTTCCCAGGAGAGCCCAATATCTCCACTGCCATTGCCACATGATGTTCACTTTCTTCTCCAAATCTTGTGTATGTGTAAAACTGAACCACTTATGGCACCCTCACTACAAGGAAGATTAGGAAATGTGGCTACCAACTGTCTAGCCTTCTCAGTACCTAAAAGCATACTGTGGGGGAGGGGTGGAATGAGTAACTGAGCAAGCCAATCCATCATGAGTCACTGAGACTCTCAGTTTACACTTTTTGTCACAACCAGCTGACTGGTTGGGACTATGTTCCTGGAGAGGACCACAAACACAAGTGTAAGTGAAGTTTGTGGTTTCAGAATGAGTAGAGGTGAAAGGACAAATTCCATCCTCTATTCTGATTCCCCCATCCTCTGGGTGCTAGTGGCAAGCAAGAAGGAATCTCACATATCTGGAGAATCTTTGGTTTTAAAACTGAAGGAAAATAATGCCTGACTGGTAGCGTAGTGCTAAAGGCATTTGACTGCTAATCAGAAGGCTGGCAGTTCAAACCCACCAGGCACTCCTCAGAAGGAAGGTTGGGCAATCTACTTCTGTAGTGATACCACCTCAGAAACCCAAGAAGGGGTTGCTATGAGTTGGATCTGACTCAATGGCAGTGAGTTTGGTTTGGTTTGAAGCACTACAAAAAATCACTAAGAAAATAATTCATA
>NW_006921744.1:4526418-4549805 GCF_000298275.1 Orycteropus afer afer | reverse complement strand
GGTCGCTATGAGTTGGAAACGACTCGACGGCACTTAACAACAACAACAACAACAACATGTTTGGTAGTTACATTGGTGTCATATCCATCTTTTGCTCCTCCTCATATATTTATATTTCAGTTATGAGCGTAAGTTAGCCTTGTAACAGACTCCTTCCTTTATCTCAACTGCCTCAGTTGAATCAGTCACCAAAACCTGTTTATTTTCCTGTTTATTCTAGACTCTCTCTTTCATATCCAATGTCAATGAATCCATTCAGTCTTTTATCCTATTTCCCCTAGGTGGTTACATAGTGTGCCCATAGTCACACCAACTTCCCACACATCCATACTAAAACACAAATCAGGCCAGAACACTCTCCTGCTTAAACATTTTTACCATTTTTGTCATCAAAATGTGAACTATGGGGAAGGATATCACTATCACATCATAGGCCTTGAATGTGGTTCTTCTTTCCAGAGAAAGGGGACAGTGATGCCAACAGAGACCTATGATTACCTGTGGGCAATCCTGGCAGTTCCAAAAGGTGACAAATTCAAAATTAAATCATATTCTGTTCTGGAGATGAATCAAGATTAAAACTACAATGTCATCTTTGTCAAGGATTTTTTTGAAACCTGCTCCACATTATTCCTCCATGTGCTTTTCATCCTATTAGCTGTTACCCTGCTTTTCTGCATCATTATTTTACCTTATCTCTGTCAGCTTCACCCTGTGGCTCTTCTGTTGTTAACCACCATCAAGTCAGCCCCAGCTCATGGTGACCACATGCACTGCAGAACCAAATGCCACCCAGTCCTGCTCCATCTCCATGACTGGTTGTGGATCAGACCACTGTGACTCACAAGGTTTTCACTGGCTGATTTTCAAAAGTAGATCATCAGGCCTTCCTTGCTAGTCTGTCTGAGTCTGGAAGCTCTGCTGAAACCTGTTAAGCATCATAGCAACATACAAGCTTCCACTGGCAGACAGGTGGTAGCTGCACTTGAGGTGCCTTGGCTAGACACTGAGCCCAAGTCTCCTGCATGGGAGGCGAGAATTCCAACATGAACCATGAATGGCTCTTGTGCCTTCCATAGCCAGTCTCCATTCCTCTGACTTTTTGAAGAATAGTCTGTTTCACCTTTTATAATGTACTAAATAATATATCCTAGCCACATTCTTGATGTCATCAAACCCACTTCATACTTTCTTTGCCTTGAGAGAAACACTACTGGGTCTACTACATAATTTAGAGTCTCCATTCAGGGTTATCATCACAGTTACTTGAAGTAGGAAACTGAACAAATTATATGTATTAAAGAAAACCATGTGAAACCTACTTTTTAAAGTTAATTTGTAGGCTATTGCTTTAGTCCTTTTATACCTCGGTAGCATCCCAACAGAAAGAACACAATATGCTAATTTAGCTATTTGAGAACAGATTGGTACAAGCAATCCTGCAAAACATGTCTAATACTTAATTATTTAAAACAAATATCTCATTCAAAGACTCACAGAAAATCAGAAACTGCTGTGAAGTATGAAAGGTCCTTGATCAAGAAGAAAACATTCTTTTTAAAAGGGGTAATTGAGAGAAATATATTTAACATTTCTATGTTTTTACATTGAGATTTTGTATTTATTTATATGAGTTGGGAAAAATATATATATATATCCTTCTACTAAAAACACACTCATTCTCTGGTCTTCTCTGTTTCCTTTCTAAGCTCCCCCTCTGCCCAATATCTAGTGCTAGGTTCTCAGTGCTCTCTCCTGGGGCTTCTCTCCTCAGTCTGCATGCTGTCCCTAAGGGTGTCTCATCCTTCATCATGGCTTTACATTGCACCTATATGATAATGAGTACCAGATTTACCTACCACTCTTCTGTCAGTTTGTTGTACTGCGGGTGCTTGAATATTACTATGATGCTGGAAGCTATGCCACCGGTATTTCAAATACTAGCAGGCTTATCCATTGTAGACAGGTTTCAGCACAGCTTCCAGACTAAGAGAGACCAGGAAAACAGGTTTGGAGACCTATTTCCAAAACTCAGTCAATGAAAACGTATGGATCACAACACAATATTGTCTGACTCGCTTGCTTTTGACACGTTATCAGGAGAGATCAGTCACTGGAGGAGGACGTAATGTTTTGTGAAGTGGAAGACCACCTAGGGCAAAGGAGGCCCTTGGTGACATGGAGTGGCACAATAGTCACACAATGGATTAAAACATGTCAGCAATTGTGGGATGACACAGGGCGAGGCAATGCTTTGTTCTGTTCTACATGGGGTCACCATGAGTCAGAGTCAGCTTGATGGCAGCAGATGACAACATAACAAGGTATTTACACCTCCAGCCTAGGCTTCCTCTCTGAGCGCCAGTCATGAATGTGCACCCACCGTCTTGATAAGTCTGTTCAGTTGTCCCAGAAGCAATTTACACTCAGACTGAACCCGTGAATTTCCCCTTCAGAATTTCTCCTCTTCCTGACTTCCCAATCTCAGTAAACAGTACCAGCATTCACCTACTAACTTCCAACCCAAAAAACTTGGGGTCATTCTTGACACTATCTCTCTACATCCAGTCCTTCACTGTGTTTTGTCAACACGATCTCTCAAATTTAATTCAAATTTGCCCATTGCTCTCTGTCTCCACTGCCTGCTCACTCCACCAAGCCACAAGCATCTCTCATTTACACAACCTCTATAGACTCATAACTGGTCTTTCTACTTTCAGTCTTCTTCATTCTCTAAACTATAGTCTGAGTGGTAATTATAGTGCTCTTTGTAGACCATAAGTGGGTTCAGGTCACTATTCAACTCAAAATCTTTCAAGAAATTGGAAGATTGTATTTTTCAAATATGGTCACAATAATTTCCCTCCCACATGCTCTTCTACATTGTGATCATGACTCTTCTCCCATCAAGAGGTAGAGCATAATTCCCTTCCTCCTGAGTCTGGGCTGATCTATAAATTACTTCCGATTAATAAAATGCAGTGTAAGTGACACTGTGTGACTTCCAAAGCTAAATCCAAAAAGACAATGAAGTTTCCACCTGGTTCCTGGAGGCACTCGCTTTGGGGAAGCCGAAGAACATGCATAAATCAAGTATCCTGACCACCATTCTGAAAAGGCCTCAGTTGAACTCCTTGCATCAACTGCCAGCCCTGAATGAAACATCTTAGGTGTTCAGTCCCGTAAAGACTTCAGCTGACTGTAGCCCCAGTCAACATTTGATATCTGTTGTAACTAATAAAAGACACTGAGTCAGAACCACCAGGTCAAATTCTTCCTCAATTAACAACAACAAAAAAAAAAAACACTGCCATCAAGTTGATTCTGAATCATAGTTACCCCCATAGGGTTTCCAAGGCTGTAAATAGTTACAGAAGCAGACTGCCGCATGTTTCTCCTGCAAAGCAGCTGATGGGTTTGATCCACTGACCTTTTGGTTAGCAGCCCAATACTGTAACCACAGCACCACCAGAGCTTCTTAATTATTCCTTAATTACTGGTCCAATAAAATTGCAAGCAAAAAGAAAAATCATTGTTTTTATGTCACGAAATTTTGGGGTAAATTTTATAAAGAAATAGTGACCGAATCAGCATCTCATTGTCCCCAGGATAAAACACAAAATCCTTACTGGGGCCTACATCATCCTGCATAACCTGGCTTCTGATTACTCCTTCAGTCTCTTGTGCCACGCCCACCAGGCTTCAACTATGCTGATCCCGCATGAAGAAATTTTCTCATGCTGTCATGCTCCCTGCCTGGAAGGAAGTCTTCACTTGGCTAACACCAACTCAGCCCTCAGGTCTTAAATGTCACCTTCCTCAAGAAAGACTCCCCTAACTCTCCCAAGCCACACCAAACCCACTGCCATTGAATCAATTCCAGCTCATAGTGAATTGCATTGGGTTTCCAAGGCTACACATCTTTACAGAAGTAGATTGCATCATCTTCTTCTACCAGAGCAGCTGGTGATTTTGAACCACTGACCTTCTGGTTAGCAGCCAAATACTTTACCCACTATACCCTCAGAACTCATTCCTAATTCTCACAGCAATGCTAAATTATTGTTGGTTGCTGTGGAGTCAGCTCCAACTCAGGGTGACCCCATGATCATTTGTTGTTGGCGTTGTTAGGTGCTATCAAGTCATTTCCAACTGATAGCAACACTTTGCACAGCAGAACAAAACACTGCCTGGTCCTGTCCCAGCCTTATGATCCTTGCTATACCTGAGCCCATCATTGCAGCCACTTTGTCAATCCATCTCCTTGAGGGCCTTCCCCTTTCTCATTGACCCTCCTCTTTACTAAGCATGGTATCTTTCTCCAGGGAGTTGTTTCTTCTGACAAACATGACCAAAGTAGATGAGACAAAGTCTGGTCGTTCTTGTTTTCAAGGACCATTCTGGCTGCACTTCTTCCAGGACAGATTTGTCAGTCCTTTTAGCAGTCCATGGTACCCTTAGCATTCTTCTCCAGCACCACAACTCAAAAGCATCAACTTTTCTTTGCTCTTCCTCATTCATTGTCCAGCTCTCACATGCATAAAAGGTGATTGAAAATACCATGGCTTGTGTTAGGTGCACGTTAGTCTTCCAGGAGACATCTTTGCTCTTCATCATTTGAAAGAGGTATTTTGCAGCAGATTTGCCCAATGCAATATGTTGTCTGATGTCTTGAGTGCTGCCTCCATTGGTGCTGATTGTGGATCCAAGTAATAACAAAATTTTTTGGCAACTTCATTCTTTTCTCCATTTATCATGATGCTGCTTATTGGTCCAGTTGTGAGCATTTTCATTTTCTTTATGTTGAAATGTAATCTATACTGCAGACTATAGTCTTTAATCTTCATCAGTAAGTGCTTCAAGTCACCCTCACTTTTGGCAAGTAAAGTTGTGTCGTCTGGGTACTGCAAGTTGTTAACCCACCAGTCACTCCTTGAAAGGAAGGTTAGGCAATCTACTTCAGTAATGATACTACCTCAGAAACCCAAGGAGGGGTTGCTATGAGTCAGATCCCACTCGACAGCAGTGTGTTGGTGAAAGGATACAAGGATACAACCCTGATGCACTACTTTCTTGATTTTACACTATGCAGTATCCCCTTGTTCTGTTCGAATGACACCCTCCTGATCTATGTAAAGGTTCCTCATGAGTACAATCCAAGTGTTCTGGAATTCCCATTCTTCTCAATGTTATCCTCAATGTGTTATGATCCACACAATCGAGTGCTTTTGCATAGTCAATAAAACATAAGTAAATATCTTTGTGGTATTTTTTTTTTTACTTTCAGCTAAGATTTGTCTGATACCAGCAATGATATCCCTTGTTCCATGGCCTCTTCTGAATCCATCTTGCATTTCTGGAAGCTCTCTGTCAATATACTGCTGCCACTGTTTTTGATCATTAGTATGCTCAAATCTATTGCTGTGGCCACTATGTATTTCAAGTGCCTTCCAGTCTAGAGGGCCCACCTTCCAGCACTAGGTTAGACAATGTTCTGTTATGATACATAGGGTTATCACTGACTAATTTTCAGAGGTATATGGCCAGACCTTTCCTCTTAGTCTGAAAGCTCTACTGAAACCTGTCGACCATGGGTGACCCTGCTTATATTTTAAATACTGGTGGAATAGCTTCCAGCATCATAGCAATACACAAGCCACCACAGTAGGACAAACTGACAGACAGGTGGTGGAAAGCTAAATTAGGCCTTCTTATTAAGACCACTTAGAAAACCTGACATTTCTTTCTAACATCTGTCAGAGTTTATAATTAAGTAATTTTTGGAATGATAAATCAAAATTTCTGTCTCTCTGCTTGGTGGTAAACTCTTTAAGGCAGAAATTATTTATTTATTATTTATTCCACTCTATACCCAACAGTTGCCCATAGATTGGTACTTATTTCAATAAATTTCAATTTGTTCAATAGTGAAAAAATTGTCCTGTGTGCTAAAGAAAACAAAAAAAGCTTCATTCATCCCTTCATTCATTTACCCTTACAGAGAAGAACAATCTTGCTACCACTACTTACAAGGTCTTCCAAAATCTAGGTCTTTGTTTCTTCTCATTGTGCTCCCCCACCCACCTTCCCTTCCCCTTCTCCTCCCCTTTTCCCTCCCTCCACACTCACTTACATGGCCCAGGCATCTTGCCATTCTCTGAAACAGCCAGGGCCACTCTCACCTCCAGGCCTCAAATGTGCTCTTCCATCTGCTTAGAACATACTTTTCTCTATTCCCCATCCCCTATTATCCTCCCTCTAAGGAGCTCTGGTGGTGTAGTGCCCAAGGCATTTGACTGCTAACCGGGAGACTGGTGATTCAAACCCACCAGCCACTCCACAGAAGGAAAACTGGGCAATCTACTGCTGAAAGATTTACCACCTTGGAAATCCAAAGGGGGTTGCCATGAGACAGAACTGACTTGATGGGAATGAGTTTGGTTTTTTTGGTTTTTAGTAACTGTGGTAGTTATGTTTGTGTGTCAACTTGGCTGTGCCTGGTTGAGTGGCTGGGCAGCTGGTGGTAGTTATTCCCCATGATGAGAATGGCAATCAACTCCATGGTGGGATCTACCACAAGCAGCTAAGTAGCTGCCTTTGGGATGTGGTCTGCTTCCTGAATATAAGGAGAAACCTTGGGAATGGTGTTTAGCCTATGGCACACTTGGACTCTGCATGTAGCCGTGTTGTTGTTCAACAGCCTTCCATGTTCTGCGGAACTGGGGGCTTACAATGGACTCGAATTAATGGCCTGCTGTGTGGTTTGGTAACATCGGGACTGTGTCTTTTTATTTGTCAACCTTGGGCTTGGCAGCCTCAGCAGCCAGCAGCTCCTGAGTGAAGAAAAGCCTCTAGCTTCAGTGGGCTGGGAGCTGGAGGCAGAGCTGAAGCTCAAGGCTGAGGGGCTTTCACCCAGCCCCTAGAGCCTGGCACTTTGAATTTGGACTTTAAGCTTCCAAACTGTAAGAGAATAAACTCCTGTTTGTTAAGGCCATCCACATTTGTGGTACATTCCTGTCAGAGCGGCACTAGGTAACCGGAACAGTAACCTTTTAGATTCCCTGAGTAATGGAAAGAGTTAATGTGCTTAGCTATTAACTGAAAGGTTAAACATTCAAGTTCACTTACAGGAATATATCAGAAGAAAGGCCTGACAATCTACTTCTGGAAAATCAGCCACTGAAAACCCTATGGCACACAGTTCCGCTGTGATACACATGAGGTTGCCGTGAAGTGAAGTCGAATAGAAAGCAACTGATTTATTTTTGGTTTTTATCACTGAAGGGAAGGAGGAAGCTAAAAAGACACATGTCATGGAATGAGTGTTTTATTACTATTATTTTTATTGCTTCCTTTAAGGTAGAGAAACTTGAGCAAAAGTGTCCAATGATGGGAAGGATTCAGTGGAAAGAGAGAGGTTGTGGATGAAGGAGAGAAAGGATTATTAATGGAGTATGGTGGGTGTTCTAGTTACCTAGTGCCACTCTGACAAGACTATACCACAGATGGGATGGCCTTAACAAACAGGAGTGCCACTCTTATAGTTTGAGAGGCTAGAAGTCCAAGTGCCAAGTGCCAGGCTCTAGGGGCTGTGTGAAAACCCCTCGACCTTGGGCTTCAGCTCTGCCTCTTGCTCCTGACCCACTGAAGCTAGAGGCATCTCTTCACTCAGGCAGCTACTGGCTGCTGAGGCTGACAAGCCCAAAGTCAGCAAATAAATTGGCACAGGCCTGATGTTACCAAACCACACAGCAGGCCATTAATTCAAGTTCATTGAAAGTCCCAAGATCGGCAGAGCATGGCAGGCTGCTGAACAAAGACATGGCTACATGCAGGGTTCAAGCATACCATAATCTAGAGATCATTCCCAAAGCTGTTTCTTATATACAGGAAGCAGACCACACACCCAAAGGCAGCTACTCAGCTGCTCACAGTAGAGTCCACCATGGAGTTGATTGCCAGTCTCATCATGGGGAATACTATATCCAGCTGCCCAGCCACCCAATCAGGCCCAGCCAAATTGACACACAAACTTAACCACCACAGTGGGCTACAGGCATATGGCCCTCCTTCCAACATGGAAGAGAAGGAAGGAAAGGAGAGATAGCATAGCAAAACCTTCTGTGCTCTCCTGTAGGCCCACCCTTCACCTTTCTTTACATGGCAGTGCCCAGAGACTGACCGCAGGAGCTGCATTAGGGCCCCAGGCCCTCCAGTTTCTCTCGGGATCAACCAATGGGAAATCCTAGGAGGAGATTGATGGCAGGGAGAAAGGATAAGTGTGAATGCTTACAGTCCCTATGGAATTGCCTCTAGCTAGCCACTTCCTTGCCTTCCAAAGGTCATAAGTCACCATGGAGTTGATTCTGACTCACGCCAACCTCATATGTGTCAGAATGAACTGTGCTCTATAGGGTTTTCAATGCTCATGTTTTTGGAAGTAGATCACCAGGTCTTTCTTCCAAGGTGCCTCTGGGTGGACTTGAACCTCCAGTATTTCCATTAGTAGTGGAGTGCATTAACCATTTGCACCACCAAGGGACTCCCTTCAAGAGCCACAATGCCTCTCAAAATGGCCCTCTTGACATTCTATCCTTTGGGAATCCAGAAGCTACTACTCCTCCTGCATCCTTCTGGCTACAGTCCCTACATGTTATTAGTATCACAGAATCCACTATCCAAGGCGCCCTCTTGGCGCAGTAGTTAAAGTGCTCAGCTACTGAGAAAAGTTGGCAGTTCTGACCCTCCAGTCTGCTTCCATAAAGGTTTACAGACTTGGAAACCTTATGGGGCAGTTTTGCTCTGTCCTATAGGGTTACTAGGAGCTCTGGTAGCTTAGTGCCTAAGGCACTTGACTGCTATCCCGAAAGCTGGCAGTTCAAACCCACCAACCACTCCTTGGAAAGAAGGTTGGACAATCTACTTCTTTAGTGATACTGCCTCAGAAACCCAAGGAGGAGTCGCTATAATTTGGGTCCCACTCGATGGCACATAGCAACAACAACAACAACATAGGGTTATTAGAAGCTCTGGTAGTGTGGTACCTAAAGCATTTGACTGCTAACCAGAAGGCTGGTGGTTCAAACCCACCAGCCACTCCTTGGAGTTGGAATCAACTCAATGGCAGTGGGTTTGTTTTTTTGGTTTAATCACTGTCTATGTGGTTTCCCACACTCTGCCATTATAAATAGTCTGTTTTGTTGTTGTTGTTGTTAAGTGCCATCAAGTCGTTTCTGACTCATAGCGACCCCATGCACAGCAGATCTCGTTGAAGGCCTCCCCCTCTTTCGTGGACCCTCCACCCTACCAAGCATGACATCCTTCTCCAGGGAATGGTCCCTTCTTACAACAAGACCAAAATAGGTGAGACGAAGTCTGGCCATTCTTTCTTCCAAGGAGCATTCTGGCTGCACTTCCTCCAGAACAGATCTGTTAGTTCTTTTAGCAGTCCATGGTACTTTCAGCATTCTTCGCCAGCACCACAACTCTAAAGCATCAACTCTTCTTTGATCTTCCTTATTCATTGTCCAGCTCTCACATGCATACGAGGCAATTGGAAATATCATGGCTTGTGTCAGGCACAGCTTAGTCCTCAAGGAGATATCCTTGCTCCTCAGCTCTTGAAACAGTTCCTTCGCAGTTGACTTTCCCAATGCTACATGTTGTCTAATGTCCTGACAATATAGTCTGTTTAGTAAACCAATAATCCAAACATAAGTGTGACATTTGTTTCCTGCATGGCCCCTGTCAGATACAGGTAAGAATACTGATGAGTAAGTAGGCATAAAGGGCAAAAAGATATGAAGCAGGCCAGAAATTCAACATCTGACACTATGCTAGCTAAAATAGAAACCTGAAAAATAAAACATTAGAACAATATTAGCATTAAACTCAGGAGTAAAATAAAAGGGCTAAAGAGTTGTCATCTGTATAAAAATATGTAGAAAGTTTATCAGGGAACCGAGGTCTCTTCCATTACTCAGTCAAGAAAAGAAAGCTTTTCTTTTTCCACTGAAAGCTCTGAACTAACAGAGTCAAGTTCCTGAGAGATTATGGAAAACAAACCAGATGAGTCATTTTATTTCTTTTTCATTTGTGCATTCATGGTCACCTTAGAGCATCACCTTTGCCACACACATCATAAGGGGCTCTGGAAACTAGAATACTGTAACTATTTTTTTTTTCTTTTTCTTTTCCCTAAGTTATTCTGAGTCAAAATAATAATAATAATTAATGCTTTAATCAAGACAGATGTACTCTACCTGAAATCCACCACACCTGTGTTAACTCTTGAAATGATCTCAGCATCTGAGGGAGAAATATCAAAAGTGTAAATGAGAAATCCCTATCCAAGTGTATTTGCCACCATCTTCAACATCCTCACTAGGCTTCAGTTTTTATACCACAGAGCTCTGGTGGGATAGTGGGTAAAGCATTTAGCTGCTAACCAGACAGTCAGCGGTTCAAACCTACTATCTGCTCTGTGGGAGGAAGATGGGGCGATCTACTTCTGTAAAGATTTACAGCCTTGGAAATGCAATGGGGGTTGCTATGAGTAGGAGTCAACTCAAAGACAGTGGGCTTGGCTTTTGGTTTGGACTAGAGCACATATTGATTGTATGGATCAATTCATTTTATCTTCATTTCAATAATCAAAGGAAGTACCACTAATACTCTTATTTTCAGATGTTATTGTTATTGTTGTATACCAACAATTAGATATCGATTCGTAGGCACCCTCTAGGACAGAGTAGAAATACTCCACAGGGTTTCCAAGACCGTAATCTTTACGGGAGCAGATCATCAAGTCTTTTCTCCCACAGAGCCACTGGTGGGTTCAAACTACTGACCTTTTGTTTAGCAGCCAAGCACTAAACCAGTGTGCTGCTAGCTCACTGCTGTCAAGTCAGATCTGACTCATAGCAACCTCTCCTTGGGTTGCTGAGGCAGTATCTCTATGGAAGTAGATTGCCCAATCTTCCTTCCAAGGAATGGCTGGTGGGTTTGAATCGCCAGCCTTCTGGTTAGCAGTCAAGTGCCTCAGGCACTATGCCACCAGAGCTCCTATTGTGCTGCTAGGGTTCTCTATTTTCAGATGAGGAAACAAGAACACAGAGAGGGTAAGTAAGTGGCAAAGGTCATACACTTACCCAACATGGCAGTAGGATCATCAAGGTAAGACTGATAATTAGAATGCTTAAGAAGTGAGTTTTTATTTCTCATTGTTTTCCTTTTTACTTGTTAAGAGATGTTCTCCTGTCTGGGGCAATTTGAACTTTTTTGACCTCAAACTTCCTCCAGAAGTAGCATATTCCTGTAGCCCTCATCTTTACCCTGGTAGAGAAAGATTGTCCAATCACCCTTATGTTGGTTACTTTTACCTGTCAACTGGGCTAGCCCATGGTGTTCAGTTGTTTTGTCAAACAACAGTCTTGATGTTGCTGTGAGCTCTGGTAGTGTTGTGCCTAAGGCACTTGACTGCTAACCAGAAGGCTGGAAGTTCAAACCCACCAGCCACTCTTTGGAAGGAAGATGGGGCAATCTACTTCCATAGTGATATTGCCTCAGAAACCCAAGGAGGGGTCGCTATGAGTCGGGTCTGACTTGACAGCATATGACAACAACAACAATATTTACAATCAGTTTACTCTAAGTAAAGGAGATTACCCTCCGTAATGTGGGTGGGCCTCATCCAATCAGTTGAAGACCTTAACAGCAAAAACTGAGGTTTCAAAAGGGAGAAAAATCCCTGCCTCAGGTCTGTAACATAGTAATCCTGCTGGAGTTTCTAGCCTGCTGGCCTGACCTACAAAATTCAAACTCAAGATTGCAACATCAAATCCTGCCTGATTTACAGTCTTCCAGACTGCCCTACAGATTTTGTACTTGACAGCCTCCTCAATCAAGTTAGCCAATTCCTTATAATAAATATCTTCCTCTTGCTCCCTCTCCCTGTGCACACACACACATATTCACACACATATTTATGTATGTATGTGTATATACATACATACATATAATATATATCTATTATTTATATATACATACACAAACACACACACACACACACACACATATATATATATACTCAACAGCGTATAACATGAATCCGGCTTCTGAATCCAGAGCTCCCATATATATATATATATATATATATATATATATATATATATGTTGTTGTTGTTGGTATGTGCCGTCGAGTTGGACCCGACTCATAGCAACCCCTCCTTGGGTTTCTGAGGCAGTATCACTACCGAAGTAGATTGCCCAACCTTCCCTCTGAGGAGTGGCTGGTGGGTTTGAACCACCAGCCTTCTAGTTAGCAGTCAAGTGCCTTAGGCACTATGCCACCAGAACTCTCAAAGAAGCAATAGGCTATATATATTATATGTTTATATATATATTATTATATATAAGTTGCTTCTTTCTCTCTGGAAACAGGGATACAGAGTGATATCACACTTTTTGTCACAAAGCTCTTTTCTGTAACTTGCTAGCTCCAGCATCAGGTGTGATGTCCAGGAAAGTAGCTTTATACTGCAAATCAAAACACTGGGTGCACAACATAGTTTGTGAAGTTTATGTTCCACAACCTAGTCTAGAGAGTAGCATCTGGGGTTTTCAAAGCTTTTGAGTGGCCATCTAAGATTCAACTATTGGACTCATTTGGAGCAAGACAGAAAAAGGAAGCCAAAGACTCAAAGAAGAAACTAGTCTACAGGACTAATTGCCTACATGAACCACAGCCTCAGCTATCCTAAGACCAGAACTAGATGGTACCCAGCTACCACTACCAACCACTCTGACCAGGGACACAATAGATGGTCCCGGATAGAATGGGAGAAAATTATAGAACAAAACTCAAATTCATAAAAAAAGAAAAACCAGATAGGCTGGACAAGTAAATACTAGAGGAACCTCTGAGACTAACTCCCTGAAATACACTTTAAACTTTGAACAGAATCCACTCGTGAAGGTCACCTTTCAACTGAATAACATTTTTTAAAATGCCACCTTTAAAAAAAAAAAAAAAGAAAGAAAGATATCAAAAGTCCACACTGAGTCCATATTTCCCCATGGCAACTAGTTAGGGTGAACAGTTGCTGCGTTCTTTAAACAGGAAGTGTACTTTTGACTTTGCCTCGGTTCTCATATCACCCAGTCTGTTCAACATACTTACATCGACTGCCTGCTATCTTTAGCTATTTGAGTTTGGACTCTGTGCTGATGAGATCATAAGCTATCATTCAACTCTAGCACTCTTGTGATAGTAAATTATGACAATATTTCATACAGTGTTCCTGACCCCATGATCTCCTCCCCTTATTTTGGCCCTAATCCAGGGCAGACCATCTCTGCTCTTACATCAGCTATTGAAATGCTCCCTTATCAGCACGTTCTGCTTTGTTCTCATTCAGTTCTCACCAGCACCACCCCAGCGCTTGAATTACAAGGCAATAATATTGCCTATTAACTATGCCTTAATTATTTTCTTTTATAATAGGACTAAATAAAATCAGTAGTTTAAGATTATTTTGCCTCCCATGAGTATGTACAAAAATCCTCCAGAATTTTAAAACTTTAGGTTATGTTTAGGAAACCCTGGACAAAGTTATTTTATAATTAAAGAATTTATTTTAAGGAAATTTCGTCTTCCAGATGGAAGATGGTTAGCTTAAAGTCTGTAAAAAACAGTTATCATTGACAAATAACTCCAATTCATCGCAACCCCATGTGTGTCAGAAGAGAACTGTGCTCTGTAAGATTTTCAATGTCTGGTCTTTTGCAAGTAGATTGCCAAGCCTTTAATCCAAGGTACCCCTGAGTGGACTAGAACCTTCAACATTTTCATTAGCAACCAATTTCATTAACTGTTTGCACCACTCAGGGACTCCAGAATCTATAAGGGGACTCCAAAGGAAGATATGTTTCCGGAGTTCTCTGACCAGATGGCATGAAAATTCCAGTTGCCTTGCAGGAGTAGCAGAGGCGTGTCTATGGAAAATAGCACCTATGGAGCTCTGGCAGCATAGTGCCTAAGGCATTTGACTGCTAAGAAGGTTGGTGGTTCAAACCCACCAGCCACCCTGCAGAAGGAAGACTGGGCAATCTACTTCCAAAGGGAGTGGCTATGAATCAGAATCTATTCGATGCCAGTGAGCTTGGTTTGGTTTGGTTTTTAAGGCATATTGAAATTGCACCCTTGTCCAAACATCTGACATCCATCTTTTAGATTCCTTTACCATAATATCAGTGCAAAAATATGTTCAAGCTCATTAATCTTTTACATAACACATTATGGCACTACATGAAAAGCACAACTGCACCTTCTTTGCTTTCACTGATGAAAATTTGTCTATGATGTACTCAAAGTCACTTTTTTTACAGTTTATTCTCTTTCTATATAGAGCAGAACAAGATCATACAGTATGCTTTGATCCATGAAAACTCTCCAATATGAAAGTATTAGTTTTAACTTGCTGAATGATCTCTCATAGCTGGTGATGGAAACTGTGACGGTTAATAGAAACTGCTCAGTGGTGCACCCCTCCCCCCATTCAAGTGACACCCAGACACCATGTCATACCAACTATACCTTAGATGCGACTCTGAGGAGTAGTCTTATAATGCAGATGCATGTATCACGCTATCACAAGTTAATAATACTAGTTATTTACTCTCATGTGTAGCTCAACAAGTGAGTTCCTCATTAAAATTTTGTTTTCCACATAGCTTTAATACAGGGAGAGAAAGCTCTGATTAGCTGACACAAGAACACACTGCTTGGAGGTTATATTTCTCATTTAAATCATTATAAATTAGCAAAAAGAAAACCTTACACCAATGTTAATTGCAACGATTTTCATAATAGCCAAAGGGTGGAAACAACTGAAATGTCCATCAACAGATGAATGAATAAATGAAATGTACTACATACACATAATGGAATACTACTCAGCCATAAAGAGAAATAAAGTCCTGATGCATGCCACAGCATGGATGACTCTTTCAATGAGTTGGACTGACACAGTGGCTGCAAACAGGGACTCAGGTATAGCAAACATTGTGAGGCCAGCACAGGACCAGGCAGTGTTTTGTTCTGTTGTAAATAGGGTCGCTATGAGTCAGAGCCAACTTGACAGCACCTAATAACACAACAACAACATCACCCCAAAGGTATTGTTGTTGTTCTTAGGTGCCCTTGAGTTGGTTCCAATCCATAACAGCACCATGTGCACCTAAATGAAACATTGCCTGGCATTAATTCTTCTACTCTGTTCTTTATTCATTGACCGCCTTTCACATCAGACAATTGAAAATACCATGACTTGAATCAGGTGCCCCCTAGTCCTCAAAGTGACATCTTTAAAGAGATATTTTTAACACTTTAAATAGATCTTTTGCAGCAGATTTTCTAAATGCGATATGTCATTTGATTTCTTGAATGTTATTTCCATAGGCACTGATTGTAAATCCAAGTAAAATGAAATCTTTGACAATTTCAGTAATTTTTCTGATTATCATGATAGTACTAATTGATTCAGTTGTGAGGACTTTTTTTTTTAATTCAGGTGTAATCCATACTAAAAGCTTGATCTTCATTAAGTGCTTCAAGTCCTCTTCATTTTCAGTAAACAAGGTTGTGTTATCTGTATATTGCATGTTGTTAATGACTTGTCCTCCAATAGTAACACCATGTTCTTCTTTATATAGCCCAGCTTATCAGATTATTTGCTCAGCATACAGATTGAATAAGTGTGGTGAAAGGATACAATCCTGACACATATCTTTCCCATTTTAAAACCCTTGCTCTGATCAAACAACCTACTCCTGGTCTATGTACAAGTTCCTCATGAGCATAATTAAGCGTACTGAAATTCCCATTCTTTGCAATGTCATCCATAATTTGCTATCTATACTTTGTTGTGACCTGCACAAATGCCTTTGTACATTCAATAAAACACAGGCCAACATCTTTCTGGTATTCTCTGCTTTCAGCTAAGATCTATCTGACATCCGCGATGATGATATACCTCATTCCACTTCCCCTTCTGAATCCAGCTTGAATTTCTTGTAGTTCCCTGTCAATACACTGTTTAACCATTTCTGTTGACCTTTGAGCCATGGCAACTCTATGTACAATGAAATGAAATGCTGGCCAGTCTCACACCACCCGCATGATCAGTTACAGATCAGACAGTTGTGATCCACTGGGTTTTCACTGGCTGACTGATTTTTGGAAATAGATTGCCAGATCTTTCTTCTTATTCTGCCTCAGTCTGGAAGTTCTTCTGGAACTGTTCAGCATCAGAGCAACACATAAACCATGACTGATAGATGGATAGTGTCTGCATTTGAGGTGAATTAGCCTATAATCAAATCTGGGTATCCCACATGGAATATAAAAATTCTGCCACTCAACCACCAATGCCTCTCCATGCTAATCACACAATGAGAGATGGAAGTAAAACCTCCCATTGCCCAACAGCCAGCAACAACCACAAAAATCAATAACTTCCCACATTTCTCTCTGGTCTTTTTGCTCTTCATAGTTCTTATATTATAAAAGAACTCATGTAGATTGATTTTAATAGTATCTATTTTCAGTATGCAGAAGCAATGTGTACAATTGGAGAAAATTTGGAAAATACAGAAAAAAAAATGAAGAAAAATATATAAAGTAGAATCTCCCCATCTAAATATACATGGCGAGTCAACATTTTCACATTATTTACTTACAGGGTTTTTTTTTTATGTGTATATTGTTTTATGTTATAAATATGAGTATAATCAATAAAGAAGTACAGTTCAGAAAAAAAAAATTGGCCATTGGTATTAACTGAAGAGTGATTTGCTAGGATTTCTGGGTTGTAAGTACAGATTACATTGGTGAAGGTAGGAGTTAAAGCTTTCCTTCAACATGACTTGCAAAATATGGAGATGCATTTGCACAGTGGTTGGCATTGAGTTCTCCTGCAGCCATTCCTGGTAGAGTGGGAAAAACTGCCCTGGAGGGGGTCTCCATTTTCCCATGTTCTACAGAGGGTAACCAGAGATGACAGCATTAAAAGTGTTCTCCTTTACACCCATCACTGCAAGCAAGGAGGAATTTATCAGAACAGGGTGCATTTTTTTTTTTTTTCTTTTTGTAGCATGCACATAAAATTCAAAAGTCAAAGTGATTTTGTTTTTTAAAAAATTATAAGATAGTCTGATGAAAAAGTGGGAGGAGAAGCCCTACCCAGCGCAATTTTGTCTCATCTCGTTCCGTGTACATTTCTGCCAGGACTCATGGAAATTCTGATTCGTCAGGGATGCCCCTCCCTGACTCATTTAGAAGTAAATATTGAGTGAAGAGATTGTGCAAGTAAATATAGAGTTGGCACCTTCATTTATATATCTATGTTGCAGTGTTACTTAATGACAAGAAGAGATGTAATTTAAAGGAAGAAATTGGAAATTAGTTACCTCTCCTTTTGATTTGCACAGCGCCAGCCCTGGGTTTGATTGAGCTCCTTGAAATTATTACTATGTGTGGAGAAAGGACTCCAAAGTCACCCCCTCCAATGACACCCGGCTACAATCATGCTTGTCCCATTAGCATTTCCAATATGACCGACCTTTCTCTGGCATCAGCTTGTTCTTTTTCCCTTACGTAGTCATTAAAAAGTAAAAGCTGAAAACCCTTCCCCTTTCCAAGGGGAAAGCAGGAGAAGGAAATTCAGACATCATCAGAACCTGTCCTCCATGGGTGATTATGGCCTCAGGGAAAGATATTACTTCTAATCAGTTCTGATAGCAGCAGCTATTTCCTTTTTAGAGAGAAAATAAAATCATCCCTCTATGGAGTTCTAATAGATCTACTTAATTTTTCAGGAACCAGTTCAAAGGAAAAAGACAGAGTGGTGAGATCTTTGCAATAGATCACTTTTTTGAAAGGAAAATTACTTTTTAAAAATGTGACATTGGAATGCTGCACTCAAGTCAATGATGTTATGAAAGCAGCAATGATTTGTCAATCAGAAGTCCTGGGTTCAAGTGCAGCTCCTCATTTACTAGCTGTGTGACACTGGGCAAGTCACTTGAGTTTTCTGGGCCTCGGATATCTCATTTATCAATGATGTTGATGTTAATAACACTCCTCAGGTACATTGGATGGCTCAACTTGACTGCTGACCAGAAGGCTGGCAGTTCAAACCCACCAAACACTCCTCAAAAGGAAGGTTGGGCAATCTACTTCCATAGTGATACCAGCTCGGAAACCCAAGGAGAGGTCGCTATGAGTCAGTTCTGACTCGACGGCACATAACAACAACAACAACAGAGAATGACTTTGAAATCTATTTTCCTTATCATTGCTGTCAGGATATAATATTGAACAACACAGATATAGATTACTACTTTATAAAACATAAAGTTTGGTAAGGGAACAGACAAAATGAATAGGCAAACTAGCAGGCAGTTGAAAGAGGGAGAAGGAGATAAATCTGGATTAGATGATCAGAGAAAGTGATATTTAAACTGAAACCTGAAAGATGAGGAAGTGTCAGCCATGAGTAAAAGCAGGGAAAAAACAATTCCACAAGTCATGTGCCAAAATTCTGTGGTACATAATATAGTTTGGTGAATTGAAGAAAATTAACCAAGACCAGTGAGCCTGGAACATAATAAATGAACAGGAGAGGAGCAGGAAATGGAGATGGAGAGAGTCTCAAAGCTTCTCTTGGGCTTTTCCTTTAAGTTCTTGATCAGAAAAACTTGGATATGATAGCTTGCAAAAAGCTGGAGAAAAATGACGTGACAGATCACATTAAACAAAAACAGATACTTATATTTCTACAAACAAAACAAACAAACTCACTGCCATTGAGTCAATTCATTTATATTTATAGAGACTTAAATTCCAAAATGTGGCCTGACCACCTTCAACAAAATTCCAAATCTCCATGTGGGTTATACAAAAATATTCCAACTGACATTCCAATATACTTACATTGTCTTCTATTGACAAGACGTAGGAAGATAGAAAACCAAAGATTATTTCATAAAGACCATCAGAGACCATAATTTACCCAGACCACTTTTCCAGACCTCTCAAGTTGATCCATCTCCACTGTGTAAGGGTAGATCACTGAGATTAATTGGAGATAGGACTTACACAATAGTGTACAACCACCTCTTTGATTTCAGACAAGAGCAACAGGCACCCCTCAGTAACATCTTCATTCTAGACATTCTCAGCTACATGGTAACCAACCACATTTTCATGCAGTTTGAAATGTTCTTAATTCACTGTTTATACACACTGTCACCAGGAAATTGTTCAAAATAATAGATGCTGAATTTGTACCAGAAGACACAACAGTCTAGTCAGAAGCATCAACCCTAAATCTGTCTTTTTTACTGTCTATAGTCCAACTCTGAGTGGTTTCACCCAACTTCTGGCATAAAAGCCAGGAATATCCTGATAACTCCCAAATCTATTTTCTGGTCCTGACCTTTCTTCCACATACCAAAACTCTTTGCTAACCACCTCCTAAGCAGCTCCACTAGTCAATCCCACTAGCCCTCCAAATTTGAGATGTCCAAAACAAAAATGATTATCATTCCCCAAGACAGCTGCTCCCACTTGGAAGGCACCACCATCCACCAATCTGCTCATCTGAGAAAGTTGGGCCTCAACTGTGATGTCCCTGCATTCTATATTCAATCATCAGTCCTACAGCTGGTACAATCTTAACAGGTCTTGAGTCATTCTCCCTTCTTCCCACCCTACTAGGTCAGTCTTTTACTATTTCTTGTGTGAGTGTTGAACTTCCATCTGGTGGCACAGTGCCTAAGGCATTTGACTGCTAACCAGAAGGCTGGCAGTTCAAACCCACCAGCCACTCCCCGGAAGGAAGGTTGGGCAATCTAATTCCGTAGTGATACCACCTCGGAAACCTAAGGAAGGGTCTCTATGAGTCAGACCTGACTCGAAGGCAGTGAGTTTGGTTTAGTTTTTTTTGTGTGTAGGTCTTTGATATACTATCTGGTCCCCCCAAATCCATCCTCCTCAGACAGAGCACAATAATCTTTATCAAAACCAAAACCAAACCAAATTCACTGCTGACGAGGCAGATCCGACTCATAGCAACCTCTCCTTAGTTTTCCAAGGCAGTATCACTAAGGAAGTAGATTGCCCAATCTTCCTTCTGAGATCTTTATCAAAGGCAATTTTATTTTAATTTATCAAGTTAGTTTTCTGCTTAATATTGTGCAGTGGCATTCCTCAATCCCTATAGTTTAGGACATAAAAAACAAACCAAATCCATTGTTACTGAGTTGATTCCAACTCAGAGTGTCTCGACAGGATAGAGTTGAACTTCCAATAGGATTTCCAAGGCTGTAATATTTACAGAAACAGCCTTATCACATCTTTCTCCCATGGATTGCCTTGTGTGTTTGGACCACTGACCTTTAAGTTAGAAGTATAGTTGCTTAACAATGCCTCCACCAGGCTTCCTTGCTTAAGATATAAAGCCCTTCATAATATGACCCTTCTGCTGGCTTTGCTTACCCACACACTCCTACACATATCTTTCACTCCAGCCCAAATAAGTCATTTTAATTTACACACACACATACCTTGCAATTATGCTTTTCTATTTGACAAGTTCTTCACTTAACTCTTCTGTAACCTTCATAACTCATTTCAAGACTTTTACCTTCTTCTATCTGGGTTAGTGGAGTCCTGGGTGGTGCAAAAGTTAAGTGCTCAACTATTAACTGAAAGATTGGCTATTCAAACCCATTCACAGGCACCTCAGAACTTAAGCCCATAGATCTCCTTTAATAAGAACACAGCCTTGACAATTCTATGGAGCAGAGGAGATAAAATGGCATCCTGGTGACACACTCCACCCAATCCCTATACAACAGAGACCCAAAAAACCAAGTGAAACAGATACAGATGATAATCCTAGAACTTTGAGCATCAAATAAGGAGATAAATAATTGGATTAAACACCAACTGGAAAGAGAGACAGAATGAAAACAGTGACTACAGAGAGAGAGACAGAGCAGGGATCCATATTTTTGTCTGGCCATTTAGAGACATAGAAGACAATATACATGGGTGAGAAGAAACCAACTTCACAAAATCTCTATTGGGACAGAGACAGTGTAAATAGATATGGGATGAAACAAGATGAGCAGAATATGAGCTGGATCTGGGAGAAGAAAGTGCAGGGAAGCAGGTGAGAATTACAGTGACATGGGTGACTACAGAGCTAGGAAGGAGGCAGTAAAGGGGGATGAAATAACTCATTAGTAGTGAGCCTTAGTCATTTGGGTTGAGGATCCATACAGTGCAGAAGGTCTACTCAGTTGTGGCTGGAGACCTTGGACTCTGGGCACCACCCCTTGATTGAGTCAGGGAAGGAACTGGATAATCAGTTGCACTTGCCCAGAAGTGCACCAGCCCCATGCCACATTACAGCAACAAGAGAAATGAATTCTCCTGCTTTCCCTACCACACCTTCCTGATGAACAGGGGTGAACTCCTACCAACCTCGTGGCTAGGGATGTCCATTGCCACCCTGTACTTTTCCTGTTTGCTCAGAATGCCCCACCAACAGCCACATGACACACTGCGTCATAAGTAGACTTGAGTTGCACACCTGCGGATTACACTGTGTGTACCCAGTGCTCCTGTGATTGACAGGACACTCTCTCAAGGAGCACAAGCTGTATACACAACCTCTGCTGTCAGAGGTGCATAGACAAGTGGACCATACACCAGGGTTCTGTTGCCACCTTGGACATAAACCTCTGTAGATTGCATGACAGTTACCTGTTTCCACTGCAGCTGAAGGTGCAAGTCCCAGGGGACACCACCTGCTAAGAAGTGTGGACATCTGTTGCTGCACCAACTATTTCTTTCTTCCTTTCTTTTTCCTTTTTTTCCCTTCTTTCTTCTTTCTCCTTTTCTTTCTTCCACTTCTTCCTTTTTCTTTCTTTTTCCCGTTTCTCTTCTCCTTTATTCTTACCCACTTTTTTCCACATGTACTTCTTTTTTTCTTCTTTTCCCCTCTGTTTGATAAGAGGCAGATATTGTTTCCCCACTTGTCAGCCACACCTGACACACTTACCCCCTACTGCCCTACCTAATGATCAAGTGTCAACACTCACTTTTGCACTACTGGCTCAAGGAAAAAAAGTCAGCTGCTGCTGCTCACCCTGCCCTCAGCTGCTCTTGATGACCAGCAAACAGACATCTATGCCCATATTTCCACTGGTAATTCCAACAATGAAGGGAGCCCCTCAATGCTGTCAAACTTGTCACCAAAGTACCATGCCTTCCCTACCCATCTGGATATATCAAATTAATCAAAACAAAAAATCATATGAAACAAATACATAATCAACAAATAGATACAACAACTCAAATATGTCTCAGAGACAAAACACAACTTCAAATCTAATAAGGAGACAGCACAATATGGTACTAGCAAGTGAACAAACTAAAGAACAAAAACTTCCTCAAAGAAGAACAGGTAACTTGATAAATAATTCAAAAGATATGTATATTTATAAAACCTAACTCATTGCCATCAAGTCAATTACAAGTCATAGCAACCCTATAGGACAGAGCAGAAGTGCCCATATGGTTTCCAAGGATGTAAATTTTTACAGAAGCAGACTGCCTCATTTTTCTCCTGCAGAGTGGCTGGTGGGTTTGAACGGTTGACTTTTGGTAGCACTCAAATGATTTAACCACTGCACAACCAGATATATATATATATATATATATATATATATATATATATATATATATATATATATATATATGTATTGAGGAGTTAGTCGCAGGGATGCAGGTAAGTGTGGTTGGAGGGGTTTCCAATAGCTAAGGGAGACAAACTTGTCTGTCGGTTTGTCCTACTGTGGTGATGTGTTGCTGTGACTCTTGAAGCTGTGCCACTGGTGTTTCAAACCCAGTGGGGTGCACCTGTTTCACAGGTATCAGCACAGCTTGCAGACTGAGACAGACTAGGAAGAAGGAGAAGGCCACCCACTTCCAAAGAATTGGCCAGGGAAACCTTATGAATATCAGAGAAACACTGTCTGATACATTACTGCGCAACTTTATGAATAGTCCAGAAACATTGTCCAATACAGAGGATGAAGATGAGTCACTTAGCTTAGAAAGCTCTCAAAGTAGGACTGGGCAAGAGCTGCATTATCAGGGAAAAATCAGCCTTATGCATATGGATAAGGTAAAGCTTTCGAGACCTCCATTTCCTGACATGGCACCACTCAAATTGAGGAGAAACAGCAGCAAATATCCATTAATAATCAGAACATGGAATATATGAAGTATGAATCTAGGAAAATTGGAAGTT
>NW_006921744.1:4519658-4524979 GCF_000298275.1 Orycteropus afer afer | reverse complement strand
GATCCCACAGAATGTGGAAATTATAGAACAATATAGCATGCAAGTAAGATCTTACTGAAAATAATTCAAAAATTGTTGCAGCAGTATATTGACAGAGAACTTCCAGAGGTGCAAGCTGGATTCAGAAGAGGATGTGGAACAAGGGATATCATAGCAGCTGTCAGGTGGATCTTGGCTCAAGGTAAAGAATACCAGAAAGATGTTTAATTGTGCTTTATTGACTATGCAAAGGCATTTGATTGTGTGGGTCATGAAAAATTATGGATAACATTGAGAAGAATGGGAACATTTGATTGTACTCATGAGAACCTGTACCTTGACCAGGAGCTGTTGTTCGAATGGAACAAGCAGACACTGCATGGTTTGAAATCAGGAAGGGAGTCCTCATACTTATTCAATCTATATGCTGAGCAAATAATCAAAGAAGCTGGACTATATGAAGAAAACTGTGGCATCAGGATTGGACGAAGAATCATTAACCACCTGAGATATGCTGATGATACAACTTTGCTTGCTGAAAGTGAGGATGACTTGAGGCACTTACTGATGAAGATTGAGGAACACGGTTTGCAGTATGGATTACATTTCAATATAAAGAAGACAAAAATCCTCACAACTGGACCAATAAGCAGTATCATGATAAATGGAGAAAAGATTGAGGTTACCAAAGAATTCACGTTGCTTGGTTCTATAATTGAGGCCAATGGAAGCAGCAGTCAGGACATTAGATGACGTGTAGCACTGGGTGGGTCAGCTGCAAAGGAACTGTTTCAAGTGCTGAGGAGCAAGGATGTCTCCTTGAGGACTAAGGTGCACCTGACACAGGCCATGATATTTCCAGTCACCTCATATGCATGTGAGAGCTGGACAATGAATAAGGAAGACTGAAGAAGAGTTGATGCTTTTGAGTTGTGGTGCTGGAAAAGAATGCTGAAGGTGCCATGGACTTCCCAAAGAATTAACATATTTGTCCTGGAGGAAGTGCAGCCGAGATGCTCCTTGGAAGGGAGGATGGCCAGACTTCATCTCACCTACTTTGGTCATGTTGTCAGAGGGGACCATTCCCTGGAGAAGGATGTCATTCTTGGTAAGGTGGAGGGTTGACAAAAGAGAGGAAGACCTTTGATGAGATGGATTGACATGGTGGCTGCGAAAATGGGCTCAAGTATTGCAAGGATCATGGAGCTTGCACAGGATCTGGCGTTGTTTCATTCTGCTGTGCATGGGGTTGCTATGAGTTGGAAGTGACTCGATGGCACCTAACAACAACAAATATATATATATATACACACTCACACACATATACGTATATGTGTGTGTGTATATATATATATTATATTTTTTGATTTTACATTTAAGTCTTTGAGTCTTTGATGCAACTTTAGTTTGTTTTTGTGTATGGGGTGAGATATGGGTCTTGTTTCATTTTTCTGCAGGTGGATATACAATTTTTCTACGCCATTTGTTAAAAAGGCTATCTCTCCCCAACTTAATGGGTTTTGATCCTGTGTCAAAGATCAGCTGTCCATATATGGATAGGTCTATTTCTGGGTTTCAATTCTGTTCCATTGGTCTGTCTCTCTATCATTCCACCAATACCATGCTGTTTTAATTACTGTGGCTGTATAGTAGGTTATAGGAATTCTGGTGGCATAGTGCCTAAGGCATTTGACTAATAACCAGAAGGCTGGGGTTCAAACCCAATGGCCACTCCTCAGAAGGCAGATTGAGCAATCTACTTCCATAGAGATATCACCTCAGAAACCCAAGGAGGGGTCACTATGAATCGGATCCAACTCCATAGCATTGAGTATGGTTTGATTTTATACTAGGTTTTGAGATCTGGGAGTGTGAGACCTCCCTTCGCTTTTCTTCTTCAGCAGTGCTTTCCTTATCTGAGGTCTCTTTCCTTTCCATATGAAGTTAGTAATTGGTTTTTCCATGTCTTTAAAAAATGTTGATAGTATCTGGATCAGAATTGCATTGAATGTGTAGATTGCTTTGGGTAATATTGACATTTTCACAATATCCAGTCTTCCTGTCCACAAAGAAGGCAGGTTCTCCCATTTATGTAGATCTCCTGTAGTTTCTTGTAGTAGTGTTTTGTAGTTTTCTTCATATAGGTCTTTTGTGTCTCTGGTAAGATTTATTGCTAGATGTTTTACTTTTTGGTAGCTATTGTAAATGGTATTGTTTTCTTTATTTTCTTTTCAGAGGTCTCTTTGTTGATGTAGAGAAATCCAAGTGATTTTTGTATGTTGACCTTATATCCTGCCACTTTGCTGAACCTCCCTATTAGTTCCAGTAATGTTTTTGCTGAATCTCTCTTGCATGTCATCTGCAAACTGAGATAGCTTTATTTCTTCTTTGCCAATTTGGATGCCTTTTATTTCTTTCTTACCTTATTGCCTTGGCTAGGACTTCTAATACAAAGTTACAATGAAGTGGTGAAAGAGGGTATCCTTGTCTGGTTCCCATTCGCAAGGGGAATGTTTTGAGTCTTTCTGCATTAACAATTATGTTGATTGTTGGCTTTATGTATATGTCCTTTATTATGTTGAGGAATTTCCCTTCTATCCCTATTTTTCTGACAGTTCTGAACAGGAATGGATGTTTGATTTTATTGAATGCCTTTTCTGCATCGATTGATATGATCATGTTTCCTTTCTTTTGTCTTGTTTATGAGGTGGATTATACTGATTGTTTTTCTGATATTGAACCATCCTTGCATACCTGGTATGAATCCCACTTCGTCAGGATGTATTATTTTTTTGATATGTTGTTGGGTTCTGTTGGCTAGGATTTTGTTGAAGATTTTTGCATCTATGTTCATGAGGGATATTGGTCTGTACTTTTCCTTTTTAGTGATGTCTTTGCCTGGTTTTGGTATAAAGGTTATGCTTGCTTCACAAAATTAATTTGAGAGGATTCCATCTTTTTTTTCCCTATGTTCTGGAATAGTTTGAGTAGTATAGGTGTCAACTCTTCCCTGAATATTTGGGAAAATTCTCCAGTGAAGCCATCTGGGCCAGGACTTTTTTTTGTGGGAAGTTTTTTATGACCTTCTCAATTTCTCCTTTTGTTATGGGTCTGTTCAAATATTCTATCTTCAACTGGGATACTTTAGGTAGGTCTTGTGTTTCCAGAAACTTGTCCATCTCTTCTAGGTTCTCAGATCTGTTGGAGTACAGTCCTGTCAGTATCTTTTTATTTCAGTTGGTTCTGTTGTGATGCCGCCTTTTTTGTTTATTATTTGTGTTCTTTGCACCTTCTCTTTCTTTTCGTTTTTAGATTTGCCAGTGGTTGGTCAATTTTGTTAATATTTTTGAAGAACCAGTTTCTTGTTTTGTTGATTTTCTCTATTGTTTTTGTTTGTTCGTTGTTTCATTTATTTCTGCTTCAATCTTTATTATTTCCTTACTTCTGGATACTGTACCTTTCTTTTGTTGCTCTTTTTCTAATTGTTGGAGTTGTTGAGTTAGAGTGTTAATTTTGTTCCTTTCCTCTTTTTTGATGTGTGCATTTATTGTTAAAAATTGACCTCTGAGTACTGCTTTCTCTGTGTCCCAAAGGTTTTGAAGATGTATTTTCACTCTCGTTTGTTTCTATGATTTTTTTTTTCACACTTTATTTCTTCTATTACCCAGTAATTCTTGAGCAGTGTATTATTCAACTTCCACGTTTCATATTTTTTCCTCGATCTTCCTGTTATTGATTTCTAACTTTATAGCATTGTAGTCCGAGATGATGCTTTGTAGTGTTTTGACATTTTTTTTTTTTTTTTAATTTATTGAGGTTTGTTTTATGTCCTAACATATGATGTATTCTGGAGAATCATCCAATTGCACTGGAGAAGAATGTGAATTGTGTTTTTGTTGGGTGATGTGCCCTGTATCTGTCTATGAGGTCGAGTTGGTTGATTGTGCTGTTGATTTCTTCTTTGTTGTTTTTCTTTTTCTAATTGTTCTTTCCCTCCTTGAAAGTGGTATATTAAAGTCTCCTACTACTATTGTAGTGTTGTCTATTTTTCCTTTCAATTCTGTTAATATTTGCTTTACTTATTTGGATCACTTTCATTGGGTGCATAGATGTTAATTATGGTGACATCTTCTTGGTCACTTGATCATTTTAGCATCGTATAATGACATTCTTTGTCCCTTATGCTATTTTTTCACCTTGAAGTCTTTTTTATCAGAAGTTAATATTAGCACTCCAACTCTTTTTTGGTTGCCATTAGCTTGGTATATTTTTTTCCGCCTCTTAATTTTTAATTTGTTTTTATCTTTGTGTCTAAGGTGGACCTTTTGTAGGCAGCATATCAATGGGTCTTCTTTTCTTATCCAATCTGCCACTCTCTTTCTCTCGACTAGTGCATTTAGTCCATTCGCATTGAATGTAATTAGGGATCGGTATGAATTGATTGCTGTCATTCTGTTGTGTTTTGTTGTGTTGTTGGTAATTTTCTTGTTCCAAATATTTTTTCTGTGTGAATTCATTTTGTTATCAAGTGTTTCTTCTCTTTTCTTCTTCATTGTTAGTTTTGTGCTTACTAAGCCAATATGGTTTTCTTCTTTCTGTGTTTCCTTAGGGAGATTGTTAATTTTCTTTGTGGTTATCCTGAAATAAATTCTTGTCTCCTTAAGTTTTGAAAAGTCAGTTCTGTAAAAACATTGTCTTGTCTTCCTCTCCATTTGGAAGTTTTGTAATTAGAGGTCTAATTCCCTCTATTTGCTTTGTTTCTGGAGTCATCTGCAGATTGAATCCCTTGTTTCTTTGTATATATTGCTTCATGAGCTTAGTTTGAGCATCTATTTCTGGTTTAGTTTCTAAGTGGTGGTGTCAAATGTCCTGATTTTAATTTGTTGTTCTCTGCTGTAAGTTCTCTGTTAGAAGGACTCCCTTTAGCATTTCTTGTAGGGTTGGTCTGGTCTTCATAAATTCCCTTAATTTCTGTTTATCTGAGAATGTCTCCATTTCACCCTCATATTGGAGGGACAATTTGGCTGGATATAGAATCTTGGTTGGAAATGCTTTTCCTTCAGTGTTTTATATATGCCATCCCATTGGTTTCTTGCCTGCATGGTTCCTGCTAACAAATCAGAACATAGTCTTATTGATTGTCCATTGTAGGTGACATTTTATTTTTCCTAAGCTGCTCCCAAGATTCTTTCTTTGTCTTTGTTTTTGGAGAGTTAGATTATGATATATCTTGGTGTGGTGTTTAAGTTTGTGTGTCAACTTGGCTGGGGCCTGTTGAGTGGCTGAGAAGCTGGTGTTAGTTATTCCCCATGATGGGACTGGCAATCAGCTCCATGGTGGGA
>NW_006921744.1:4489698-4519342 GCF_000298275.1 Orycteropus afer afer | reverse complement strand
TAGCTTCAGTGGGCCACAAGCAAGAGACACAGCTGAAGCCCAAGGTTGATGGCCTTTCACCCAGCCCCTAGAGCCTGGCACTTTGAACTTGGACTTAAAACCTCCAAACTGTAAGAGAATAAACTCTTCTTTCTTCAATCCATTCCATTTGTGGTATATTCTTGTCAGAGAGGCACTAGGTAACCAGAACACTTGGTGATTTTCTGTTGAGGTCTATCCTGTATGGGGTTCATTGAGCTTCTTGGACAGAGATATCTTTTCTTCCTTCATGCTATGGGTGAAATTTGAAAACCTAGAAGAAATACACAAATTTCTAGAAACACACTAACTACCCAAATGAACATAATCTGAGGGAGAAAGTATGAACAGAACCATAACAAAATAATAAATTTAACAGGTCACACATACACACACACAAACTCCCAACAACAAAAAAAGTCCTAGTCCAGACAAATTCACTGGAGAATTCTACCAAAGATTCAGTGAATAGCTGACACTAATTCTACTCAAAATATTCCAGAGCTTAACAAAGGATAGAATACTTCCAAATTCATTCTATGAAGCCAGCATAACCTTGATTTAAAAAAAAAAAAAAAACAGGCAAAGATACTACTAAAAAACTTCACTTAGGAACATAAATACAAAAATCTTCAACAAAATCTTAGTTAATAGAATCCAACATCACCAAGTCAAAAATTAATACATCAAAATCAAGTGGAATTCATGCCAGGTATGCAAGGATGGTTCAACATTAGGAAAACAATCAATGTAATCCACTACATAAATAAAACAAAGGAAAGGAACTACATGATCATATCAATAGATACATAAAAGGCATTTTATAAAATCCAACACCAATCCCTTATAAAACTCTCAGTAAAATGAGAATAGAAAGGAAACTCCTCAACATAGTTAAGGCATATATACAAAAACAACAGCCAACACTATTGTGACTGAAAGTATTCTCCTTGTGAATGGGAACCAGACAGGATGTCCTCTATCACCATTCCTATCAATATTGTATTGTAAGTCCTAGCTATGTCAATAAGAAAAGAAAGGGAAATAAAAATTGGTAAGGTAAAAGTAAAACTATCCCTATTTGCAGATTATATGATCCTATGCACAGAAAATCTGAAAGACTCAACAAGAAAACTAGTGAGACTAATTGAAAGATTTAGTAAAGTAGCAGGGTACAAGATTAATGTTTTGTCCCTCTTGTGCCCCTCTAACAGAAACACCACAAGTGGATGGCTTTAACAAACAGGAGTTTATTCTCTTACAGTTTCACAGGCTAGAAGTCTTTGTTAGAAGTGCAGGCTCTAGGGGCTGGGACTTCAGCTCTGCCTCTTGCTCCAGGCCCACTGGAGCTAGGGGCAGTTCTTAACTCAGGCAGTTGCTGGATGCTAAGGCTGACAAACTCAAGGTGGGCAAGTAAAATGACTCTGGTAGCATAGTGCCTAAGGCACTTGACTGCTAACCAGAAGGCTGGCGGTTCAAACCCACCAGCCACTCCTCGGAAGGAAGGTTGGGCATTCCTACTTCTGTAGTGATACTGCCTCGGAAACCCAAGGAGGGGTCACTATGAGTCTGGGCCGACTCGATGGCAAATAACAACAACAACAACAAAGATTACCAAACAACACTGCAGGGCAGTAGTTCAAGTCCAGAAATAGTCCCAAGACCATCAGGCAACATGGCAGGCTGCTGAATGACAACTCACTTATGTGCAGGATCCAAGCATGCCAAAAGCTCAAGACCTTTCTCAAAGCATCTTATATACTGGAAGCAGACCACATCCCTATGGCAGCTACTCAGCTGCTCACAGTAGATTCCACCATGGAGTTTATTACCAGTCTCATCATGGGAAATAACTACATCCATCTGCCCAGCCACTAAAAACCAGGCCCAGCCAACTGACACATAACTTTAACTACCATACTCAATGTACAAAAATCAGTCACATTCCTATACACAAACAAAGAGAATTCTGAAAAGGAAAACAATATCATTTACAGTAGCAACCAAAAATATAAGACTTAAGAATAAACCTAACCAAAGATAAGAAAGACTTAATACAACTAAAAGTACAAAACAGTACTACAAGAAACTAAAAGAAACCTACATAAATGGAAGAACTTACCATGCTCATGTATAGGAAGACACAACATCATGAAAATGTCAATGTTACCCAAAATGATCTACAGATATACTACAATCCTGATCCAGATTCCATCAACATTCTTTAAGGAGACAGAAAAACCACTCACTAACTTTATGTGGAAAGAGACTTCAGAGAAAGCAAAGGAAAGGACTACTAAAGAAGTAAGCAGGAATACACTTCTTGACTTCAAAACCTCCTATACAGCCATGGTATTCAAAACAGCCTGGTTCAGGTACAATGACAGAGACATAGACCAATGGAATAGAATTGAGAACTCAAAAGTAAATCAATCCACCTATGGACAGATGGTCTTCAATATCTGTTAAATGTAAAGACAGTCTTTTTAACAAATGGTGCTGGTAAAACTGGCTAACCATTTGCAGAAAAATGAAACAAGATCCACATCTCACAGTATACACAGAAACTAACTCAAAAGGAATAAAAGTCCTAAGAGTAAAACCTAAAAATATAAAGATCTTTAAAGAAAAAATGGGGTAAATTTAAAAACCAAAAAACCAAACTCACTGAGGTCCAGTTGATTTGACTCATAATGACCCTTCCTTGGGTTTCCAGGGCAGTATCCCTATAGAAGTAGATTGCCCTTAGGGACCTTGATTTATGGCATAAATAGCCTATCAAGCATAAACAAAAATACACAAACAGCAAAAAGTAAACTAGATGACTGAGATCTTCTAAAAATTAAATATGCACATCAAAAGACTTCACCAAAAGAGTAAAAAGAGAACTTCAGATTGGGAAAAAATATTTGTCAATGAAATATCTGACAAGAGATTGATGGCTAAAATGTACAGAAAAATTCAATATCTCAGCAACAACAACAACAAAAACTCAGTTAAAAATTGGACAGAGGACATGAAGAGATACTTCATCAAAGAAAGCAGTCAGATGGCCAACAATTTCATGAAGAAATGCTCCTGATCATTATCCATCATAGAGTTGTAAATCAAAACATTAATGAGATATCATCTCACCTCAGCAACAATAGCAAAGTTCAATAAGAGAAAACAAAGGCTGGTGAGGGTGTGGACAGATTGGAACCCTGTTGATGCAACAGTAGAATGGTACAACCACTGTGAAAAACAGTATAGCACTTCCTCAGAAGGTTGGAAATAGAAATAACATTTGATCTAGCAATCTCACTAACCAACCATTCCACTGTCATCAAATTGATTCTGACTCATAGTGACCCTCTTGGGTTTCCAAGGCTATAAATCTTTATGGAGGTAGATTGTTTCATCTTCCTCCTGCGGAGCAGCTGGTGAGTTTAAACTCCTGACCTTCTGGTTAGGAGTCATATGCCTTACCCACTATGCCACCAGAGCTCCTTATTACATATCCTAAAGAAATAAGAACTGGGACATGAATAAATATATTCACACTTATGCTTATCACAGCATTATTTAAAATAGCAAAGAGATGAAAATAATCTAAATGTCAGCAGATGAAAGGATAAACAAACTATGGTATACAATGGGATACTTTGCAACTTTAAGGAATAATGAAGAATATGTGAAACACCTCATAACATGTATGAACCTGTCATCATTATGCTGAGAAAAATAATTCAGTCACAAAAGAACAAATAATCATATAAATCCACTATTATAAAAAGTTAAGGAAAAATTTACACAGAGAAAGAAACATTCTTTGATATTTAGCAAAGATGGGAGGAGAAGGGAGCAGAAATCACAAAATAGATATGAGATACATTAATTAGGGTGAAGGAAAAGGCATTATACAAAAAAAGGGGTGATCAGCACAACATTGCTAAGGAAAAGGAAGACAAGAAATGCACAAAAGTGACAGACAACAAAGGTAAGTACTATTACATACACGTCCTAATCCTGTAATATCAGTTGTTGTTGTTGTTGTTAGATGCCTTCGAGTCAGCTCCAACTCATCGTGACCCTATGTACAACAGAACAAAATACTGCCCAGTCCTGTAACAGCCTCACAATCCTTGCTATACCTAAGCCCATCCTTGCAGCCACTGTGTCAATCCATCTCGTTGAGGGCTTTCCCCTTCTTTGCTGACCCTCCACTTCACCAAGCATGATATCCTTCTGCAGGGAATGGTCTACCAAAGTAGATCAGATGAAGTCTGGCCATTCTCGCTTCCAAAGACTATTCTGGCTGCACTTCTCCTGGGACAGATTTGTTAGTTCTTTTGGCTGTCAATGGTAGTTTTGGTATTCTTTACCAACACCATAACTGAAAAGCATTAACTCTTCTTCAGTCTTCCTTGTTCATTGTCCAGCTCTCACATGCAGACGAGACTATTGAAATTAACATGGCTTGGGTTAGGCACACCTCAGTCTTCAAGGAGACATCTTGCTCTTCAGAGGTCTTTTGCAGCAGATTTGCCCAGTGCAATATATTATCTGATGTCTTAACTGCTGCTTCCATTGGTGTTGACGGTGGACCAAGTAATATGAAATCTTTAACAACTTCAATCTTTTCTCCATTTATTGTGATGTTGCTTATTGGTCCAGTTGTGAGGATTTTCATTTTCTTTATGTTGAAAAGTAATCCCTGCTGCAGAATGAATGAAGTCTTTAATCTTCATCAGTAAGTCCTTCAAGTCATCCTCACTTTCAGCAAGCATAGTTATGTCATCTGAGTATCGCAAGTTATTAATGAGTCTTCCTTCAATACTGATGCCACCTTCTTCTCCATATAGTCCAGCTTCTCAGATCATTTGTTCAGCATGCAGATTGAATAAGTATGGGGAAAAGATACAACCCTGATGCACTCCCTTCATGATTTTAAACCATGCAATATCCCTTTGTTGTGTTCAAATGAAGCCTCCTGGTCTATGTACACATTCCTGATGAGCACAATCATGTATTCTGGAATTCCAATTCTTCTCAATGTTATCCATAATCTTTTATGATCGACACAATTGAACGCTTTTGCACAGGCGATAAAACACAAGTAAACATCTTTCTAGTATTCTTTACTTTCGTCCAAGCAAGATCTACCTGCCATCAGCTATGGTATCTCTTGTTCCACATTCTCTTATGAATCCAGCTTGCGTTTCTGGAAATTTTCTGTCAATATATTGCTGCAACTGTTTTTGAATTATCTTCAGCAAGATTTTACTTGCGTGCGATATTAAAGATATTGTTCAATAATTTCCACATTCTGTGGGATCACCTTTCTTTGGAATGGATAAAAATATAGAACTTTTCCAGTCAGTTGGCCAGGTAGCTGTCTTCTAAATTTCTTGGCATAGACCAGTGAGGGCCTCCAGCACAACGTCCATTTGTTGAAACATCTCAATGGGTATTCAGTCAATTCCTGGAGCCTTGTTTTTCATCAATTCCTTCAGTACAGCTTTGACTTCTTCCTTCAGTAACATTGGTTCTTGATCATATGTCACCTCCTGAAATGGGTAAACACTGGCCAATTCTTTTTGGTATAGTGAGTGACTCTGTGTATTCCTTCCACCTTCTTTTGAAAGTTCTTGCATCATTCAATATTTTCCCTATTAAAAAAAAAAAAAAAAAAACTCACCATCATCAGGTCAAATTTGATTCATACCGACCCCTCCTTGGGTTTCCAAGTGGTATCTCTACAGAAGTAGATTGCACAATCTTCCTTCTAAGGAGTGGATGGTGGGTTTGAACCACCAGCCTTCTGGTTAGCAGTCAAATGCCTTAGGCACTATTTTGCAACACAAGGCTTGAATTTTTTTCTTCAATTCTTTCAGCTTGAGAAATGCTGAGCATGTTCTTCCCTTTTGGTTTTCTTACTCCAGGTCTTTGTACATTTCATCATAATAATTGACTTTGTCTTCTTGAGCTACTCTTTGAAATCTTCTGTTAAGCTCTATTACTTTGTCATTTCTTCCATTTGCTTTATCTACTCTCCATTCAAGGGCAAGTTTCAGAGTTTCTTCTGACACATCCATTTTGGTGTTTTCTTCCTTCTTTGTCTTTTTAATGATCTCTTGCTTTCTTCATGGATGATGTTCTTGATGTCATCCCACAATTCATCTGAGTTCCGATCATTGGTGTTTAATGCATCAAATCTATTCTTTAGACAGTCTCTAAGTTCAAGAGGGATATAATCAAGGTCATATTTTGGCTCTCATGGACTTGTTTTAGTTGTCTTCAGCTTCAACTTTAACTTGCATGAGAGCAACTGATGGCTTGTTCCACAGTTAGCTCCTGGCCTTGTTTTGGCTGAAGATATTGAGCTTCTCCATTGCATCTTGCCACAGATATAGTCAATCTGATTCCTGTTTACTCCACCTGCTGAAGTCCACTTGTATAGCCACCATTTGTGTTGGTGAAAAACAGTATTTACAATGAATAAGTTGTTGGTCTTACAAAATTCTATAATGCATTATTTCTATCATTAAGGCCATATTTCCCAGCTACTGGTGATTCTTCTTTGTTTCCAACTTTTGCATTCCAATCACCAATGGTAATCAACACATCTTGCTTGTATGTTTGGTCAATTTCTGACTGCAGAAGTTGGCAAAAAATCTTCAATTTCCTCTTCTTTGGCTTTTGTGGCTGGTGCATAGATTTGGACAATAGTAGTATTAACTAGTCTTCCTTGTCGGTATATGGATATTACCCTATCACTGACAGTATTGTATTTTAGGCTAGATCTTGAAACATTCTTTGTCATGATGAATGTCATGCCATTCCTCTTTAATTTGTCATTCCTGGCATAGTAGATCATATGTTTGTCTGTTTCAAAATGGCCAAAACCTGTCCATTTCAGCTCACAAATGACTAGGATATTGATCTTCATGTGTTCCATTTTATTCTTGACAACTTCCAATTTTCTTATATTCACACATTTTACATTCCATGTTCCAGCTGTTAATGGATGTTTGCAGCTGCTTCTTCTTGTTTTGAGTTGTGCCACATCAGCAATTGGAGGTCTGGAAAGCTTTACTCCATCCACATCATTAAGGTTGACTCTACTCTGAGGAGGCAGCCCTTCCCTAGTCATATTTTAACTGCCTTCCAACCCAAAGGGCTCATCTTCTGGTACTATCTTAGACAATGTTTCAAGGCTATTCATAAAGTTTTCCAATAATATACCAGACAGTGTTTCATTGCTATTCATAGCAATATCAGTAATAACAAATATTGATCTACAAATGGATACAAAGACAGACAGGCAACATGAACAGTTATGGGTAGGTAAAAGAGACTATATTCACAACAGTGTTCTACATCTTATTTTGGTGAGTAGCAACTGGTGTCTTAAAAGCTTGCAAGTGGATCACTTCTGGTAAAATGGAGGAATAGACAGACAAGTGACACAGAGCCTCGTCAACAAAGAAAAGAAAAACCAATTGACAGAGATACAGAAGACAATCCTGGAGCCCTGAGCTTTGAAAGGAACTATACAGAAATGGATTAGGCACCAACTAGTGGAAAAACCTGAATGAAAACAGTGAGTAGAGAGATGGTTGGAGCTGCAGACTGTCAGCTACTCTGACAGGACCAACAGCCTGAATATTTCCAAGTGTTGTTGGGATCTGAGAACTGACCTAAATATCAGCCCTAGTACCAAGGGCTTCCGGGATGACTGTGCTAGTGGCCTATAACTAAGAAGGGAAACAGAAAGGAGGGAGACAACCTGAGCTGTTGACTTTCCACTGTTTGGAGGGTGCAGCCATTTTCATTGTTTGCACATGGCAGCCATTTTGAATATTTAAAGTGACTGAGAGCATAGACCTTTTGAATGTTTACAAGCGGTGGTCATTTTGGATTTTAAAGTGATAGCATTCTCATTTGGGTTCCAGGGACCTAAGAAAAGGCTTTGTTTGCCAAGGTCAGCAGGGACATACGAGAGGCTGACAACATGAAAGGAGACAGGTGGTGAGTGTATAAGTGCTGTCAGCTAGTGAATAGAGGAGCACAGTACCCTGTTTGCATAGATAACATACAAAGAAAACTAAAATCGTGGGCAAGTCACTCCAACATACAATCACCAATTGAACATAAACAGAAAAACATCACAATGCCTCAGAGAGCATCACAGTCCACACAAATAAGCAAGATAAAGCAGGAGAAACAAGGGAAGAGGATACAGACCAAAAACACATCCCTGAGGAAGATGCAGCATTGGAACTCCCTGATAAGGAATTCAAAAGAATTATATTTAGGTATCTTCAATGAATTAAGAGGCAGATCAAGGATAACACAGAGAAAAGCCTAGAACAATTTCAAAAGATGATATAAGAACAAAATGACAAAAATAAATGAAAAATTAGAAATGATACAAAATCTACACACAGAAATCCAGAAGATTAATACTAAATTTTCAGAAATAAATAAGACATTGAATGGGCAAAGGAGCAGAATTTAATCAATGGAAGACAGAATTAGAGAGATTGAAGGCAAATATCTGAACACTTCTTTGGAAAGGGATCAATCAGAAAAAAAGGTCAAAACAAAATAAAGAAAGCCTTAAGGTTCATGTGGGATACCATCAAAAGGAATAACCTACATGTAATCAGAATTTCAGAACAGGAAGAGACAAATAAAACCACAGAGAAAATTGCGGAAGATTTGTTGGAAGAGAACTTTCCTGGTATGATGAAAGATGAGAATATATCCATTCAAGAAGTCCAATGAACCCCAAACAGGATAGACTTCCAAAAGAAAAACACCCAGACATATTATCATCAAACTTACCAAAACCAAAGACAAAGAATCATGAGAGCAGCACGGGAAAAATGAAAAGTTACCTACAAGGGGCAAACAATAAGACTAAGACTAAGCTTGGATTTCTCGGCAGAAATCATGCAGGCCAGAAGACAATGGGATAGTATATAAAAAACCCCGAAAGAGAAAAATTTCCAACCAAGAATTATGTACCCAGCAAAATTGTTCCTCAAATATGATGGTGACATTAGGACATTTCCAGATAAGCAGAAATTAAGGGAATTTTTTAAAACCAGACCAACCTTACAAGAGATGCTAAAGGGAACACTTTGGACAGAGAAACAACAGCCAACAACAACTGACCATTAAAACACATGAGGATACAAGCCAGAATCAACCCAACTATGGAATTATCCAAAGTAAATAAGCCTACAATCTTGTAAACAAGGAACCAGAGACATCAATTGACAAATGAGGACAACTACAAACTGACAAGAGGGAAAAAAAAATGTGTCGTTACAGAACTTCTAGATGGTAGGGATGTCAAGACAACTACAAGATAAAATGGACTTTGCTAAACTTGGGAAGAAAACTATAAATCACAGGGTAACCTCAAAGAAAAATGATAAAACTTCACATCAGAAAAGAGGACCACCATAAATATTCAGCAAATACTAAACGATATCAATGAAGGAATTGATCACACAATTCATAAACAAAATGAGCTCAGCACAGAAAATTATATGGAACAAAGAAATCAACATCATGAAAAAGCATGTAACAGAAAAGACAGCAACAAATTCTTATTTGCCGATAATTACATATCTGGCAAGGGATTTATCTCTAAGATTTATAGCAGAAAAGTGAATGACCAAACTATGGTACATACACATAATGGAATACTATGCAGAACTAAAGAATAATGTAGAGTCTGAAAAACACTGTATAATATGGATGAACTTGGAGGACATTAGGCTGAGTGATATAAGTCAATCACAGAAGGACAAATATAGTATTAGTTCATTGTTGTTGGAGGGTCAAGGAAAGGTTTATATAGGAGGGAAACTTTCTTTGTTGGTTGCTGGGGGTAGGAGGGGAAGGGAGGGGACACTGCCCCCTCCAAAAAAAAATGCATTGACCCATGTCACTTAATTTTTGTGTGGTTCACTGTACATAAATTATATTTCAATAAAATGCATTAATAATGAAAAAATAAATTTGCAAATAAAATAAAACATAAAAAAAAAGGTTTCAAGTGGCCATCTATGGTGTAAATATTGGTCTCTCCCCATCCAAAGCAAAGAAGAGTGAAGAAAATCAAAGACCATTAGCCCAAAGGACTAATGGACCACTTGAACCTCAGCCTCCATGACCCTTACACCAGAAGAACTGGATGGTGCTTGGCTAGCGCTTTTCACTGTTCTGAAAGGGATCATAATAGAAGATCTTGGATACAGTGGGAGGAAAATGAAAAGCAAAAGTCAAAATTACAAAAATTACCCGGCTTTCTGATCTGATAGAGACTGGTGGAATGCCTGAGACTATGGCTCTTAGTCACCCTTCAAGCCTGAAATTGAACTCACCACAGTGGCTGAACTTTCAGCCAAACAGTAACAAGAAGTATGCATGCCTTAGAACAATGCCCAGGGATAAAGCTAAGAAGGCAGAAGGAGATAGGAAAGAAGGACAAATGGAAACAGTAAACACAGAGAGGGAGTGGGAAGAGTGCTTTTACACTGTGGGAATTATAATCAATGCCACAGAACAAAATGTGTACAGATTGTTCAACGGAAAACCAATTTGCAGTGTAAACTCTCATTCAAAACACAGTAAAAAGTTAAACAAAAATCCTACTGAACAGTTAGTTATACTCTACACATATGTGATCACTATGAGTGGGAGTCAACTCTACTGTATCTGGTTCGGCTTGGATTTATCTCCTTTAGCAGTGATTCCTCCATGTCCCAAAAGTACACTATGTCTACTTGTCCCTAACACTCACTACACTGGGCTATAGATACTGGTTGACTTGCTTCTCTAACTAATTGGACTGTAAAATCCTCCAGGAGAAAGAGCATCTCTTTTTGTTTGTTTGTTTGTTTCTCCAATACCTAGCACTATGTACTATGTAAATACATATGTAGGATATTTAGCTGCAGTGTAGTAACTTTAAGCTACAATATAAGTGAACAGGAAGCTATGAGATGTATAGAAGAAGATTGCATTTTTATTTCATCTGAGTATATTCTACATACATATTTATTAGACAGAGAGGGTTTTGTTTATGGCATTTCACCAAATGAAACTATAGGTAAAAGCTATTTAAATTAAGAAACTTCTTTTGCACTCATTTTCCAAAGATCATAAATAGCCTCTGCCCCGCAGAGAACAACTCTCCCTTCCTGGCACTGATAAATGTAGGGAAAATCACCTCAGAGAAACTGATTCAGACAATTTGCAGAGTGCAAGTGCACAATCTCTTAACTGAAATTCTGAAATACAAAAAGCCTGAAAACAAAAGACTTTTACACACTCATTTGGTACCAAAACCTGATCTGACCTGAACCCAACTGTTGGCAAAACCTAACCCACCAATACCAAAACCAAACCCACTGCAGTCAAGTCAATTGTGACTCATAGCAACCCTAGAAATCTGCCCTATGTACTATTTAAATTATTTGTTTACCCCATCATCAAAGCTACAATTCAACATTTGTTTTCAATAATCCTTTCCAACCAAATCAAACTTAATGCCATTGAGTCAATTCTGACTCATAGTGACCCCACTGGGCTTCCAAGGCTGTAAATCTTTACAGAAGCAGACTGCCTCATCTTTCTTCCACAGAGCAGCTGATCCCTCTCCAGTTTCATCTCAATATCTGGTTGTGTTTTTAGTGGTGTTGATTCCAACTCATGGTAACCCACGTGTGTCCAAACTGTTCCTCAGGGTTTTTGGAAACACGTTGCTAGGACTTTCTTCCCAGGTGGATTTGAACCATCAACCTTTAGGTTAATAGCAAGCACTTAACTATTTGTAGCACCCAGGATGCCTAATATCTGGTTAGTAAGAAAAAGAGCTACCCTGTGATTTGTCCTCAAATTTCTGGTTCCATAGACTCACAATACTCTAACCCAAAACCAAACCAAACCCATTGCCATCAAGTCAATTCCAATTCATAGCAACTCCTATTGGGTTTCCAAGGCTGTATATCTTTACAGAAGTAGATTGCCTCTTCTTCCCACTGAGAAGCTGGTGGGTTTGAACCACTGACCTTGTGGTTTAGCAGCCAAATGTCTTAACCACTACACCACCAGAACTCCTTCACAATACCCAGGCTTCTTAATTTTCTGTTCTTGCATTCCATACCAACCCCTGGTCAGAATACTTTGTGTCTGCCTCCAGCTAATCTAAAGGAAGATCTTTCTTTATTCTTTCTTTAATTAAAAAAAAAAAAAAAATGAAATGAAATTACTTCTAGTCTTAAAAAAAAAATCATGGCAATCATTTTTCATTCCAAAGATTTCTCACTTTACTATTTTCTTTCCAAAGAACATCTCCAAATTTCTCACTCTCTTAATTAATTTTTTATTACAGAACAACATTTTCCAAGTCTAGGCTATGTACTAGGAGCTCTGGCAGTGCAATGGTTAAAGCATTTCGCTATTAATCAAAAGGTCAGTGGCTCAAACCTATCAGCCGTTCCATGGGAGAAAGATGAGGCAGTCTGCTTTTGTAAAGATTTATAGCCTTGGGAACCCAATGGGGCAGTTCAACTCTGTTCTGTAGGGTCACTATGAATCAGAATCAACTTGAAGGCAGTGGGTTTAGTGGAATCCACAGATTCCAACTTTCTATCAGGAAAAAGTCCAAATAGTCTTAAAAATTAAAATACAAGCCAACAAAACCATAAAGGGGGGGGGGAGAAGAAGAATTCCTTTGTAAGTTTAGAATGAGGAAGGTCTTTGTAAATATTATACCTTGTGAAATTTAGAAAAAAATTATTAAAATTGATAAATTAGACTACATAAAAATCAGTAGTTCCTCCAAAACATAATTATCCATAGCAAAATCAAAAGACAGAAATATAACTTGGGAGGAAATTGAAATATTAGTTTAATTAATACATAAAGAATTGCTACAACCAGTAAGTAAAACATGAATAAATTAATAGAAAAGCAAAGGATATGAATAGTTCACAGAGGAGGAAACACACATGATTTTTAAACATAGAAATACCTTTAATCACATTCATAATAATAAAAAATGCAAGTTAAAACAATGTTGTCTTGTTTTTCATTGACGAGATTGCATTGTTTTGAAAATTTGGAGACACACTTTGTTGACAAAGCAGTGAAGAAAACATTCAATCTTGTATGTTTCTGCTGAGATGTAAATTGGAACAATCCTCATAGAGGCAATTTGGCAATACCTATTGAAATCACAAATGCAATTGTCACTGTTAGGAATTTATATTAATAGATTGCAAAAATGATATATGTACATTGTTACTCACTGCAGCATTGCTTGTAATGGAAAAAATTCAAAATTACTAAAATTTCCATCAAAAAGGAGTATCATCATATTCAGTGAAGTACTGCACTACTATTTACAAAAAGGGGGGTGGGAGATAAAGAAGCTCTTCCTGTACTGGTACATGGAAATATATCCAAGCTATATTTTTAAAGGAATGAACAAGGAAAACATTAGACAAAATTGTATCTGATATTTCAAATACTGTTTTCTAAAATACCTTTTCCATAAAATCCAAGTATTGAACATCAGTCTTCTCTTGAACTAAACTTTTAGAGAAAAGGATATTTAAGATAATATAATAAAAGTGACAGAAAAAAATGCACTTTCCAAATGAACGACTCAAACAAAGTCCTCTTCATATTGAAGTTTTCCCATTCACTCCTTTCCATTCTGGACAATTGGCTCCTTACATTATGAAATTACCAACTCACCACAATTACTGAACTGTCTTTTCACATATTCAGTTTTAGAACAACCATTCAGTAATATTATTCTGGGCAACATCGATGTCAGATGCTCTATGTTTGTGCATCTCCTCAATTTGAATGATCATTCCATTCATTTGCAGATATAACCTATCAATTTCACCAGTGGGATTAGAAGCATTTTGCATTGTTAAGAGGTCTGGCAACACTTTCTCTTATCCTTTGTGGATCTCCCTTCTTCCTTTTTTCCAACTGTTGGGATTTGCAAGCATCCTTCTTTTCACTCTTCATAATGCCCTAGATGATCTCATCTACTTTGATAGTTTTACTTGATAGTATATGAGGCTGGGTTTTAATTGACTCCTTCTAGATAGCCTGTGAGCCCTCAAACACATGTCCAAAGCTGAACTGTAAAATATATGTTACTCCTCTTGAATCATAGTCTCCTCTCTTCCTTACCCTCAATATCCAACTACTTAGTAAATCCCATTGTTTTTATCTATTAAACATATCTTGACTCTGACACTTATTCTTTCTCCACCGTCATAGTTAGGGTTGTTTGTCAACTTGGCTGGACCATGATTCTCAGTGATTTAAGTGGATGTTCTCGTGATGAGATCTGATGCATGTGCTTTGAGAAGCCAATCAGTTGAAAGGGAATTTCCTTGGGGGTGTGGCCCACTTTATATATATATATATATATCATCAGCCCCTGCAGCTGTGTGAGTCAGGAAGAGCCTCCAGCTTGACATTAGGCCCACAAATGTGGGACTTGTCAGCCTCTACAAATGTCCTGTGAGCCAACAATCTGCCATTATTCCTGTTGGTCTTGGATTCGTCATCCACCAAAGTCAGCAGCAGGCTATACTGCCTGCTGATCTTGGGCTCATCAGCCCCTGCCTCTTCATGAGTCAGAAAAACCTCCAACTTGACATTTTATCCATGAACTTGGGACTTGCAAGCCTCTATAACTGTGTGAGCCATTTTCCTGAGATAAAATTCTCTCTCTATTTGTGCGTGTGTATATATGTATGTGTGTGTGTGTGTGTATGTATATATAAAAGCTTTACTGGTTTTGCTTATCTAGAGAACCTAGCCTGACACCTACCATCTCCATCTCATCCAGTCCTGCTTTCCTTCTCACACCAACAATTACAGTAATTTATTGTCTCCTTCCTCTCTCTAACTTTTGCATCATCGAATCCATCCTCAAAGCAACTCTTAGAGACTTCTCTTTAAAATAAAAGATTGATTATAATATTTCTTGCCTCAGTCCTTTAATATCTTCCTATTACCTGCTGGATAAGATCCTTGGATGCCACAAATAATTTGCACTCAGATACTAACTGAACAGTTACAGTTTGAATCCACCCAGAGGCACCACAGAAGAAAGGCCTAGTTATCTACTTTCAAAAAATCATCCATTGAAAATCCTATGAAGCACATTTCTACTGATACACATAGGGTCATCATGAGTTAGAATTGATGGCAATAGTCTTACCTGTAGAATAAAGTCCATACCACTCTTTATCCAGCATACCAAGCCTCCAGGAACTACTAATCCTTACGTATGTATCCTTAACCCTCACCATTCCCCTAACCTACCCTGTGTGTTTCAGCCATACTCTTGCTTCCGTGCTTGAAGTGCATTATGCTGTTTGCCCATTCTGTGCTTTCATATGTGGCATTCTCTTTGCCCTGAGTATCCTTCCCCTTCCCTATCCCTATCCCTTATCTTTACCTCCACCTCCAGCCACTTAGCAAGTTCCTACTCATCTTTCAAAATTCAACTCAAATTCTAGTTTCCAGTCCAGCTTAGAAGTCATCTCTCCCCTCCTCACAACAAGAATAAAGCTGATAAACTGAGAATCAAAAACTCTGATCCATCAGAGAGTTGATGTTACAAGCACCTTTAAAAGTGGTGAGACACACAGGCTGATACAAAGAGTCATCACTTAATCAGAAAAAGAAACCTCTGCTGTTGCTATTGCCTCCTGACTCAACATCAGGTAGGAACACTAAAAGGTAGTTGACTAATTGCTGGAGAAGAAGGTGGACTAGCTAGAAAGATTGAAAACTACTGGAAGCCCAGCCTTTCCTGAATTTTACCTCCAGGAACCCACCAGTGTGGGGTTCTCACTGTGAAGCTCAGAGTGAATTTGACTTCAGCAGAGGGGAAAAGTAGCCATTTGAAACAGCAATCTATCCTCCTTGGCAATGTCCTGCTCTCAAGCAGAATTACTTCACCAGAATCTAGTCAACATGGGTTTTATCAAAGTCTGATGGACTAGAGGAGTTCCTGGGTGGTTCAAACTGTTAATGCTCATGGCTGTCCTCTTAGCCTATGATGTGGGAGAAGGGAGATACACACTGTACCTCACCCCCAACACTGGAAATGGGGCAAAAGGAAATATTCATCCCCAGCCTCTAGAATTCTTCCCTTGTCCTCATCCATTCCCACAATTTCAACATCAATAGAGCTTTATGGAGGAATACAACTGAAAGAACCTCAGTTCCTCTTATGTTACATCTGATTTTCAACTAAAAATTGAAAGTCATGCTGTTGTTGTTGTTGTTGTTGTTATGTGCTATGAATTCAGACCCAACTCATAGTGACCACTCCTTGGGTTTCCAAGGCTATATCTCTACCAAAGTAGATTGCCCAACCTTCCTTCTGATTAGTGGCTGGTGGATTTGAACCACCAGCCTTCTGGTTACCAGCCAAATGCCTAAAAATTCAAGACAAGTGTAACCTCTCTTGTTAAGCATTCCAGTCATGCCCAGGTCGGACTCTATATTATAGTCGACCTCCATTGGAACACATATTGCATCCCAGCAGGTAATATCCACTTATTTAATGTGAGTCCATCCCCACTAGGCTGCTAGTGTATTAAGGTCTAAAGAAATAGAGCCACCTTTCTCATTCCTCTACTCTCACACTTAGCACAACATATGGTTCATGGGCACTCAAAAAATTGTTGAACAGAAGTTAAATCAAATAAGAAAATCTAATAAAGGATAACTTTTAAAGCTTCAGAGGCATTGTGACCTAAAGAAGAAATGTTCCAAAAAATTAGAGGTGGAGTATCTTTAAACACAAGTGAAAGAAAAAGTTTAAAGAAATTTCACGACAGATGTACAAGAAAGAGGGTTGAAAACGATGTATCTGAAGTAAAGAATGAGAGAAGAAAGAGAAGAATAGTATGATTAGTGGATTCTGTAAACCCCAAAATGGGTTCCCAGGAGTTCCAGCAATAACAACCTTTCTCCTTTTACCAAAACTCAAGTAGAATATTGGGGCAATTGCCTTGTCTTTTCAATTCCTCTGAAATCACTAGATACAGAGTCACTTCTAGACTGCACTAACACCCTTTACCATATTAATCGGGCTACTATGCTATCCTATTTCCAGTTCCACCCTTGTTACTGCCTGCTTGCTTGTCATCCCGATCAAAGCACTCAATATCTCTGGCAGTGGGGCAACAAGTACCTTTGGGGGATCAATTCCTAAGTAATTTGTCTTTCCTATTGCACTTTAAAACTATACTCCAGGTGTCTAGCTACTTACCTAGAACCTAGTACTGGAAAAGTTTGCTCCTGACTCATTAAATCCATTGTCACAAGGACTTTGATTTAATCTCTCTTTCTGGAACATAGACCAGAAACAGAGAACTACCCTGATTCTTGCTTCTTTCTTATGTTTCTTCTCTGAGGCTTTCCTGTTTGTGTGGGGAAAGATTTCCCTACATAGCTCTGTGCCCCATTTTAAGTCCATTCTTAGCCATCTAATCTATAAACATGGTTCTAGTGTAATCACCTGTGTAACCCTTATACCTATTGCAAACCAATTTCTGTCTCAAAGAATTTCCTGTTTCTTTTCTGCTCTTTATCTTCATCCTCCAGACTTTTTCCTAATATTTCTCTCTCTCACACACACACGCATACAAACCCACACACAGAATTCATTATTTTTCTCTCCCTAAAATTATTGGTGTTCACAAACTACACATTTACAGTTAAGATGGCTCCACACTTTCCAAACAGAGTCACTTTCAAATACAAACATACTTGAGGGAAAAATATTTTTGCCATCAAGAGAAAATATCCAAGAGACAAACACTCTGGCAGTGAATCGTAAAGAAATAAAAGTTTAAGCTGAAGCAAGAGAAAAGATTTTATTTCCTTCTTAACATTTCCAGAATATATGCCAGGCTCTGTTCTGAAATGCTGTGTGTGTACAGAAGCAAAAGATTTAGATTCACAGTGGGATGAGATATCTATCTCTTAATGAAAGCCAGAGAACAATTGCAGATAAATAATAAAGAGATGCCAGAAGAAGCTGAATATACAAAGCAGTTTCAGAAATGGTTTGATTCTGCTCTCTCTAGAAATATGAGGCTAGTATATACTTCATCAATATATATGAGATAGGACTCAATATCTAACTTCTCATAATTTTAAGACATTTTTTCTATGTCAAGAATTGCTAACACTGTATTCCACCATACTGTTCCTACCCAACTTATCACAAGATTATATCCCCTATATATATATATACTTTTTGTTACTCCCTATTTCTCATTCTTTTGAACCCCAAGGTATTTTTTGTTTGTTTGTTTGAATTTATGGCTCAATCCAATTGCTATTGTAGATCACATCTATGTTATTTCTAACAGTAAACAGTTGCTGTCAAGTTAACTCCAACTCATGGTGACAACCTGTGGGTTAGAGCAGAACTGTGCTCCATAGGATTTTCAATGACTGATTTTAGAAGTAGATCACCAGGCCTTTCTTCTGAGTGCCTCTAGGTGGATTAGAAGCCAAGGATATTAACTGTCTTCACTACCTGAAGACTCCATATTATCTCTACACAAACCCATGTTGTTGTTGTTATGTGCCGTCGAGTCGGCCCCGACTCATAGCGATCCCTCCTTGGGTTTCCGAGGCAGTAGGATTGCCCAAACTTCCTTCCAAGGAGTGGCTGGTGGGTTTGAACCGCCAGCCTTCTGGTTAGCAGTCAAGTGCTTTAGCCACTATGCTACCCCATACACACACATATTTTAAAAAATAACCAAACTCACTGCTGTCAGGTTGGATCTGACTCATAGTGACCCCTCCTTGGGTTTCCAAGGCAGTATCACTATAGAAGTAGGTTGCCCAATCTTCCTTTTGAGGAGTAGATGGTGGGTTTGAACCACCAGCCTTCTGGTTAGCAGTCAAGTGCCTTAGGCACTATGCCACCAGAGCACCTATACACAAATATAAGCAAACACAATTCTGTACCAGGAAAGTTCATTCAGTTCTAAATTGTGAATTCAAAAATATATTTCCTCTTCTCATCTTTTAAATCTCAGCTTAATTTCTCCAAAAGCTTTGTTAAACTAGATACTATAGTTATTCTAGGTCACAATGGCCTATTTATTTGCTTTATAGAATTATCATAATGCATAATTTTTTAACTATACTGGTATTTATTTTTTCCCTAATTCTTCCAATAAAATATAAATTTCACAAAGGTAGGGACTATTTCTGTCTTCCCTATTTTTGTATCCCCAATAGTTAGAATAAGGAGCTCTGGTAGCACAGTATCTAAGGCATTTGACTGCTAACCAAAAGGTTGGCAGTTGTGCCAAACACATTGTAGAAGCACAATAAATATTAAGTAATTAGTGAATTAAAAAAATAAACAAGTAGGTATTTTTCATCCTCTATAAACACACAAATACACATGTTATAAAGAGATTTAAATGAATCTGCTTATGCAGTGCTTATCATCAAAAATTCTTAGTGCTAATACATAAAGTAAGCCAACTGTAACAAGACAGGAAATTAAAATGAAATCAGCAGGCAAGACGTAGAATCTGATGAAGATGTTTTGTTTTGGGTGTTCTGAAAGGACAGTAGATTTGTTTTCTATTACTGTATAACAATATTACCACAAATTTAGCAACTTAAAACAGTACAAATTTACTATTTCACTGTATCTATGCTCAGGAGCAAGGACAAGACTTAACTGGGTTCTCTGTTTCAGAAGCCCATAAAGTCCCAATCAAAGTGTTGGAGCAGGACTATCATCTCACCTGAGGCCTGACTGGGGAAGGATCTACTTCCAAGCTCCTGGGGTTGTTGACAGCAATCATTTCCTTGTGAAGTGTAGACTGAGGCTCTAAGTTTCTTGCTGATTGTTGTCTGGAAACTACTTTCAATTCCTTGCCATGTGACCTTTCTAACAAGGCTTCTTTGTTCCTCAAAGCCAGCAAGGGGAGAGTCTCCTGGCAAGAGGTGTTACAATTTCATGTAACATAATCCTATATATGTAATCATATACATCTTACCACCTTTGCATATTTCATTGGTTAGAAGCGAGTCACAGAGTCCACCTACACTCAAGGAGAGGGGACTCACAAGGGTGGGCGCACCTAAGAGTCTATCCTCCAGAGATAGAAATGTAATTATGAATCTGATTTATTTAAGTGCTAAATAAAACATTTTCTGGTAGGAAAAACTTTGTCCAACCTCAATAGCTCCCCCAGAGTTTTATGAGTAAAACATTAAAATAACTCAGACAAGCAGGTCAGGCGGTCATATTTACCTCAAAGGGTCTTTCATGGTGCTTTATGGAAGGAAAGTAAGTATTTAAAAAAATGTAAATACCTTCAAAATTTTATCAAAGACCAAATGTAACAAGTAACATGATGAAAGTAGTGTAAGAAGTAGCTGAATATTCCATACACATAGAAATTAAATGAAAGCCAGAGGTGTATGTGAGATAGGACCACAATCCTTCCTTCCCTCCCCATTTTCGTTGTGGTTCATTATGTTTGGAGTATGCTTCTCTGTTGACTCTGGGATTGTTCATGTGAATTGCTTGAACCAATGAAGTGTTGACAGAGGTATTAGTAGGCCAGCTCTGAGCAAAGGCTTTAAGACTTATTGTGAGTTTCAGTTTGCCCCTTTTGTACTCCTGCCCTCCACCATGAGAACAAGTCATCTCAGATAAGGTCCCAGAAGGAGAAGACATGTGTGAAAGATCTGAACTCAATACTCAGCCCAGAGACAACCCTAGTAGAGCACAACAGAAACATGGCCAACATCCAGTCCCACAAACAATGAATACTTGTCATAACCTCTGAATTCTGTAGTTATTTGTTATGCAACATGACTGCACCAAAAAGCTGACTAGTACAGTATAAAATTTTCCAAATAATGGTCCTTCAGATTGGTAAACTCTTAACAAGTGACTCAGCATATTCTCTATAATTAAAATATGTTTTTGGTGATAATAAAAGGGTTTCTGTGAATTTTTATACCCCACACTCTAAACTCTATGTCAACTTGGTTTTCTCTTCCTGAAATGTCCTTCTCTACTTAAATTAAAAAAAAAAAAAAAAAAAAAATTTGCTGTCAATTCAGTTCTGACTCCTAGCAACCTCAAGTTAGTCAGAGTAGAATTGTACTCCACAGGGCTTTCCATGGCTGATTTTTCAGAGGTAGATCACCAAGCCTTTCTTCCAAGGAGCTTCTTGGTGGACTTGAACCTCCAACCTTTCAGTTAGCAACTGAGCACATTAACCATTTGTTTCACCCAGGGACTCCATTGGAGTTTTAAGAGGTCATTAAATAACTGAGCTCCTTCCCCAACTTGAGTTTAGAATGCAGTGAGAGGTACTCAAGCAGATAGAAATTAAGATATCACTTTTATTTCTAGTAAAGTTGTTGGATATCATGGCTTAAATGTGAGGGCCAAAGAGGTCTGCTAATATGAAATCCAGAATTATGCTTCCCACTTAGGCCCATATGTATGGAAAAACACAGACCTCTACCACTCAACACAATGCAGAGAGCACATCAGAGCTGAGTTCCTTCTTCCAAATCCACTAGTCAAATAAGCCACTCTTTTACAGATCAGGGAGAGAAGTCAGGAGTGTTGCTCTAAAGAAGTCCTCCATCTGGAAGAAAATGTGTGGTTCAATTATGGCATTTATTAGGACTATCTTATATTCAAGCTGGAGTCCTTGGCTGGTACAAAGAGTTAACATACTCAGTTGCTAACTAAAAGGTTAGAGGTTTGAGTCCACCCAGCAGGGACTCAGAAGAAGTCTGGTGATGTACTCTCCAGAACTCAGCCATTGAAAATCCTATGGAGCTCAGTTCCACTCTGACACATGTGGGGTCGCCCTGAGTCAACTCAATGGCCACTGGTTGCTTGGTTTGTATTCAAACTATCGACACCTGAGCCTGTCCTTGCCACTAAACAGTGACCCCCTGATGAGCAGAGGCCATGGTTTATTTATTTTAAGATTTCCCCATGGTGCACAGTACCCACAGAAAACAGGCCTTCAGGAAATGTGCATGAATTGAATCTCCATGCTCTGTTAAAATCATTCTTTGCCTATTGATGAGAAATGACTTAAGTAACTTAAATGAAAATTGGTAGGAATTCAAGACTTAGGAAAGTCTCAGTTACTCTTGCTAAAAGAAGACCAAATGTCTATGCCTACCTAGGCAGTCAGGACTTTAGACACATCCTTTCCCATAAGCACTGGCTTTGTGCCCAGACCAGCTTTAATTTCTGGTAGCACCTGCTGAGTGAGATTTATCTTTGATAGGTTAGCTCCTCCATACTATAAATATTGCTGATCAAAATCATAGTACATATATCAAGGGAGATATAAAATTTGTGCACATGGCTTACTAAAAGATATTTGTCTCCTCAAATATCTGAATGTAACACAGTCAAATATGCATTCTTAAATTGCATCCTTGATTTTCCAATGCATCATCTGTCACTTCTACATAAATATTAACACAAGACTGCTTTCCTGGAGTCAAATTTTAAACAAAACTAACAATACATCCATTTGGAGATTAAAAATCACTCTGTCCATCACAGTAAAAAGTGTATTTCTGTTCGAGAGCAAACAACTACAGTAATTGAAAAATACCTAAACTCAATGGAGAGTGTTGCTTCCTGAGAATTAGTTCCAACTTCATAGAAGTGAGAGGTGCTGAGGTCAGAGTGAGCAGACTCTGATTTGAAACACGTATGCAAGAAAGAAATAAGCCAGAATTGGGAAATATCCAGCAAGGAGTTGTCTGTAGGCAGGTAATGCCCCATTCTCCAATCTGGCTAAATAGTAGCTTTCAGCAATCTATTTGACAACTGTGATTGATATGAGATTGCAGTCTGCCAGGGGTCAACAAAATTTATACTCTAGCTACCATGATCACAAAAAAACACCAAAAAGCAGGGACCAGGAACAGGAAGTTTGTAGAGAATAAGAAAGCATGCTAGCCCTATCTTCTCCCAAACATGGTAAAAGGTAAAATGTGGCTGAGAACAAAATATTAACTGTCAGACTTCAGCTCTCAGATTGAATTGAAAATATCAGCAAGTGAAATTGTTCAACAGAAAAGCCAGTCTCAGAGTCACTCTGCATAAGCTTTGTTGTATTTGTTTTTTAATTCCAAGTGAAAGCTCTTTTTAAGGATATTTAAACTAGGATTAGTTTTATGGATCAAATTTTGTCTCCAAAGTATGTGTTGAATATTTTGGTTGTGATCCCACTTGGAAATAAGGGTTTTTTTTTTTTTATGTTAATGAAGTCATAACAGCATAGAATGGATCCTAAACCAAATCACCCCCAAGTTGTGAAAAATACTAGAATAAACAGAGAGACACAACACAAAAGGGAAGACAAATGCCCAGGAACACCAAGGAATGACAAGGATCACTGGCAAGTACTAGAACTGGGAAGCAAGACTCACAGAATCGATATGGCTGACATCCTGATTTGGACTTTTAGCCTCTAGAATCATGAGAAAATAAATTTCTATTCTTTAAAGCCCACTACTTGTGGTATTTCTGTTACAGCAGCACCACACAACGTTTGAGTCAGAGAAGGCCTGGTAGGTCACCTGGAATACCTCTCACTCCTCCATCCCACAACACAGCCACTCACATTTTACACAAAAGATAGCTGAAGTCCAAAAGAGATGGCACTTGTCCTCTGGCTGAGTTTTTAACATCCAAGTGAAATTATAGTTCAAACCTATAACCTAGCATGGTTATTAAATATTCCCAATGTGGAGCCAGAAACTCTGGTTTGCAATTCTGCCTTTACCACTTTGCTGTGCAGACTTGAGTAAAGCAGTTGGCCTCACTTTCCTCCTGTGTGAAAGTGAAATAACAACAGCATCTTCCCCATTGGTAATTGGAGAAGTAAGGGAGATAATGGCTTAGCAAATGTTTAGTACATTGCTTGACACAAGGCCAATTGTTATTATAATGTCTTTTCCTTTAACAAGGATTCTCTGGGTGGTGCAAACAGTTAAGCTGTTGTTGTTGTTATTATTCGCTGTGGAGTCGGCCCGACTCATAGACTCATAGTGACCCCTAGCGACCCCTCCTTGGGTTTCTGAGGCAGTTATCACTACGGAAGTAGGATTGCCCAACCTTCCTTCCGAGGAGTGGCTGGTGGGTTTGAACCGCCAGCCTCCTGGTTAGCAGTCAAGTGCCCTAGGCACTATGCTACCAGAGCTCCTGGGCTACTAACCAAAAGATTGGGGGTTAGAATCCACCCAGAAGCTCCTTGGAAGAAAAGCCAGGTGATCTACTGCCAAAAAAGCCCAACCATGAAATCCTGTTGAGCATAGTTTTACTGTTACACACATGAAGACACCATCAGTCAGAACCAGCTTGATGACCACGGTTACTTTATCTTTTAACAACATAACAAATGCATGATCACCTGCCTCAGCTGACTCAGCTGGACTCCTTATACTGCTAGGAAGAGCTTTCATTTATTATTCTCCATACAGGCACATCTAAATGCTCCTTACTCATCTTCCCACTCCCATCCTCCACCTCCCACTCTCGCCATGTTCCTTCCACCTAGTACATTATCATCTTTACTTCTATCCTACAAAAAAACATTGCCAACAAACACATATCCTACCAACTCCCTTTTATTCATCTTCTAACATACCTGGCCATATCCTTTCCCCTTGGCAAAATGTTGCATTCTTTTCATACCTCTGTAAGAACTCTTATCCTGTGGGATTGGAACAAGATATTTTTGTTTGTCTGTCTTGACCACTGCACTGTCAATCCTTCAAGGCAGGAATAATGATTTTCACTTTTTATTTCAACATCTCATTAAAAACTAGGACATTGAATAAAGGTTTATGGGATAAATGAGCAACTAAATGATCAAACCTGACAAGCATAGGCTTTAGCTTTTCATGACCTTTATATTGTATTTGATGCATAATTTCATCATTTATAACCTACAGTTAAATATTAAAATAGTTCAAATGGTCATTTTGATAATAAAATAGCAATTTTCCATTCAAAACATGTTTGGAATAGCAGCGGTAGCAAAGGAAAGAACACGGTGGTGGAGAGGGTCCAGGTAGCAGGGACTCAGGCTACAGTTCCAGACTGGAACAAGACAACATCCAAATAGACCCTGCTGAATCCCAACAAAACCAAACTCACTGGCACCAGTCGAACCCGACTCATAGCGACCCTTCCTTGGTTTCCAAGGCAGTATCACTACGGAGGAGCTCTGGCAGTGTAGTGCCTAAAGCACTTGACTGCTAACCAGAAGGCTGGTGGTTCAAACCCATCAGCCACTCCTTGGAAGGAAGGTTGGGCAATCTACTTCCATAGTGATACTGCCTCAGAAACCCAAGGAGGGGCCGCTATGAGTCGGGTCCAACTCGACGGCACATAACAACAACAACACAACAACAGCATCACTATGGAAGTAGATTGCCCAACCTTCCTTCCGAGGAGTGACTGGTGGATGTGAGCCACCAGTCTTCTGGTGGTTCAGAGGTCCTCCTGCTGAATAGTGTCCCCAAAAAAATTCTTATCTACCTGGAACCTCAGAACATGACTTTATTTGGAAATAGAGTCTTTGCAGATGTATTGAGGTTAAGATGAGGTTATTCTGGATTAGAGTGGGCCTTAAATCCAAAGACTGGTGTATTTATAAGAAAAGGAGAAGGAGATTTGGACACAGAGACACAGGGAAGACACTCAAGGATGTAACGGAAGAGGCAGAGTTTGGAGTGATGCCCCTGCAAGCCATGGAATACCAGAAATCCCCAGAAGCTGGAAAGGGCAAGCAGAAGATCTTCTCTAGAGACTTCAGAGAGAATATGTTGCTGCTAATACCTTGATTTTGGATTTCTAGCATCTGAAACTGTGAAAGAATGAATTTCTGTTGTTTGATGTCCCCCCAACTTGTGGTAATTTGTTACACCAGTCCTAAGCAACTTGTTGTTGTTGTTGTTATGTGCTGTTGAGTCGGACCTGACTCATCGCAACCCTTCCTTGGGTTTCTGAGGAGGTATCACTACGGAAGTAGATTGTTCAACCTTCCTTCCAAGGAGTGGCTAGTGGGTTTGAATCACCAGCTTTGTGGTTAGGAGTCAAGTGCCTTAGGTGCACCTGCCATGTGAGGGAATAATTAAATAGAACTGCATTATGCTAACAGATGTGGCAAGGGCTTCAGTTCAGGAAAAGAAGAATGAATACTTTAATTGTATGATAATTGAAAGCTAAATAATCCAGGAGAAAGGCCAGTGATGCAGACATTTCAACAAGTCATACTGTGGGCAGATAACCAATACCCAGATACCTTTCCCCACCAGCCTCTTGGAAATTAGAATCAATCCTGAAGAGGGCAGAGGAGAGGGAAACCCTGAAAATACCAACAAAATTGAATTAGTTGAGAAGTCACTGAATTAAGCCAGTGTCTTTTCTTCCTCTTCCAACACCCCACTATAACACAAACCATGAAAATGTCTTGCCCACTAGACACTAAACTTCTCATTGAAAGAAATGTCTTGTTCTTTATATTCCCAAAAATTTGTTCAAGTGCCTGGTATGGAGAAAATGCCCAATAATGGAAATCAACTTACCATTAACAATGGTCCAATTAAAATGTCCAAATAATATTTCATTTCATTCAATCCAACAAAGATTTATAGAGTGCTAACTGCATTTCAGGCACTATTCTGGAACTATAATAATAAAAATAGTTTATATTTGCATTTTTTATTTTTAATTTTCAAAGTGTTTTCAATTAGATTTCATTTTCATGCTAAATGAAAACTATATATTCCAGAAGACAATTTGATGAAGTAATCCCATAAAGTCCTATATGATGACTCCCTCTCAAGAAAAAACTAAACTCACTGTCATCGAGCCGATTCAACTCATAGCAACCCCTCCTTGGGTTTCTAAGGCATTATCATTATGGAAGTAGATTGCCCAACCTTCCTTCTGAGGAGTGGCTGGTGGGTTTGAACCGCCAGTCTTCTGGTTGCAGTCGAATGCCTTAGGCACTATGCCACCAGAGCTCTCTCCATGATGATTCAAGGAAGAGAAATTTACTCAAAGTTAAAACTTGCTTGGGATAAGGTAAAATAAAAGGATGAAAAAATGCTCAATTATTCAGGACCAGTCTCTTCATTCATTCAGCTTGGTGCAGTAATGCTGTATAACATGCCAGTTACCATGCATATAATCCCTGCTCTCATGTGGCTTCTAGTACCAGACAGGAGTTAAACTAGTTTACAGATTCAAATACAAGTGAAAGAAGTTAAGTATACATTAGAGGTGCAGAATGTTGTAGTAGTTTAGAGGAATAAGAAGCATATGTAATGGGAATTGCAAAAGTTTCATAAAAGAGATGACCTTTGAGCTGAGTTTGAAAGATGAAAAGAAGTTGAAAGGTAGAATCCAGGCTATAGGGCATTTCTGGTCAGAGGAATCTGCATGAGTCAGTCATAAGAATGAGAAATGCCCAGATGCACAGTTGAGAAAAAAATTACTCTAGGGAGCTCTGGTAGCACAGTGGCTAAGACACTTGCCTGCTAACCAGACGGCTGGTGGTTCAAACCCACCAGCCACTCCTCAGAAGGAAGGTTGGGCAATCCTACTTCCGTAGTGATACTGCCTCGGAAACCCAAGGAGGGGTCGCTATGAGTCAGGTTTGACTCAATGGCACATAACAACAGCAACAACAACAGTGATTTTCTAGGGAAAAAAAAAGAATCAGATAAAATGCTGAAAAGATAGTTTGAAATCATTAAAAAGAACTTTGAATAAGATGCCGAAGAAATTATGCTTTACATAGACACTGGGGACTATTGAAAGTTTGGGAGATTAACTACAATGAGTTAAGAGGTGGGCTTTAGGGAGAGAAATTAGATGAGGTAGTAGACGATAGAATAGAGGGGAAAGAACCAGGGCCCAGGAGAAGAGTCAGCAGGAGACATTTATGGCAGGCAAAGGTGCAACTTACTTCATGAGAAATAACTGAGAAAACCTTCGGTGCTGTGGCTATCAGTAATAGAGTAAGTAACAACTTATATTTCAAAAACAATCTACTTCTGTAGTGACACCGCCTCAGAAATACAAAGAGGAATGGCTATGAGTTGAATCTGACTTGATGGCAGTGCATTTGGATTGGTTTTTGGTTTAAGGGCACAATGGAGGGAGGACTGTTTTGGTAGCACTGAGTTTCTGTTTATAGTGATGGAAATTTGGTAACAGAAATTGGTAACAAGATAACACATAATTAATGGTAATTGATCTCACTGAATCGTACACATGATAAATGTTAAATTGGCAAATGTTGTGCTATACATATTTTTACAATAAGAAGAAAGGAAAAAAATCAGGAAAGACTGCAGAGTTTAAAATCAAGAAAGGTGTGCATCAGCATTTTATCTTTCACCACACTTATTCAATCTGGACAGTCAGCACATAATCTGAGAAGCAGGATTATACGAAGAAGAACACAGCATCAGGACAGAAAGAAGACTCATCAGCTACCTGTAGTATGCAGATGACACAACATTGCTTGCTGAAGTGAAGAGGACTTGAAACACTTTATCGATGAAGACCAAAGACTACAGCCTTCAGTATAGATAATACCTCAGAATGAAGAAAACAAAATTCTGCATAATAGGCCAACAAGCAACATAATGATAAATAGAAAAACTATTGAAATTATCAATGATTTCATTTTACTGGATCCACAGTCAATGTCCATGGAAGAAGACATCAAGAAATTAAATAACTTACTGCATTGAGTATATCTGCTGCAAAGGACCTCTGTAAAGTATGATAAACCAAAGATGTCACTTTGAAGACTAAGGTGTGCCTTACCCAAGCCACAGCATTTTCAATCATCTTATATGCATATGAAAATTTGACAATGAATAAGACTGAAGAAGAACTGACACCATTCAGTTATGGTGTTGGCAAAGAATAGTGAATGTACCATGGACTGCTGGAAGAACCAAAAAATCTATCTTGGAAGAAGTACATCCAGAATATTCCTTAGAAGCAAGGATGGAAAGACTTTCTTTCATATGTATTGGACATGTTATCAGGAGGCACCATTCCCTAGAGAAGGACATCATGCTTTATAAAGTAGAGGGTCAGAGATCAAGAGGAAGACCCTCAACAAGATGGACTGACACAGTGGCTGCAACAATTAGCTCAAATATGGCAATGATTATGAGATGGTGCGGGACCAGGCAACTGTTGCACATAAGTCAGAGTCAACTTGACAGCACCTAACTACAACAATATATACATACACACACACACATATATATAATTTCATTTTTCCTCCCACCACTACTCGTGTGTGTTTGTGTGTGTGTGTTTGTGTGTGTAGATGAAGGATAAAACCTCGGCCCTTAAGAATGTAACATTAAAAAAATAGTGATATACAGGAGGCGGGGCAAGATGGCGGCCTAGGCAGAAGGATTGCACAGACCCTCTTCAACAAAGAAAAGGGAAACCAATTAACACAGACACAGAAGATAATCTTGG
>NW_006921744.1:4448926-4473223 GCF_000298275.1 Orycteropus afer afer | reverse complement strand
AGCTGTTGCATTGTGGTAAATTGTAGTCAGTGTCATGAGACAAAGTGTATGTGAACTTCTATGGAAAGTGAATGCTCTGTAAATTTTCACCCAAATCACAATTAAAAAAAAAAAAAGGAAGCTTACAAGCAGCCATCTAGATCCAACGATGGGTCTTTCCTTGTCCAGAGAAAAGAAGAATGAAGAAAACCAAAGACACATGGAAATAATTGGTCCAAGTGCCTTGTATACCACATGATCCTCAGGCTTTATGACTATGAGATCAGAAGAACTAGATGGTGCCCAGCTACCACTGTCAACCACTCAGAGGGGGATCCCTGTGGGAGATCCAAGATAGAGTGGAAGAACAATGTGGAACAAAACTCAAAATCATTAAAAAAAAAAAGGACCAGGTTTACTGGTCTGATTGAGCCTGATGGAACCACTGAGACTATGGTCCCTAGCTTCCCTTCACATCTAGAATTGAACCCCCTCCTGTGGTTTCCAACCAAACAAGGACATGCATATGAGCTGAACATTTATATTAATTAGGTAGACACACTCCTTGGAGAAATCAATATAGGAGAATAAAAGGATATGTATACACAGGGAGATGGCTCAGGGAGGCAGGAGTGTACGGGTGGGAAGGAGACAGGGAAGAGGTAACTATGGGGAGGAAGTGGGAGGGGAGCTGTTGCATTGTGGTCAATTGTAGTCAATGTCATGAGACAAAGTATTTGTGAGTTGCTGTATGGAAAATGAATTTGCTCTGTAAACTTTCATCCAAATCACAATAAAAATTAAAAAAGAAAAAGAAAGGAATTAAGACATGATTATGTTCGTAAGTGAAGACTAGATGAACAGAGGAGGATATCATGCTTGGTAAAGTGGAGCATCAGTGAAAACGGAGAAGACCCTCAATGAAATGAGTTGACATGGAGACTGCAATGATGGGCTCAAACATAGCAATAATGATTATGAGAATGGTGCAGGATTAGGCAGTGCTTCAATCTCTTGGATACAGGGTTGCTATTAGTTGGAACCAACTCAACAGCACCTAACTAAAACAACAGTTATACAGATGAATTGACTAGATGCCCAGAAAAAGAAATAAACCATGCTGTTGCTGTTGTTGGGTACCATTGAGTCATCTCCAACTCATAGCGACTCTGTCTACAGCAGAATGAAACACTGCCTGCTCTTGCATCAGCTTCATGATCTCTGCCATACATCATTGTAGTCACTGTGTCAATCCATCATGTTGAGAGCCTTCCCCTTTTTCATTGACCACATACTTTATCAAACATGACATCCTTCTCCAGGGAATGGTCCCTTCTGACAACATGACCACAGTAGGCAAGACGAAGTCTAGCTATTCTCACTGCCAAGGCGCGTTCTGGTTGCACTTCTTCCAGGAAAGATTTATTAGTTCTTTTAACAGTCCTTGGTACTTTCAGCATTCTTCACCAGCACCACAACTCAAAAGTATCAACTCTTCTTCAGTCTTCCTTATTCATTGTCCAGTTTTCACGTGGGTATGAGGTGATTGAAAATACCATGGTTGCGTCAGGTGCACTTTAGTCCTCAAGGAGACGTCTTTGCTCTTCAGCACTTGAAAGAGGTCTTTTGCAGCTGATTTGCCCAGTGCTATATGTCATCTGATGTCCTGACTGGTGCTTCAATTGGAGTTGATGGTAGAACTAAGTAATATGAAATCTTCGATGATTCAATTTTTTCTCCATTTATCATGATGCTGCTTACTGGTCCAGTTGTGATGATTTTTGTATTCTTTATACTGAGGTGTAATCCATCCTGCAGACTGTATTCTTCAAACTTCATCGGTAAGAGTTTCAAGTCATCTTCACTCTCAGCAAGCAAAGTTGTATCATCAGCATATTGCAGGTTGTTAATGATCCTTGCTCCAAACCTGATGCCACATTCTTCTTCATATAGTACAGCTTCTCACATTATTTGTTCAGCATAGAAATTGAATAAGTGTAGGGAAAGGATCCAACCCTGACACACTCCCTTCTTGATTTTAAACCACACAAAGTCCCCTTTTTTAAAGGTTTCCTTAAAAAATACACCACAGCTTGGTCACTAAAGTAACAGAAATGTATCGTATCACAATTTTAGTGGCTAGAAGTTCAAAATCATCATGCCAGCAGGGCGATGATCTCTCTGAAGGCTCCAGAGTAAGAACTTTTCTTGCCTCTTCCTAACTTCTGGTTGTTCCTGACAATCCTTAGCATTCCTTGACTTGTAGATGCATCACTCCAATCTCTGCTTCCATTTTCACATGCTCTTTCCCTTGTACTTCTCCTTCTGTTTCATTTCTTCTTTGTAAAAGGACACTAGTCATATTGGATAGGGCCCACCCTATTCCAGTATGACCTCACATTAACTAACAACATCTACAAAGACCTTATTTCCAAACAAGGTAAGATTCTCAGGTACTAGGGGTTGTTGTTGTTGTTGTTATGTGCCATCAAGTCGGACCCAACTCGTAGTGACCCCTCCTTGGATTTCTGAGGCAGTATCACTACGGAAGAAGATTGTCCAACCTTCCTTCCTAGAAGTAACTGGTGGGTTTGAACCGCCAGCCTTCTGGTTAGCAGTCAAGTGCCTTAGGCACTATGCTACCAGAGTTCCTTACAAGGGGTTAGGACTTCAGTATATTTTTGAGGGGAACAAAATTCAACCTACACTATAACAGTGGTTAATAGTTTTGATCTATTCTTGTTGTGAAGCATCATTCATTCATTCAGCACATACTTATTAAACATCTACTCAAAGGTGCTCTGGTGGTGTAGTGGTTAAGGCATTTGGCTGCTAACTCAAAAGTTGGTGGTTCAAACCCATCAGCCGCTCTGTAGAATAAAGATGAGGCAGTCTGCTTCTGTAAAGATTTACAGCCATGGAAAGCCAATGGGGATTGCTTTGAGTTGGAATCAACTCAACGGCAATGAGTTCAGTTTTTTTATTTATGTGCCAGGCACAGTTATAAGTAAATTCTTGGGATATGTCACTGAGAGAAACATCTTGGGGCTTACATTTTTAGAAGGAAAATAAAGATAAAGATAATGAGCATAATAAATAAGTAAGCAACAAAATATGTTAGATGATGACAGTGCTAAGAAAGAGGAAAGGAGATCAGGGTACATGAGTCTAGACTGCTGCAATTTTTAACAGGATGGGTGTCTTATGGATGGTAATATTTGAACAAGACTGCACTGAAAGGTCATTTGATAGCTGTTACAGCCTCAAGAGACAACTAAAAGAAATGCCATTCATAATGCCAACAAAAGTTTATATCCTTAGGTTTAGGAAATGTCAGATTCCAAACTTTTAGGCTTCTTTAAGAAAACCAATATGAAGGGCATAGCTGGCTACACCTTACAATTGTAGATCCAGTCATTGGCTTTTGTAGCAGGATGTGGTCTATTAACCACAATGAGAGACAATAGAGTTGGAGAAAGGCATTGCTTATTTATCTTCTTTACCTGCACCCTTTGACTCTCACCCCAAAAACCCTCTTTCTGTGTCTGCACTCTCTGATTGAACGCTATTGTTGTTTATTTACTTGTTTATAGTTCAAAACAATCAGGTCTTTGAGATGTGATTTTTGTTGTTAATCAAAATTTTGTAGCTGAGTTCATGGTAGTCAGCAAGGATTTTTTTTTTTTTTTAATCCTGGGCTTCCAGCAGGGAGATAAGCAGTGCTTTCCAAGAGATTAGAGATTTATGCATTATGTATGTCAGCAAAGAGGAAAGAAGGTGTCCAAGTGCAGAGGATAATAGAGTACAAGCCTCGTGAGACTGAGAGAAACACCTGGGAAGCATCTGTCATAGAATTAACCAAGAATTAACTCCAAACCCAACAGCCAACTTGCAGAGACTAAGTGGAGAAGTAGCAGAAGTCCTCCTGGCACTGGATGTGCACTGGGTAACAGCAAGCTGGGGAAATGTTACGGAGTCTGTGAAGAGGGTAATTTGGCAGTCTCAGAACTATGTCTCTACTTATAATTCACACTCAGGTTGACTTTCATTGGCAATGTTTTTAAACAAGGAGAAATTCAGTAAAAATGGGAGAGTAGAAAATATGAGGATTTGTTGGAATTTTTTCTTTTTAAATTTTCTTGGGAATGGAACATTCCAAGCATTTCTAAATAGTTGAATGAAGCAGCTCAATGTTAAGCTACCCATTATGTACTTGAATTTGTGCTAAAACCACCATGGTTGTTTTATTTATCTATCTATCTAGCTAGCTAGCTATTTATTTATTGCGATTTGGGTGAAAGTTTACAGAGCAAATTCGCTTTCCATACAGCAGCTCATGTACACTTTGTCTCATGACATTGACTGCAATCTCCCACAATGCAACAGGTCTCCTCTCACTTCCTCCCCATAGTTACTTCTTCCCTGTGTCCTTCTCTCTCATGAACTCTTGCCCCCTAAGCTGTCTCCCTGTGCGTACACAGTCCTACTATTCTCCCATGATTGATCTCTCCAAGGAGCGTATCCAACTAATGTAAATGTTCAGCTCATATGCCTCTCTTTTGTTTGGCTGGAAGCCACAGGAGTGAATTCAGTTCCAGACCTGAAGGATAGCTAAGGGCCATAGTCTCAGTGGTTCCATTATTAGGTTCTATCAGACCAGCAAACCTGGTCTCTTTTTAGTTTTATGATTTTGAGTATTGCTCCACATTGTTCTCCCACTCTATCCAGAACCTCCTAGAGAGGTCCCCCTCAGAGTGGTTGAGTGTGGTAGCTGGGCACCATCTAGTTCTTCTGGTCTCATAGTCTATAAGCTGAGGATCTCATGGTGTGCCAGTTCCTTGGACTAATGGTTTCCATGCACGTTTGGAAAAACCACCTTGGTTGTTTTAAATGACATTTAATCTTTCAACAGATCTATCCAAAATACCCCAGCTAATATGCAATGATTTGATCTAATTAAACATCTCTGATTAAATGAAGTGAAGCGTTGGTAGAAGGAAGAAAAGACCTAAAAGTCACTTTGCAGTTGAATCTTCACTTTGTGTTATTTGGAAACATCATAGTACCAACTGACACATTATTGTTGTTAGAGGAATATTTCTACAGATGGAGAAGATGCCTGAGGCTGAGTAGGCTGAAGAGAGGGAGAAAGCAGCCAAGGGAGCATGTGTCTCTAGAATGGCCTTTCACAAACATGAATCACCTCCCCAGACCAATCAAATCTAATCCCCTGCATGACTCGGCCATTGCCGTCCTCTCTCTGGCTCACTATGCTCCTGGCAAGCTACCTTCTCGTGGATTTCAAACACACTGAGCTCTTTCCTAACCCATATCCTTCACATGCTCTTCTCTCTGCCTGGTTCACTATTGCACCCTCTCCTTTCTTCACATGTCTCAATTTTTTCTTACCATTTGGGTCTGCTCAAATGTCACCTCTTGATGGAGGTCTTACATGAGCTACATATCTAAAATACTAGCCTTCACTCCTACCACCCATAAACACATCTGCCAACCCTGTCTGTATTTTCTTTCTAATAGCAATCTCATCTCTACCTAAAATTATATCGATTTCATCTTTGCTTGCTTATTTTCTGCTTCTCTAATTACAACAAAAGTAGAAACCAGAGTGCTAAATTACCCTTGAAAAGGCTGGATGTAATAAGAAGTATCCAGAGAGTGCAGCAAAGGATGGACTAAGGAAAAAATTATGTATGTTCATCAAAAATAATCACTGATTTAAAGTAAGGAAAGAGGACACATATCAGAAGGTGTAGAAATGTCCTTGAGGAAGTACATATGTGTAGTAACAGTTATGGTCAAATAAGAAAGAGTTAACAGCTAGTACCTATAAGATTTTGTTCTTTTCATTCTAACTGGGATTTTCTATTTATATATAAGAAGGGGGAGTTATTGATGTTTAAATAAATAATTTACCTAGGGAAAGGGGAGAAGTAAAAACAAGCAGTCTAACTATTAAATTTAAAATGAAAAAAACCACACAGTTGTCTTCAAATTGATTCCAAGTGATGGTGACCCCACATGTGTCAGAGTCGAACCATGCTCCATAGGATTTTCAGTGACTGGTTTTTCAGGAATGATCTTCAGGAGTTTCCTTCAAGGCACCTCTGGGTGGATGCAAACCTCCAACCTGCCAGTTAGCAGTTGAATGTGTTAACTGTTTTCGTACCCCCAGGGACTTCACCTATCAGACAGACAACTATTAAAAGTATAATGATACCTAATAGGGTGAAAAATTAAGCTTCAAAATACGCACACTTATCAAGTTGAATAATATTTAGTATCCAGCACTTTTACACACTTATTAGTCTAAGTATAAAATGTACAATTTCAGAATGATAGCATGTCAATAAGCATAAAATTTGAACTGCTCATTCCTGTGTTTTCTATCAATTCCATTATTAGGAATCTATCACTCAAATATACTCATGCACTTGCACAAACATAAAAAAGTTTGTTGCAACATTGATTTTAATATCAAAAAAAGAAAAAAAAAAAAAAACAAGAAACAGCATAAATGCCTATGATTTGTTTTGCTTGAATAAGTTATGATGATTCCTAATGTAGAATCCATGCAACAGATAAAAAGGAGGTCAGATGAATATGGCAGCATTGAGGATGAGAAAGACAGAGAGAGTTACATGGGCAGTACAAACAACAAATATGAACCCCTTTGTAAATACAATACTGAGTTGTCAATGAAAGCAAACATGGGTATAGGGACGGATAGATGGGTGAACAAGCTAAACAATTATGTATGTCTAAATGGAGAGTGTATCCAAGATCATATACAGGGTTGGCAGACAATGGGCCTCTCGAAGAGTATGAAGGGATGGACACTGGGAGGAGGTAACTGTGGGGAGGAAGTGGGAGGGGAGCTGCTGCATTGTAAATTTTGGTCAATGACATGAGACAAAGTATATGTGAACTGCTGTATGAAAAGTGAATTTACTCTGTAAATCTTCACCCAAATCCTAATAAAAAAAAAAAAAGGAGGTCAGATGGAAATGGAGTGGAATTATATTGAAAATACATTGTTGAAAGGAAAAAGGCAGATTAAAGGAGAATGTAGAGTAGAGATTTACTTGTAAAATACAGACCATATGAATATGCGTAGAAAATGCACATGCACACAGGTATGCACGCAGCAAAAGTCTGAAGGGAAATCTGGTAATGTCTTAGTGGTGACTGATTTCTCGGAGGAGCTGGACTGGAGTATGAAGAAGACTCATTTTCACCTATACTTTTCCATATCCTTTGAAATTTTCTTTTTACCATAAACAATGACTGCTTTTGTACCAGAATGCTAGCTAACAGAAAAAGAAAAGAAAATAGCAGGTACTTGTGTGTCACTATCTTAGTCCTGTCCATTCATCTCTTGCCATTCACCTATCACCCACACCCTCACATTTGCACACATTCACTGTGACAGGAATCTCAGCTCCCCATCACCCTCACCTGCCATAGGCCAGCAAACTTCTAGCCATTCTTTTAAGACTATGCCCCGAAGCGAACTGATTTTAGCAGTTGTTCCAACCTCAGAGGAGTCCCTGGGAGGTGCAGTTCATATACCAGGCTTCTAATCAAAAGATTAGCAGTTCAATTCCACCCCCAGTCTCCTGGGAAGAAAGGCCTGACAAACTACTTCTGAATATTCAGCCATTGAAAACCCTATGGAGCACAGTTCCACCCTGACACATACGGAGTAGCCATGTTTCAGAACTGACTCAAAGGCAACTTGTTTTTTTAATATATTGAGGGACACCTTTTTAATTAGATGTGACCACTTTCTGGGCCACAAAAGCAACTTTTGCTCATGTTGTTTTCGTTGGTAAGCATTCTGAAGACCTAGAGAGCTAAAGGTCACCTAGTGAGGACCACATCCTTCAGTGGAACATACTAGGGATGGTGGGGTGGTCAGTGCTTGCAGTTCTTTACCTGGTATGGCCAGCCCCCCAGTGTCAGCCCAGCTGCCTTTCCTTCAGCAGGCAAGAAAGAAGATGGTACTGCAGTCCTGTTTTCAAGGAATGAAGGCAGTTTTTGAAACAACACATGACAAAAACACATTACAATGAAGTATTGAGATCTGTGTTGCCACATGGGGATATCAATGGAAATGTTGTTCTTTGGCATATTTGATATTTAATAGACCACTTCTTCTGACCAGAGTGGGGCCAAGAATCAGGATGAGATCTGACTCATCTAATTGCTAAAGTTATGTGCTATACCAAAAGCTACATTTGTTCAATTTAAACTCTGTTTTTACCAATTCAGTCTCTTTTTCCTCTCCAGTCAGGCTTAATTTAACCAGAGATTAGAATACTAAGTCCTCTGGGAGTGAGAAAGGAACTCTCCTCAACCGTGATGTAGCAGCCAAGGGAACTGGGGCAAAAGGAACATATTTTCTCTCAGGGTCTCCTTCAGCTCAAGAAGATTTCATCACACTCCCTCCTCTGACATCTTCTAAAAACAGCCTTTCAGAAGCTCACAAAGCTTAGCGACAAAGTCCAATCAGAAGTGTAAATAATAAAACCAAACCCCCTGCCACAGAGTCAATTTCTACTCATAACGACCCCTCCTTGGGTTTCAGAGGCAGTATCACTATGGAAGAACATTGCCCAACCTTCCTTCTGAGGAGTGGCTGGTGGGTTTGAACCACCAGCCTTCAGGTTAGTAATCAAATGTCGTAGACACTACGCCACAAGAGCTCCCAGAAGTGTAGATAGGATAGTGAAAAGACCATTTCTGCTCCCACTCCCAGGCAAAAAGGGTAATAGGTGCACCAAGCACTCATAGGAGGAGCACTTCTATGAGGGAGGTTCCTTGTAGACATGTTGTTGTTGTTGTTGTTATGTGCCGTCGAGTCAGACCCGACTCATAGCGACCCTTCCTAGTGTTTCCAAGGCAGTATCACTACGGAAGTAGATTGCCCAACCTTCCTTTTTTTGTTTTTGTTTTTGTTTCTTTTCCCAAACCTGATGCTCTCTCTCCAGTAATTATTCTGTTTCTGATATCTGGAATGTCCTGCCTGCCAGTAAAACAATCACTCAGCATGTGCTTCTCCGACATAAAGTCCCCACAAGTTTAGACTGTAAATCTCCTTTCTGTTCTTGCTGAAGAATTGTTCATTGTTGAGTTAAAACAATGTTGACTCAACTCAACAGGGGTTAGTCAAGTTTTTTCCGCATACAAGGCATTGTGCTGGGCACTGGGGGAATGACAACAAAGAAGAAGTCAGAATGCTTTCCTTCAGATAACTTACAAATGACTCAAGGTGAGCAAGAGAGCTTCAACTACAGAGCAAGAAGTAAGCACATAAGAGGTATGGTTATTGTTTGTTGCCTTAGAGTGGATTCTGACTCATGGCAACCCCCCCATGTACCAGGGTAGAACTGCTTCATAGAGCTTTCAAGGTAGGACCTTTCATAGGCAGATAGCCATGCCTGTCTATCTTTGCCATGCCTTTGGGTGTGCTTGAACTCCCAATGTTTTGACTAGTACTCAAGCACTTAACTCTTTGAGCTAAGTAGGGGCTGAAAAGGAAGTAGTATGGCAATACAAGAGGAAGAAAGTTCCCATCCAGTTGGAGCATCTCAGAAAGGGTTTTCCAGAGGAAAGAGAATTTGCTATGCTCCCAGAAGGGTGTGCTCAGTTTCAGAAGCAGAAACAATAGCAAGAAATGAGACAGAGTAAGTACTATGAACAAATGTGTCTCTAGTACATTGGTTCAATCTTCCATTTGTTCATGCACTAAGCATTCATTAAGTGCCTACTATATCCCTGGGTAGGAGCTCTGGTAGCATAGTGCCTAAGATGCTTGACTGCTAACCAGAAGGCTGGTGGTTCAAACCCACCAGCCACTCCTCAGAAGGAAGGTTGGGCAATCCTACTTCCATAGTGAAACTGCCTCGGAAACCCAAGGAGGGGTCACTATGAGTCGGGGCCGACTTGATGGCACATAACAACAACAACAACATATCCCTGAGTGGTGCAAACAGTCAACATGCTTGGCTACTAAGCAAAAATTTAGTATTTGAGTCCATCCAGAGGCATCCTGGAAGAAAAGGCTGGTGATCCACTTCCAAAAACTCAGCAACTGAAAACCCTGTGGAGCACAGCTCTATTCTGACACACATGAGATTGTGATGAGTCAGAATCAACTCAACAGGAACTGGTTTATATCCACCAGCCACTCCTCAGAAGGAAGATGGGGCAATCTACTTCCATAGTGATACTGCCTCGGAAACCCAAGGAAGGGTCACTATGAGTCAGGTCTGACTCAATGGCAAATAATAATAACAGGGATATAAAGACGAGTAAGAGTAAATCTTGCCACTTCCGACTCACAGACTGATGGGGGAATAAAAGATAGATGGTAAATGCTACACTGTGTGAAAGAGCCCTGATGGTGCAAAAGTTAAGTGTGTGGCTGCTAACTGAAAGAATGGTGGCTTGAACCCACACAGTGGCTCCATGGGAGAAAGACTGGCAATCTGCTCCCATAAAGATTACAGCCTAGAAAACGGTATGGGTCAGTTCTACTCTGTCACATGGGGTCATTGTGAGTTACAATCAACTTGATACCACCTAACATACTGTATAATAGCAGAAATACAGTGTCAGGCAGTCACGGACAGATTCCCCCCTATCTAGATGGGAATAAACCAAAAAATCAAACACACTGCCATTAAGTTGGATCCAACTCATAGTGACCCCTCCTTGGAAGTAAATTGCCCAACCTTCCTTCTGAGGAGGGGCTGGTGGGTTTGAACTGCCAGCCTTCTGCTTAGCAGTCAAATGCCTTGGGCACTACACCACCAGAGCTCTCCTAGATAGAAATAGAAGGCTGCATCAAGGAGACATTTGGACTGAGTCTAAAGGATAAGTAGGTGTTTGGTAAATAAGCAAAGGGATTAAGGGCATTTCTGGCAGAAGGAAATGCAAATGCAAAGGCATGGTTGCAGATAGTTTCATGGGATATGAGGGAACTGCAGGTCATGTAGTCTAACTAGAACACAAGTTTCATGAAAGGGACTGGCAGGGCAATGAAGTGCTAGAGTCATCCATGGGCAGAATCATTGGCTGATTTTCAGAAGTAGCTCTCTTTTGATGTGCTAAGAAGCTAGTGGTTTAACTCATGTACCATGGAGCCCTGGTGAATGATGTTATGTGAAACAATAACATGATGCAATTCTCATTTAGAAGACTTTCTAGGAGCTTTTTAGAGGATTGAATAAATAGACTGGAGAGGGGAAGGTTGGTGAGAAAGGAATTGCATTGGTCCAGGAGAGAGATGATGAGGTCCTGAGCTGAGTCAATTGCTATGAAAAGAGACAGGAAAAAGGAGAGGAAGGTTGAACGAGATGCAAAGATGCTGCAAGAGAGTCAAGTAAAGTGAACAGTGGGCAAAGGCCTGTGGACTTGGAAATGAAGAGGCCCTTAGCAACCTGAGCTCAAGCAATTTTGATGAAGTGATAGAAAATTGAAGACTGAGGAAGGGTGATAAAGTGGAGCAATGAACATAGACATCTCTTTGAAGGCATTTTATTGTGAAGGGAAGGAAGGAGAGTGGATGGTTGACAGCCTGGAGTCAGAGGTTGCGGTATTTTATGGATTGAACTGTGTCCCCCAAAAATATATTGACATCCTAACCTCTGTACCTATGAATGTGACCCTCTTAGGAAACAGAGTTTTCCTTTTTTATGATAATGAAGCCATACCCAAGTAGTCATTATTGTTGTTAGCTGCCATTCAGTAGGCCCAGACCCCATGCACAACAAAAGCAAACACTGCCAGTCCTGCACCATCACCAAGAGGGTTGCAGTTTGGACTATCATGATCCACAGGGTTTGCATTGGCTGATTTTCAGAAGTATATCACCAGGCCTTCATTCCTAGTCTGCCTTAGTCTGGATTGTTCATCATCATAGCAACACCCAAGCCATCACTGACAGATGAGTGGTGGTTTCGCATGAGGTGCATGATGGTAAATGCTACCCTCTGTGAAAGAGCCCTGATGGTACAAAAGTCTTCCTCATGGAAGGCAAGATTTCCACTGGACCACCAATGTCCTCTACCCAAGTACAGTGGACTGTAAATCTAATCCCTTCTAAGTGGTGTCTTATAAAGGGGATAAGAGACACAGAGACAGACACACACAGGCAGAAAACTCAGTGAAAATAGAGCCTGATACACCTATAAACCCAGGAACACGCAGGATAGCCAGCAGCTACTAGAAGCTAAAAGACAAAGAAGAACCTCCCTAGAGTCACCTAGCATCCTGAACCATGAGAAAATACATTTCTCTTCTTTAAAGCCACCTAGTTTTTAGTATTTTGTTATAGCAGCCCTATGAAACTAAGACAGGGGGTATTTATTAAGATGACAGATATTTTAGTGAATCTCTTTTTCATTTCAAGAAAATTCAGTAGAACAGGAGGCTTAAAAACTGCAGCTGAAACTCTAAATCAAAAGCCATATTTATCAAGAGGGGAATACTAGCTTTAGAATCACATCGTTCTTGTTGTTTGCCATTGAGTTAGCTTCCAAATCAGGGCAACCCCACCCACAACAGAGTGAAAGACTCTCCAGTCATCCACCACTCCCATGATCGGTCATAGATCTGGCTGTCGCCTTCCATTGGGTTTTCATTGTTTGGCTTTCAGAAGTGGATTGCCCAGATGTGAAGTGGACTTTTAGCCTCCAGAACTGTGAGAAAATAAATATCTGTTCTTCAGAGCTGCCCACTTGTGATAGAACTCCTAGAAGTGCCGGGAGACTAACACAAATGTCTACAATGGATAATTAAACGGATGTAGGAATAGAGCAATGAACTGGAAAAAGGTAACAAAAAAGAGTAACTGGGAGAACCGGAGGTTTCTTTGGGCAAACAACACAGTTGGTGTAAGAGAGTAAGGAATTGAGTTGGAGTGCTAACACTGACATTTATGATGTCAAATATTGAAAAGTTCCAGTCTTATAATTTTCCAGTCATAGAAGTGAGTCAGTAAAGTGAGTGAATCTAAGACATCATCAATCGTGATATGCACCATTATTTTATGATCCACTGAGAAGGAAAATAATGAAGCTAATTAAACTATAATACAGTGTATTTTCTTCACTTAAAACTTTTATTTAAAAAAAAAAAAAAACCCTTTAGACTTATTCTGATGTAGACGTCTTTCATATATCACTGTTGTGTACTCATTCAACAGGAAAATATATACCTAAAATAAATTGCTTAAGGCATTCCCAAAATTTTTTACACTGAGTTCAGCTCTTCCTAATCATTTTTTGACTATATGTCATCCATGCCCATCTCTGTGCATGATTGTCCCCTGTGCATTAAGAGCAGTTCTTAAAATTTAAAATAGGGGCATTGTTGTCTTGAGGATTTTCTTCCAAGTCATTTCCACTCAGTCTACCAAATTTCATGCTACCACTTTCTTGATCTTACCAGAAAGTATCATCAAGAATCTTTCAGGCAAATATCCAGGAATCACATTCCATCTTCATATTGTTTTTAAATGGTTTTCTGTTTGAAATGTTGAGAGGTTGCAAATATCCAGTCATGCCACCAGAAATAATAACAGAACTTTATAAAAGCTTGTTTTTTAACTGTTCAAATATATAAATGTGTGTATATATCTGGGCAATCTACTTCCGTAGTGATACTGTATCAGAAACCCAAAGAGGGGTTTCTATGAGTCGGAATTGACTTGACTGCAGTGAGTTCAGTTTTTTGTTTTTTTTTTTGATATGTATATATGTGTGTGTGTGCGTGTGTGTTTCTCTGCTATTCATTGCTTGAAGTTGTCAAAGACTTCACGTTGTTTGATTCTACAATGGACGTCAATGGAAGCAGCAGTCAGGCTATCACATGACGTATAAAAATCAAAAACCAAACTGACTGCTATGGAATCAGATCCAACTCATAGCAGCCCTGCCTTGGGTTTCTGAGGCAGTATCTCTACGGAAGTGGATTGCCCAACCTTCCTTCTGAGGAGAGGCTGATGTGTTTGAACTGCCAGACTTCTGGTTAGCAGTCAAATGCCTTAAGCACTATGCTACCAGAGTTCCCATTGGGCAAATTGGCTGCAAAGGATCTCTTTCAAGTGCTGAAGATCAAAGATGTCTCCTTGAAGACTAAGGTGCTGACACAAGCCATGGTAATTTCAATCACCTCATATGTATGTGAGAGCTGGACAATGAATAAGGAAGACCAAAGAAGAGTTGATGCTTTTGAGTTGCAGTGCTGGCGAAGAATGCTGCAAGTACCATGGACTGCTAAAAGAACTAACAAATCTGTCCTGGAGGCAGTGCAGCCAAAATGCTCCTTGGAAGTGAGAATGGCCAGACTTCATCTCACCTACTTTGGTCATGTTATCAGAAGGGACCATTCCGTGGAGAAGGATGTCATGCTTGGTAAGATGGAGGGCTGACGAACGCGGGAAAGGCCCTCAACAAGATAGATTGACACAGTGGCTGCAGTGATGGGCTCAAGTATAGCAGAGATCGTGGAGCTGGTGCGGGACGGGGCAGTGTTTCCTCTGCTGTGCATGGGGTCGCTATGAGTCGGAGACAACTTGACGGCACCTAACAACAACAACATATGTGTGTGTGTGTATTTGTGTATACACAAAATACATCAAGATCAATATACTTGGCTTATGAATAATTTCTAGATATCTATTCCAGATGATTTTAAGCTAGTCCCCTGTCAATTCAGTCATCACTCACTCAATCCACTATTTTCTTCTTCTTTGGGGAATACCTCATTTTTATGTATTTATTTGATATTGTTTTGTGGGTTACATCAAATATGATGACAATTTTGGCCATTACAATTATGCCTATCATTAGGGATATAATGCTATTACAGACCCATGATTAGGATCTTAATCTCTTTAGTACATTTAGCATAAATTTGTAGGTATGTTAAAACTACTGAGGTTTTACCATCTCCTACTTGATTTAATCTATTCATATCCTTTTTTCTCGATCAAACCACTAGTTTATGGAAGTTAATCAGTTTCTGTTTAGAGTTAACAAGAAATGACTGACAAATTGATGTTCAATGGCTTTATGCCTTAATCATGCCTCTCTTCAAGACACAGCCTTTTGTGGTTTTGAAATTTCCCCCCATGTATTCAGAAGAGTTTGGCAATTTCTTTGTCAGTTGCTTACCTCGGCATAGGACAGACAATCCTTCTGCACATATCTCAGTAACAAAACACAATGTAGCTTCATCTACTTGTGAAAATCTGTCCTCCTTAGGTCACATAGTACCCCTGGTTCTTCTTTCTCAAGAAAAAAAAAAAAAAAAAAAACAGAATTGTGATCATACCTCCAACTGCAAATATTTTTACTTTACTAATATTAAATGCAGGAGCTCTGGTAGCATAATGCCTAAGGCATTTGACTGCTAATCAGAAGGCTGGTAGTTCAAACCCACCAGCCACTCCTCAGAAGAAAAGCTAGGCAATCTACTTCCCTAGAGATACCGCCTCACAAACCAAAGGAGGGGTCGCTATGGGTTGGATCCAACTTGACAGCAATGAGTTTGGTTTTTTAATATCAAATGCACATGCGGCTGCTCTTTTTCCACACCTTTCCATGTTCATAATTCATTTCAATGTAAAATCTTAGTTTAATTGTTATTAAGATGCATAAGCCAATAATGTACATAACTGAATTTCAGTAATGATGATATGAATAGCTATGACCCACTTTGTGCATGCACTGACAGACAACAGCAACCACCTCACAATCCCTGCCTGATCTATGGCAATTGTAAAGCACCATCAAGTCTAAGATGGATCCCTATTTTAGAAATACAAATTGTACATCTTAGGATCAATAGAGCACTACAATAGGAGGTGAGAAGAAAAAAATTTTGGAGTCAGGCAGTAGGAAGTCACCAACAAGGACACTACAGTAGTCTTGGATATTGATGACTCTGCAGATGGAGAGGCTGTTTATCCATTTATGTAATTTGTCTCTCCCATTTCCACTTGTAATACAAATAAGTAATACAAATGCTAACAATGGCAGCTCTTATTGAATGACTGCTATTTGCAGGCATTGTTCTAAGTGCAGTAATCATCAGAGTATACATTTATACTTCACAAAAACCCAGTGAGGTTGATACTGTTATTATCCTCATATTACTAAGAAAACTGAGGCAAGAAGAGGTTAAGTAAGGTAATAATTGGCAGAATCTGGATTTTAACCCAGGCAGTCTGAATCCAAAGCCCATTTCTTCCCTATTCTCCAGCAGGGTAGGGAAATCTGCTAGTAGACATGCCTCGTACCTCTCCAGAAAAACCAAACTCACTGCCATCGAGTCAATTTCAACTCATAGTGATCCCCATTGGTTTCCGGTTATGGAGGTGGATCACTCCATCTTCCTTCCCTGCAGCAGCTGACCTTGTGGTTAGCAGCCAAAGCCTTATCCACTACGCCATCAAAGCTCCTTCATGCTTCTCCAGAGACTTCATTGACACCCACCTTCTAGTGCCTGAGGCATTTGACTGCTAACCAGAAGGCTGGTGGTTCAAACCCACCAGCCACTCCTCAGAAAGAAGATTGGGCAATCTACTTCCATAGTGATACTGCCTCAGAAACCAAAGGAGGAGTCGCTATGAGTCAGAGCCATTCAATAGCAGTGAGTTCTACCACTTCCTCTGTCGTGCTCCACCTAGTGATCTTTAGGAATGGCAACAACAATAAAAGCTAACGTTTTAAAAACCTGCTGCTGTTGAATTGATTCCCACTCATGGTGACCCCCACCAGCTTCTCAGTGGAAGGAAGACGGAGCAGTCTACTTCAGTAAAGATTTACAGCCTTAGAAACCAAGTGTGGGTCGCTATCAGTCAGAATCAACTGGATGGCAGTGAGTTTTGTTTTGGTCAAGGTGACCCCATGTATGTCAGAGTAGAATTGTCCTCCATAGAGTTTTGAAGGTGTATTTCTTTCAGAGGCAGATCACCAGGCCCATATTCTGAGGTGCCTTTCGGCAGACTCAAACCACCAACCTTTCCATTAGCAACTGAGCACATTAACCATTTATATCACCCAGGGACTCTTAATATTTTTGACACAACCTCACAAGTTATAAAAACACTTGATATACATGTAACTTAACCCTCAAAACAGCTCTGTCAAGAGATGTCATTTCCTTAGTCTCACAAATAATGATGTACATCTTATATTAATTGAGGTTATTTAATGGTGATAAATATATGGAGGCTAACAAATATTGAAGGGAAAAGATGAGTTTGTTGTCATTAGCACAACCCAAAAAGAACCAGATTCTGATGGACAGTGACTTCAGTGAGTCGGAGTAGAACTGTGCTCCACAGGGTTTTCAGTGGTTGATTTTTCAGAAGTACATCTCCAGGCCTTTTTCACAAGGCACCTCTGTTGTTTTTGTTATGTGCCATCAAGTTGGACCAACTCATAGCAACCCCTCCTTGGGTTTCCGAGGTGGTATCACTAAGAAAGTCGATTACCCAACCTTCCTTCCGAGGAGTGGCTGGTGGGTTTGAACCACCAGCCTTCTGGTTATCAGTCAAATTCTTAGGCACTACGTTGGGTGGACTATAATCTCCAAACTTTCAGTTAGTAGCTGAGTGCATTGGACATTTGTACCACCGTGAGACTCCAACCCAAACTCAAAGAGGGTAAAGAGAATTTGCAAATCACAACACTCCCATTTCCTTTCCCCCACCACCATACACAAACACAAAAAAGGATTGCTTTGACATTGCCTTCAGTATCTTTTCCATCATAAAATTCAAGCGATTAGATACCCAAGACATCCTTAGTCTAGTCTATCCTGTTCTCATCAGCACTTCTGGAAAATCCTGACTGGAATTCCCATTTTCATCTTATGCCTAAATCTCCTTTGGATCATGTTAAACACTCTCTCTCCCCTCTTGGACTTTCACGTTCCTCAGTTTGTCAGACAGCCCTGACCTGTCCCTATTAAATGACTGTTTAGCCATGCTTCAGAACTCTGGTTCCTTCATCTCTGCTGAACCAGGTCCTGCCCCTCCATAAAGCAGCTCCCCTGACCCAAGCCTGCTCACTCTTTCTCCCTGGACCTCAGCTCTCTGGTGCCCAGACTGACTATAAATGATCCCTACCATCACAGTATGATGCTGTACTGAAAAAGGTCACCTTTTTTGATGTGGCATTTAATCAGATAACAAAGCAGTTTGACATATGCATTGGTGCAAAGTTGTTGGCGGTCAGCCTAGAATTCCTTCCAGGGATTACTTCCACTTCAAGGTCTCTTCAAGGTCAAGAGTAAGAGCCTAGTGACTAATGCTACTCCATCCAGCCTATAGATGGAAATACCAAGAGCCAGAAAGGCAGCTCAGGAAATGAGATGACCTTAAGCAGGACTTCTCAAACTCTAATGTGCATAAGATTGACTTGGGAGTTCAGGTTTTACATTCTTAACTAGCTCCCAGGAGATGCTGTGGTGGTCCTTACCACTCTGATTCCATTTACCACCCACCATTATACCTATTTGTTGTTGATGCTGAGTGCCCTGGAGTCAGTTCTGATTCATAGCAATCCCATGTAACAGAGTAGAACTGGCCCATAGGGGTTCCTGGGCTTTACTTTTTGTAGGAGCAGATGGTCATGTCTTTTTCCCAGGATCTTACGGAGGAATTCAAATTGCCTGCCTTTTCGTTAGCAGCTGAGCACTTAACCATTGCACCATGAGGACTCTTCTTAAGTCTGTTAAATGGATTCACAGAATCATGTATTTCAATGATGGGATAAAATGTGCTTTACAAATATGAAGTGACGTGTGAAATGGTTCTTGAGTTAACAATTTAGTGTTCACATTCTGGTGTTAAGAATCCAAAGTATCTATTCACCCCTACTTTCTTCAGTCATTAAATGAGTCATCAAGATTTTCTTCTAGGCCTACCATATATTTTGATTACCTGAAATTACCTTCTTTGGTATCATTGGCCATCATTTTTCTTAGAAAACTCTTGCTCATATCAGTGAAAGCTTATTTTTAAGTGTAGGGGGAAGAAAATTCCCCTCTAGAATTAATTCTCATTACAGTTTTGAGGTTTTGAACCACTTTTAGTCATGCTGATAATTCGCTTTAAGTACTTTGTTTCCTCCAATGTCTCCAGACAACTCATAGCATATATATTTCTCATCTCCTAACCAATATGCCATTGTCACTGTGATCCTATGGAATGAAAGGATGTTTTTCAGTGCCCGTAAGGAGGCAACTGCAAGCTCCCATCAGTTCTCTAGGCATGCTTCTAGCTACAAAGCCTACAAAATGACTGATTTCATAGAACAAATCAACTGCTTATGACTGAATCTTTTCAAATCATCTATAGGTAATTCACAAATAGTCCCACTGAAAAATGACACATCTGTCTAGGTAAATCACCCTGCAAAAGAGACATAGCCTTCCTACTCCCACTCCATCTCAAGGGGAAATTAAAACAACAGCTTCATTTCAATGAAATCTAAACCCAAACGATATTTTTTCATCATCAATTTAAGATAATTATTTCTAGCATTGAATCATATGTTAATCTCCTTTACCCAATAATAATTAACTTTCTCAGTAGCAGAAACACACTGGATAATGCCCCTTGATTTTTTAGAAATCAAAATTTTTTCTTCAAGCAATTTAATCAGAAGATTGTATTTTTCCACTCAATTTCCACTTGCTTTATATTTCTTAATATTTCTTAAGTCATGTCATCTATCATTGGAATATACTTTACTAACTTTGTAGCAGAGAATGGACATTTCTTTATCCTTCAGCCTAATGATACAATATGTGATTAAATACAGAGCCTATCTGAGCACCTGAATAAGCAAAAAGACATTGTTTAGGGCACTGAGTGAATGAAAAGTATTAATAACACCTAACTCCATCAAAGGGGTTGCTCTGGTAGCATAGTGCCTAAGGCACTTGACTGCTAACCAGAAGGCTGGCGGTTCAAATCCACCAACCACTCCTCAGAAGGAAGATGGAGCAATCTACTTCCTTAGTGATACTGCCTCGGAAACCCAAGGAGGGGTCGCTATGAGTCAGGTCCGACTCGAAGGCACATCACAACAACAACAACAACTCCATCAAGAAATAATCTTTTGCCTGTTTTGGTTCATTTGGTAGACATTTATTGAGCACTCATACCATTGAAAGGCACTCTGGTGGCACAGTGGTTAAGGCACTGGACTGCTAAACTAAAAAAGGTTGGTACTTCAAACCCACCAGCCTCACTGCAGGAGAAACAAGAGATACTCTGCTTCTGTAAAGATTTATAGCCTTGGAAACCCTATGGCGCAGTTCTCATCTGTCCTAAAGTGTTGCTAGAAGTCAGAATCAACTTTATGGCAGTGGGTTTCCTTTGGTTTTTATGTGATGGACACTGTGCAAGTCACTTGAGATCCAAAGGTAATCAGGGTATTCTCTCTGTTGTCAAGATGTTCAAAGTCTGTTGGAGAATAAGACTTCTAAAGAAAATTATTCTTCAGTGTGATCAATTCTGTTGTAAAGGCATCCTTGCAGTTCTGTTGGAGCACATTGGAGGAACAGCTATCTTGGACTCTGTAAGTAAAGGAAGACATTAGAGCTTGAATGATGTTATGGATTAAATTATGTCCATCCAAAATGTGTTGGAATCCTAACTTTTATACCTATGGATGAAATATTGTTTGGAAATAGGATTTTCTTTGTTATGTTAATGAGGTCATTCCAGTGTAGTGTGGATCCTAAATGTAATCACTTTTGAGTTTAAAAGAAAAAAAGACCAAATTAGACAGACACTTATACATAACAGAAGATAGATGAACATGTGAGGATCCTCTATAAGCCAAGTAATCAAAGAAAGCCCAGGACTTCCAAAAAAGAAGGAATCAACATAGCTGAGACCTGGGTATGGACTGTTACTCTCTACATCTTTGGAAAATAAATTATATTCTTTAAATCCACTCATTTGTAATATTTGTGCTACTATGGCACTAAAACTAAGATAGATGAGTAGGAGTTATCCAGATCTAGAAGGAAAAAGAGCATCAGTCCATCCTGGAAGAAGTGCAGCCAGAATGCTCCTTAGAAGAAGAATGGCCAGACTTCCTCTCACCTAATTTGGTCATGTTGTCAGAAGAGATCAGTGCCTGGAGAAGAACATCATGCGTGGTAAAGTGATGGATCAGAGAAAAAGGGGAAGACCCTCAATGGGATGGATTGACACAGTGGTTGCAATGATGGCCTCAGGCAGAGCAAAGATTGTGAGGATGGCACACAACCAGGCAGTGCTTCCTTCTGTTGTGCATAGAGTCACTGTGAGTCAGAATTGACTCAATGGCACCTATCAACAGAGAGAAGAAGAAACGGCCATACCTGACCAGGAGAATATCACCTCAAGAGGGCAGGACTTAATGGGGGCAATACATGTGAAGGAACTTCTGTTAGGTCAGAATGGCTGGAGAACAGAAACTAGTAAGGTAGGGATGGAAAGGGATATATCTGGAGAAGCACTGGAAAGCAGATGAAGGAAGACTCCATCCAGTCTTTTCAACTCCAAACACCAGTACTTCCCCATACCAAACTATGCAGAGGAGACAAAGATTGCTTTATTGTTGTCGTTAGGTGCCATCGCGCTGTCTCCAACTATGTATAGTGACACTGTGTACAACAGAGTAAAGCACTGTCAGGTCCTGTGCCAGCTTCACAAATCCTTGCTGTACCTGACCCCATTGTTGCAGCCACTATGTCAATCCATCTCGTTGAGGGCCTTCCCCTTTTTCATTGACCCTCCATTTCACCAAGCATGACATCTTCCTCCAGAGAATGGTCCCTTCTGACAACATTACCAAAGTAGGTGAGATGAAGTCTGGCCATTCTTGCTTCCAAGGAGCATCCCAGCTGCACTTCTTCCAGGACAGATTTGTTCTTTTAGCGGTCAATGGTACTTTCATCATTCTTCACCAACATCACAACTCAAAGGTATCAACTGTTCTTTGATCTTCCTTATTCATTGTCCATCTCTCACATGGATATGAGGCAATTGAAAATACTATGGTTTGGGTTGGGTGCACCTTAGTCTTCAAGGAGAGATCTTTGCTCTTCAGCACTTAAAAGAGGTCTTTTGCAGCAGATTTGCCCAATGCAATACATCATCTGATGTTTTGACTGCTGTTTCCATTGGTGTTGATTGTAGAACCAAGTAAAATAAAGTTTTTGACGACTTTAATCTTTTCTTCATTTATCGTAATGTTGCCTTATTATTAGTCCACTTGTGAGGATTTTTGTTTTCTTTAGATTGAGGCATAATCCATACTGCAGACTTTAGTCTTCAATCTTCATCAATAAGTGTTTCAAGTCATCCTCACTTTCAGCAAGTAAAGTTGTGTCATCTGTGTATCTCAAGGTGCTAATGAGTCTTCCACCAATCCTGACGCTATGTTCTTCTTCATATAGTCCAGATTGCATTAGGTTGGCTCTATCAGAAAAAGTTCCGTGAAAAGGAAACAGCACTATATCTGGAAGAATGGCTCCGGTTGGACAGTTCCATGGTGTGATATGCTTAAAATAACTTTTACTTGGTGTTATGGATTGAATTATGTCTCCCAAAAGTTATGTTGAAGGTCTATCTCCTGATATATGTGAATGTGACCTTGTTTGGAATAAGGTTTTTGCAGATGTAATCAAATTAATGAAGTCGTGCTGGATTAGTTGTTGTTGTTGTTAGGCTTCAACTCAGAGCTGTCCTATGTACAACAGAATGAAACACCACCTGTTCCTGTGTCATCCTCACAGTTCTTGTTATGCTTGAGGCCATCTTTGCAACCACTGTGTCAGTCCATCTCATTGAGGGCATTCCCCTTTTTGGATGATCCTCTATTTTACCAAGCATGATATCCTTCTCAAGGGACTGGTCCTTTCTCACAACATGACCAAAATAGGTGAGACGAAGTCTGGCCATTCTCACTTCCAAGGAGCATTCCAGCTGCACTTGTTCCAGAACAGATTTGTTCATTCTTCTGGCAGTCCATAATATTTTAAGTGTTCTTTGCAACACCACAATTCAAAGGCATCAACACTTCTTTGGTTTTCCTTATTCATTGTCCAACTTTCACATGCGTATGAGGTGATTGAAAATACCATGGCTTGGGTAGGAGCACCTTAGTCTTCACAGTGAAATCCTTGATTCTCAACACTTAAAAGAGGTCTTTTGCGGCAGATTTGCCTGGTGGAATACAACATATGAGTTCTTGACTCCTTCTTCATGGCTGTTGATTGTGGATACAAGTAAAATGAAATCCCTGACAACTTCAATTTTTTCTCCATTTATCATGATGTTGCTTAATGGTTCAGTTGTGGGGATTTTCATCTTTTTTATGTTGAGATGTAATCCATACTGAAGACTATAGTCTTTGATCTTCACCAGTAAGTACTTCAAATCCTCTTCACTTTCAGCAAACAAGGTTATGTCATCTGCATATTGCAGGTTGTTCATCATTCTTCCTCCAATCCTGATGTCATAGTCCTCTTCATATAGGCCAGCTTCTCAGATTATTTGCTCAGCATACAGCTTGAATAAGTATGGTGAAAAGATATGACCCTGATGTACATCTTTCTTGATTTTAAACTATGCAATATCTCCCTATTCTCCTCAAACAATAGCCTCTTGGTCTATGTACAGGTTCCTCATGAGAACAATTAAGGGTTCCAGAATTCCAGTTCTTGCAATATTACCAGTAATGTGTTATGATCCACATAGTTGAATGTGTTTGGATAGTCTATAAAATACAGGTAAACATCTTTCTGATACTCTTTGCTTTCAGCCAAGATCTACTTGACATCAGCAGTGATATCCCTCATTCCACACCCTCTTCTGAATCTGGCTTGCATTTCTGGCAGTTCCCTGTCAATATATTCCTGCAACTGTTTTTGAATTATCCTCAGCAAGATTTTACTTACGAATAATATTAATGATATTGTTCAGTAATTTCTACATTCTGTTGGGTCATGTTTCTTTGTCATGGACACAAATATGAATCTTTTCTAGTCAGTTGTCCAAGCAGCTGTTTTCCAAATTTCTTGGCATAAACAAGTAAGCTCTTCTAGTGTTGCATCCACTTATTGAAACATTTCAGTGGGTATTCCATCAATTCCTGGAGCCTTGTTTTTCACCAATTCCTTCAGCACAGCCTCAACTTCTTCCTTCAATATCATTGGTTCTTTTTTTTTTTTAGGATTTGGGTGAAGATTTACAGAGTAAATTCACTTTTCATA
>NW_006921744.1:4422082-4448106 GCF_000298275.1 Orycteropus afer afer | reverse complement strand
ATACCCATGTTTGCTTTCACTGACAACTCAGTACTGTATATGCAAAGGGGTTCATATTTGTTGTCTGTACTGCCCATGTAACTATGTCTTTCTCATCCTCAATGCTGCCATATTGGTCACTCACATTTGGTACATTGCCCTTCTCTTCACCCAATATATCATTGGTTCTTGATCATATGCTACCTCCTGTAATAGTTGGCCATCAGCCGATTCTTTTTGATACAGTGACTCTGTGTATTCCTTCCATCTTCTTTTGTTGTTCCCTGCATCATTCAGTATTTTACCTATAGAATCCTTCAGTTGCAACTCAAGCCTTGAATTTTCTCTTCAATTCTTTCAGCTTGAGAAATGCTGAGTATGTTCTTCCCTTTGGGTTTCCTAACACCAGGTCTTTGTACAATTCATTATGATACTTTACTTTGTCTTCTTGAGCTGCCCTTTGAAATCTTCTGTTCAGTTCTTTTATTTCAGCATTTCTTCCATTCACTTTAGCTACTCTGTATTTAAGAGCAAGTTTCAGAGTCTTTTCTGACATCCATTATGATTTTTTCTTCCTTTCCTGTCTTTTTAATAACCATTTGCTTTCTTCATGTATGATATTCTTGATGTCATCTTACAACTCATCTGGTCTTCGATCTCTGGTGTCCAATGTGTCAAATCTATTCTTCAGATAGTCTCTAAATTCAAATGGAATATAATCAAGGTCATATTTGGGCTCTTGTGGACATGTTTAATTTCTTTAGTTTCAACTTGCATATGAGCAATTGATGGTCTCTTCCATAGTCAGCTCCTAGCCTGGTTTGAACTGATGATATTGAGCTTCTCTATCACCTCTCTCCACAGATGTAGTTGATCTGATTATTGTGTATTCCATCTGGTGAGGTCCACATGTATAGCTGCCATTTGTGTTGTTGAAAAAAAGATATTTGCAGTAAATAAGTAATTTATCTTGCAAAATTCTATCATGCAATCTCCGGTGTGATTTCTATTACCAAGACCATATTTTCCAACTGCCAAAGATTCTTCTTTGTTTCCAGCTTTTACATTCCAATCACTGATAATTATCAATACATCTTGATTACATACTTGGTCAATTTCAGGCTGAAGTCTTCACTTTATTGATTGTGATAGTTGGAGCTGTGTGTCAACTTTGCTGGACCACAATTCTGTGTGGTTCATGCAGTTGTGATGTGGTTATTCCCATGATAGGGTCAGATGTATATGTTTTGAGCAGCCAATCTGTTGAAAGGGAGTTTCCCTCGGGTGTGGCCTGCTTCCAGTATATTTATGGACATTCTGGGAAAAGAGACACTCTTCTGTGGATCGGGATTCTGTTGTGCTGCCTGCAACTGTCTGTGAGTGAGCAATCCACCATTGAGCCGGGAGACCTTGAATTCGTCATTTGTGGGAGTCAACAGCCAGTATACTGCCTGCCAACCTTGAGCTCCTCAGCCACTGCAGCTGCATGAGTCGGGAAAAGCCTCCAGCTTGATATTTGATCCAAGAACTTGGGGCTTTCCAGCTTCTATAAGTGTGTGAGCCATTTTCCTAAGATAAATTTCTCTTTCTCTATATATATAAGCTTTACTTTTTTTTTTTTTTTTCTCCACAGAAACCAGTCTAACACACTGATATCTTGCTTTAGTGGTGGTGTAGATTTGAACAGTAATAGTATTGTCTGGTCTTCCAGAAGACCAAAAGATCAAAACTGGTCTTCCTTGTAGGCATATGGATATTAACCTATTACTGATTGTTTAATATCTCAGGATAGATCTTGAGACATTCTTTTTGATGATGAATGAAATGCCATTCAATCCTCTTCAATTTGTTGTTCCAGGCAGAGTAGACCATATGCCTGTCTGACTCAAAATGGCTAATACTAGTCTATTTCAGGTCACTAATGCCTAGGATATCAATATTTATGTGTTCCATTTCATTTTTGACAACTTCCAATTTTCCTAGATTCATACTTTGTACATTCCATGTTCCAATTATTAATGAATGTTTGCAGCTGTTTCTTACCATTTTGAGTCATGCCCCATCAGCAAATGGAGGTCCTAAAAGCTTATTCCATCCACGTTATTAAGGTCAACTCTTCTCTACAGAGGCAGCTCCTCCATAGTCATATTTTGAGTGCCTTCCAACCTAAGGGGATCATCTTCTGGTGCTATATCAGATAATGTTTCACAGCACTTCATATAGTTTTCTGGTATCAGACAGTGTTTTACTGCTTGTCATGAGGTCTTTAGTGGGCAGGAGTTTTTTTTTTTTTTGTTTTGTTTTTTCAGAAGTGACTGGCCCGATACTTCTTCCCAGTCTGTCTTCATCTGTCAGTTTGGTGTATTGTAATGGTTTTCATGTTGCATATTGCTGTGAGGCTAGACACTATGGCACTGGTATTTCAAATATCAGTGGTGTTACCCATGGTGAACAAGTTTCGGTGAAGCTTCCAGATGGAGACACACTGGGAAGAAGGACAGGGCCATACAGATTAGAGTAGACTCTAAATCCAATGAATGATGTCCTCATAAGAAGAGAGAACACAAAAAGAAAGAAGACACATAGCGAGGAGAATGCCATGTGAAGACAGAGGCAGAAATCGGAGTGATGCATCTACAAGTCAAAGATACCAACAATTGCCAACAACTACCAGAAGCTAGGAGAGAGTTGTGGAACCTCAGAGCCTCCAGAAGTAATCCACCCAGCTGACACCTTGATTTTGGATTGGCCTCCAGACCTGTGAGGGAATAAGTTTCTGTTGTTAAATTTCTTTTTAAGCCATGCAGTGTATGGCAGTTTGTTATGGAAGCCCAAGGAATCTAATAGAACTACCCATTGTTTTTTATAGAAGTATTTCATAAAATTCTTATATAGTCCAATCTGCCTACCCATATAGGACTAAGACCATCTATAACCGGACTTCTGGATTCCTAAACAAAGGAATTTCATGTTAGAGTCAGCTCACATAACATCTATTTTCTTAATCTGGTCAATAATATGAGAGAAATATCACTGCCTGCCAAACACAGATGGATCTGCTGGCTATAAAATTATATATGAACTAATAAAAAATAAAATGCATATTTAAATAATTTATCTAAATTAAGATGCTAATTTTTGAGTACCTGCCACATGCCAAGCATTGTTCTAAGTACAATAAAGGAATATATAATATTTCTCAATAATTTTTGAGGGCAAAAAAAGACAAAAACCAAACTCATAGCCTTGGAGTTGGATCCAACTCATAATGACCCCTCCTTGAGTTTTTGAGGCAGTATCACTACAAAAGTAGATTGCCCAACCTTCCTTCCAACTTTTTTCCCCAAGTTTTAGTCACCTGGTATATACATTCCAAGTGCCTGCCCTCAAGAATATGTACTTTCTGTAGGGAAAAAAAAAATATATATATCAAATATAAAGTTAGAGAATTATCAGCAATACAGGAAACAAGCTAGATTGCTAGTTTGTAATCAATACAATCAAGGGACTAACATGTACTAGGTCACTGATTAACCTAGGGGAAATTAGTCATCTCACACAGTGTCCCACAGACAACTGAATGAAATGCAAGAACACCTCTTAATGTTAACTTCTGTTATTTTCCTGTGGCTGCTATAATAAATTACTAAAAACATTGTGGCTAAAAACAACAGAAATTTATTTTGTCATAATTCTGGAGGTCAGAAGTCCAAAAGCAGAATCACTGGGCAGAAATCAAAGTGTTGGCAAGACTATACTCTCTCTAGGGACTCTAAGGGAAAATCCATTCTTTGTCTATTCCAGCTACTGGTGGCTTCCAGCATTCTTTGGCTTGTGACCATGTCACTGCTGTCTTCAAGGCCAGCATCTTCAAATCTCTCTCTTCTCTGTCTTCAAACCACCTTCTCCTTTGTATGTGTGTAACCTTTCTCTGTTTCCTCTAATCAGGGTAAATATGATTGTATTTAAGGCCACCTGGATAATCCAGGATAATTTCCCTATCTCAAGATTCTTAGTACATGCAAAGTCTATGCCACATAAAGTAATACATGCTTCAGTGATTGGGATCTAATCTTTGGGGGTCACTGATTCTTCTACTATTGGTACTACCTTCGTATCTGTCTTAGTCATCTAGTGCTGCTATAACAGAAATACCACAAGTGGATGGCTTTAACAAACAGAAGTTTATTTCCTCACTGTTTAGGAAGCTAGAAGTCTAAATTCCAAGTGCTAGAAGGTTTTCTCCCTGGGTCAGCTCTGGAGGAAGATCCTTGTCTTTATAGCTTCTGCTTCCTGGTTCCTTGGAGATCTCCATGTGCCTTGGTATCTGTCTTATTCCATTTTTCTTCTTCACTTGCTTCTTTAATATCTTTTTATATCTCAAAAGATATTGACTTAAGACACACTGTACACTAATTCTGTTCATTAACATAACAAATACAACCCATTTCCAAATACAAATATAACCAAAAGCATAGAGGTTAAGATTTACAATATATATTTTTGGTGGACACAATTCAATCTATAGCATCACACTTAGGCCCCCCAAAGTTAATGTCCTTCTTCACATGCAAAACACATTTACCCCATCACATCATTCCAAAAGTCCTAAATCAACTCCAAATTCAAAATCTCATCTTCTGAATCACGTCAATCAAATATGGGTGAACCTTTAGGTGTATTCTATCTGGGGCAAAATTTCTCTTCATCTGTGAATCTGTGAAATATAGACGACAAATTACCTGTTTCCAAAGTATAGTGATGGAACAGACATAAGATAAATATTTCCATTAAAAATGAAAGAAAATGAAGGGAAAGAAAGAATAATGGACACTAAAATAGTCCAAAAACCAGTAGAACAATTTACATTAGCTCTCATGCCTTTAAAATAACCTTTTGTTCTTTGGGACCATCTGAGCAAAGGCTCTGCCTTCCAGACTTTAGGTATTGGCCACACCTGCAAGACTCTGGGTGGAGGCCCTTTTGCCCTGGGCTTTATTTCCTGCCTTCCAGGCCCACTGGGGTGGCAACTCTGTTTCCTTGGCTTTGGGCAGCCACATTCAGCGCATCTGAGTTGCAACTTCAAACCCTTGGCTTCAGCAGGCCCCACTCTTCTGCCCCTTATGCATGGCAGCTCCACCACCTCAGCTTTGGGCATTAGTCCCATATCCCTGGCTAACATCAGTTAGCTAACACCATTTCTACACTCCAGAACCAAGCTGGGGAAGATCTGTCTCTTTAAAACTTAGGAGGCTATAATCTCACCCTCTGAAACCCAGTAGGCCATGGTTCCACCTTTTAGATTGAGGCAGCCCTGCTTCCTGTGCTCTTTCCAACAGTTCTGTTGATCTTCTAGCTATTCCAGATTTTTTTTTTTTCCTTTTCTTTTCTTGGAGTGTTGTGCCCAGACCCTGATTTCCCAAAGACCACCAAGGAGCCGATTCCACTGCAAAAGCATTGTTGTTGTTGTTGTTATGTGCCGTCGAGTCAAATCCGACTCATAGCAACCCCTCCTTGGGTTTCCGAGGTAGTATCACTACTGAAGTAGGATTGCCCAACTTCCTTCCGAGGAGTGGCTGGTGGGTTTGAACCACCAGCTGTCTGGTTAGCAGGCAAGTGTCTTAGCCACTATGCTACCAGAGCTCCCCTGCAAAAGCATAGGGGTTGTTTATTCAAGCTCGAGCTCGGACCTTCAACCGTCACCGACACAGCAGTTCAGGATTTAGAGTCTCGAACTCAGGGGTAATGGGGTTGATATAGGGGTCTCAATCAGGAACAAGGAAATTTTAATTAGAAAATTACAGGATTGGTTGACATTTTCCAAGTTGATAGTTGTGCCTACTTGATTGGCTCTGTCCAGTGGGCCAAAGCCACAAACTGTGGTATCTAACTATTTTAGGTAAGATATGTCTGTGCTATCTACTGATTGGTTGTTGTTAAGGAGTGTGTTTGAGGGTATCAATGAGGTAGTTAGGTGTGAGCTAGCTAGGACTCTTTGTGGTTTTTCCAGTAACTAAAGCGTGAAGTATGTGCTGAGGCTTTTTGCACAAATGGCTACCTATTCAAAATGGTCACATACAGGGTGGTGGTTATTATATAGAAACATAATCACATACAGAGTGGTGGTTATTATATAGAAATATAATCACATACAGAGTGGTGGTTATATAGAAATAATCTCATGCTCTCACAGGAGGACAACAGATGTAGCTCCTTTGGCCCATCTCCTGCTTGTAGAATTCCAGCAGCCAGGGAGCATTCTTTCCTTTCATTCTTTCTCTGTCCCCTTCAGTCTAAGCTGATGGGTTTTCTACTCTGGTAGTTGGTTAAATCCATCAGTCAAAGGCTTAATCTCTTTAACAAAAGACTGTGCAGCCACATCCTTGGAGAAGATTGCAGGGCATGTGTCCTTAGTTTGTACAACAGAATTTTCCAAATCTTTAAGTGTTGTTCTTGTTTTGCATAGTTCATTTTTGAGACTATCTCTTTCCTCTTGCATTTTACTATAAGATTTTGCATTTTACTTTAAGATTTTGCTTAGAAATCTCCTCAGCTAAATATCCAAGTTCATCACTTACAAATTCTACCTTCCAAACATTTGAACATAATTTAGACAAGTTTTTTGCCACTGCATTAAAACCAGTGTCCATTCTTCTTCCACTGTCCACTCACTTTCTCATCATTGTCTTTTAAAGCCTCACCAGAAGCACATTTAATATCAACATATCTAGCAACATTCCATTGCTGGCACCATATGTATTCTCTAAGATGATAGAGACTTTCTTTATAGCTCTCTTCTTTCTGAGCCCTTACCAGAATTGCCTTTGATCCATAATTCTACCAACTATGCCTTCAAGGAAATCTAGGCTTTTATTATTAGGCCTCTTAAAACTCTTTCAACCTCTACCCATTACCCAATTCCAAAACCACTTCCACACTTTAGGCATCTGTGACAGCAGCATCCCACTCTTCTGTTACCAAATTCTATCTTAGTTACCTAGTGCTACTATAACCAAAATACCACAAGTGGTTGGCTTTAACAAACAGAAATTTATTTTCTCACAGTTTAGGAGGCTAGAACCGTGAGAAATGGTCTGAATTCCAAGCACCAGCTCTAGGAGAAAGCTTTCTTTCTCTGCCAGCTCTGAAGGAAGGTCTTTGTCTCTTCTGCGTCTGCTTCCTGGTTGCTTGGAAATCTCCATGGGTCTTAGCATCTATCTTATCCTGTCTCTCTTCTCTACTTGCCATCTTTTTTATATCTCCAAATAGATTGACTCAAGACACATCCTACACTAATCCTGTATCATTAACATCATAAAGGCAGCCCATACCCAAATGAGATTATAACCACAGGCATAGAGGTTAAGATGTAGGACATGATATACTTTTGGAGAAACAGTTAAATCCATAATAATACCTCTTCAGATCTTTCTTACCACCTCTTTTCCCTCAATACCAATTAATGACTCTGTCACATTTAATCCAGAAAATTAAAACAAAATCTTTCATCTCCCCAGGCTCAAATTTGCCACATCTTTGCTGCCTGAAACTTCTATTCTATTACACTGGAGGACATGTCCCTCCTCCTTTCAAAGTCCAATCCCTCCAGTTGCATTCCCCATTTCTTCCCATCTGCTGTTTCTTAATGATTTTTCTTCTTTAATTCTTCTCTCACTCTTGTGTCATTCATGTCTCCTTCTTACTGGATCATATCCAATAGCATACAATCCCGTTCAGATACATTCTGTCTTTATACCTTCCTTTAGACTCCACACCCTCTGTCCATTCTGCTTGATTCCCTTGCTGCATTTCTTGTCTAATTTCTTTTCTTTTTATTGTGATTTGGTGAAAGTTTACAGAGTAAATTTGTTTTCCATACAACAATACATACACATTCTGTTTTTGTGACATTCACTGCAGTCCTTGCAGTGCAGCAAAATTCTTCCCATTTCCTCCTCAAGCTCACTCCTTCCCTTCCTCCTTCCTTCCTATTCCCTTACGCCTTCCTAGCTCTATCCCTGGGCAAATGCTGCCCTTTTGACCTCATATTGTTGATGGTTCTAATGAGTTCATACCCTCCTGGAGTTACTGTTGACTTTATAGGCCTGTCTGATTGGCTGAAAATTGAGTCACTGAAGTTGGGTTCAGTAACCAGTTTGAAGAGTGTCTAAGGGCCATAAACTCAGGAATTTCACCAGTCTTCATTTTACAGTAAGCCTAGTTTTTTTTTTTTTTTTAACATTTTGAGTTTTGTTCCACATATTTCTCGCACTCTATCTGAGACCTCCTATTGTGATCCCTTTCAGAGCAGTCAGCAGCGGTAACCAGGCACCATATGTTGAGAAGCTGGACTATATGAAGAAGAATGTGGCATCAAGATTGGAGGAAGACTAATCAACAATCTGTGATATTCAGATGACAAAACATTGCCTGTTGAAAATAGGAAGAGTTCAAGCATTTACTGATGAAGATCAAAAACTATAGTCTTCAATATGAATTAAACTCAACATAAAAAAAAACAAAAATCCTCACAACTGAACCAATAATCAACATCACACTGAATGGAGAAAGGATTAAAATTGTCAGGGGTTTTATTTTACTTGGACCCACAGTCAACATCCATGGAAGCAGCATTCTAGAAATCAAATGTCATTTTGCACTGGGCAAATCTTCTGCAAAAGATCTCTTTAAAGTGGTGAAGAGCAAAGATGTCATTTCGAAGAGTAAGGTCTGCCTAACCCAAGTCATGATATTTTCAAATGTTTCATGTGCATGTGAAAGCTGGGCAATGAAAAAGGAAGACTAAAGAAGAGTTGATGCCTTTGAATTGTGGTGTTGGCAAAAAATATTGAAAATACTATGGAGCTCTGGTGACATAGTGCCTAAGGCACTTGAATGCTAACCAGAAGGCTGGCAATTCAAACCCATCAGCCACTCCTCGAAAGGAAGATGGGGCAATCTACTTCCGTAGTGATACTGCCTCAGAAACCCAAGGAGGGGTCGCTATGAGCCCGGTCTGACTCGACGGCACATAACAACAACAACAACAACAACAATGGAATGCCAGAAGAATGAACAAATAGACCTGGGAAAAGGGCAGCTGGAATGCTCCTTAGAAGCAGTAATGGCCAGACTTGTCTCACCTACTTGGGTCATATTATCAGGAGGGACCAATAATCCCTGGAGAAGGATATCATGCTTGGTAAAGTGGAGGGGCAGTGAAAAAGAGGAAGACCCACTATGAGCTCAAGCATAGCAAAGATTGTAAGGAGGGTGCATGACTGGGCAGTGTTCCGTTCTGTTGTCGCTATGAGTTGGAGCCAACTAGACAGCATCTAACAACAATAAGCTTCACTGGTATGATTTCTCTAGAGAACCCAGCCTAAGACACTGGCTAATTGCTCTCTGCCACTCTCTGAAATTCCCTTGGGTGTCTGTTACAAATGAAGTTTTAGTAAATGTAGTTTTCAAGATAGCCTGACATCTTATCTCATGATTTGGCAGTTCTCTATAATGAGCTACCACAGAATGGGATGAAAGTGAAGAATTGAGTGCTCCTCCTCTTTGATTTCCTGTTCTTATTATGCATAAGTGGATCACGAGCATGAAGAGAACTTTGTTCAATTAAAGTGTAGTGACAGATCAATGCATAGCCTTGGTTCAGAGAAGACAAATCAGTACATCACAAGGTCATGACAGGATCTGAGTTAAAGAGACCACAGAAGGATCACAAGCAATCTGTCTTCCCACAGAATCAGGGCATTGGGACACCAGCTGCATCAGAATACAGCATATGGGCTGGAGGTGGGGTAGGTGGTGTCAAGTGAAGTGGGGAGCTGTGTAGTCCCCAACTCTGAACTGTGAGGGCCTGTTCCTCAGGACAAAATCCGGATATAATTCAGCTATAATGAAATACTCTGTGACTTGTTAGGAATGAAACATAGTCAGCTGCTGGCAGCTTTCCAAAAGTGAGGGGGTTTATTGTGGGATATGTTCTCACTCACTTAGTTGCCACAAAGACTTCCAACTAGGTTACCATGGAGACAGATTAGAAATCAAAGACATGACTTATATTATTAAAACCTATTAATCCAAGAAGGAGAAACCTGATAATTTGAACAATTTTCCATTGAGCCTGACAGTGCTTATCTTGGGAGCAAAATAGGAATTAACTACTTTTCCCATATAGTTTATGAGCTGTGACACCAGGTTTATTTAAAATATTCTTTACTAGTTTAGATCTAGAGCTTTTTATTGCACAGTAGCTTCATCCTATCAATTTGTCAATGTATATATGTATGATTTATATTATAAATTCACATATAACAAATTCAACTCACATATAACAAATGTGTTAGCCACCACTGCCATCTCCTCCCTAAAAAAAAATAAAAAATCTATATTCTATCCTGGTGCAGTGTTAGAGGAATAATTCATTGGCAGGAAGATCTTCCATTTGACTGATACTTAGTACTTCTCTGGGCTTGTTCATTAAAAATGGCCTGGCTGCGGTCACTGCTGCTATCCAATCTGCCAATAGCTGACAACCATGCAAATGAGCTTAGATGCAGATCATCCTAGAGTGGAGCCTTGGGATGACTGCAACCCTGGCCAATAGCATCAGTGCAGCCTCATAGAGACCCTGAAGTGGAACCACTGAGCTGGGCTACTCCTTGTTTCTGACCTAGAGAAAATCTGATAAAATAAGTATTTATTGTTTTAGCCTGCTAATCTTGGAGTAATTTGCTATACAACAATAGATAACTAATACATCTAGCATGAATAAAACCTAATTGGAGAGTAGGTCCCTTTCCCCAAAAGGGAATAACCTAGTGATTCAAAAATACTAAACATTTTGCTGTCCAGTCAATTCCTACTCAGGGTGACCCCATATGTTCCAGAGAAGAGCTGTTCCAGAGCATTTTCTTGGCTGTAATCTTCACAGAAGCAAATCACCAGGCGTTTCTTCCATGGTGCTGCTTGGTGGGTTCGAACTGCCAACTTTTCAGTTAGTAGCTCAAACTTTTGATCTCCTAAATGTGATAATGCTGGGTATCCCCAAGAAACAGCACTCACTGCTTCCTCTATTTCAGTTTTCTATCTTGGTTTTTGGATTATTACTTTTATGTGACAAAGAGAACCATGCCTTATTTTTACATTCAAGTAGCTGATTTCCAATGATCACATACTCCTTTTTATCTTGTGTCCCAGAAAATTGCATAGGGATATTAGCCTTTTGGGGAAAAGGACAGTTCCCCTCTCTGCCTTGTCCCCTTCACCCAAAGCATTACAATGATGATAGGAACTTACAGAAATGAAAGACAGAAGGACCAGCTTTAGTTACAGCCATGAGAAGGAAAATTTATGATAGGTATTACAGTTAGAATTGAGAATTTATAAAATTACGACAAAATGGGGATGAACAAGAGCATCTTTGCTTCTATTTTTGCTCAGCCTGATTGATTTGCCCTTCCTATGGAACAGAGCTCAGCCACCTCTGGGCAACCAATAACTCTGACCTGAAACAAACCCAACTACTTCCTCATCTCTTTGAATCAGGATTATATTTTTATGCATATGTGAGTCCCCAGTTACCTAACACTTAAACAGGAACTACAATCTCTTTCAATGGATTTATTTCCAGATATGAATCTATGTCTTTTTAATTGCATTTTTGTTGTTGATGTTCAGAGAAAGATTAATTCCGTGACCTTGCAATGTAATTTTCTTCTTTGATTTGCCAACACATAGGCCCTGGGAGAAATCATCAGTGTGGACAGGTTTCTTTTATCAGAAAGCTATTCTTCTCTCTCTCACTCTCTCTCATCTACTAAGATACAGATCTTGTTCCACATGGGCCCCAGAACCAAAGTCCTTATCTCAAATGTTTAAGATGTAATCTATTTCATTTTCCATTTTAAGTCTGCAATTATTCACTACAAATCACTTGCAAATAAGTCTTAGTCATTTTATTCACAACTCCACGTCAAAAGATGGCTCTAATTTTTCTTTCAATATTACCCTATAGGAATTTCCTTTAATTTCCAAATGATATGCTGTCTTTTCAGTGGCACTTGTCACATCCCTGCAGAGAGGGTATTAAACTATCCATTGGCATGATTTTCTGACTTAGTGCCACCAGGTTGCTGCTGTTGAGTTAAAATCAATTTGCCAGGTAATGAGACAGTCTTCTTTATTCAATCTCCTAATTAATATTTTCCATATTTAATGGAAATTCTGACCTCGCCTTCCTATCTGTCTTCCTGTAAGCAAATGATTTAAGGGAAAGGGAAAAAAAAAAAAAAAAAGCCTGACCTTGGGTCTCCAAGACCCAGTTTTCTAAATTCTCCAAACTCAACTCAATAGTATCTGACCTTGGTCTGTTCAAGGTTGGTTAGTAGAGGTTCTACAGCTACACCTACACCATCAGCTCAGGCTTTCACAGTATTAAACTGTTAAGATAGGAAATTAAACTGACAATATTGTACAAAGCAATGCTTGAGACAGGAATGACAGGAAAATTAGGCACTCAAGAAATGTAATTTCTTATCATTATATTTACTATATGCAGATAAGTGCAGAGTGTATTCATTTCCTGAGGCTACTATAAAAAATTATCACAAATTTCATAGTTAAAACCAACAGAAACTTAATCTTTCACAGCTCTAGAGGCCAGAAATCCAAAATCAAGGTGCCAGCAAGCAACATTCTTTGCTTCATCCAACTTCTGGTGGCTCTGTCCCTCCAATCTTGGCTTTCCTTGGTTGCACTGCTTCCCCTTCTTCTCTGTGTATTTTCATCTTCAGGAGTTCCTGGGTAGTGTAAATCATTAAAGTGCTCAACTGGTTACTGAAAGGTTGCAGACGTGAGTCCACCTAAAGGTACCATGGAAGAAAGGACTGGTGATCTACTTCCAAAAAACTAGCCATTGAAAACCCTATGGAACAAAGTTTGATTCTGGCACACATGAGGTTGTTGTGAGACAAAGCAACTCAATGGCTACTGGTGTGTGTTCTCCTCTTCTCGGTCTCAATTCTTCCTCTGCCTTTGTCTTATAAGGACACGAGTCTTTGAAATTCAAGGACACATGTCCTTGAATTTAAGACCCACTAGCCACTCCTCTACTTGATGACAAATAACAACAACAACAACAACAGCCACTCCTCAGAAGGAAGATGGGGCAATCTAATTCCATAGTGATACTGCCTTGGAAACCCAAGGAGGGGTCGCTATGAGTCAGATGCAACTCTACAGCAGTGCATTTGGTTTTGGTTTTTTAAGCTAATCTCCACATCTCAAGAACCTTAATTTAATGACATCTTCCAAACTGGAATCAGCTACTGGCTTTTCCTCAGTTGGAGGCCAGACCCTTAGTTCAGTCAAACATAGGATGAGATGCTTTTGCCCTTTAGTGTAGTCCAGGCCCATTCCTTAGGTGGTGACATGAACCTGGATTTGGCTGAAGTTGCCCGTATTCCTTCAGATGTTGTCAAGGGCAGGGTATCTGCCCTATTCCCAAAGGCTCCCTTATCTCTGGAATCCCTCAGTGGTGCAAACAGTTGATGTTCTCAGCTACTAATTGAAAAGTTGGTGGTTCTAATACACCTAGAGTTGCCTCAGAAGAAAGGTGGGGCAAAAACAGCATTGAAAACCCAATGGAACACAGTTCTACTCTGATACACATGGGGTTGCCATGTGTTAAAATCAACTCCATGACAACTGGTCTTTTCCCTTCTCTCTACTTGGATCCATACCTCTTCCACCATCCTCTCTAGTGGAAATGAGGGAAGATATATAATGAATGAATGAAATGAACAGGGGGAAAATTTTTTTGGTGGTCTCAATGAGGGTAGAGAACTACACAGAGGTCGGGGCTGGAACATAAGATGGATAACAAAAACAGAAGGGGTTCTTCCTTAAATTTGTATTTTGTACTTTCATTGTGGTGAAAACATATACAAGAAGACATGCACCAACATGACAACTTCCATATTTACAGCTCAGGGACATTGATGACATTTTTCATGTTGTGCCACCATGATTGCTATCCTTTTCAAAAATAATCCACAACTATTATAATAAACTCAATGCCCCACAAACCAAACTTCACCTTTCCCCCCCTCCCTGTTACCACTAGTAACCAATAATCTTTGGTTTCTCTATATAAATTTTTTTCAACCGATCTAGGAATTTTTAAAACAGTCTGTTCTGTCTCACAATTGTCTTGATTTTCTCACCATTTAGAAGTTCTGTAACTACACTATTTATTCCCCCTTTTTGGTTTGTTGTTGTCCTCAGTTACCAATTGATGTCTCTGGTTCCCTGTTTACAGTCTTGTAAACTTATTTTACTTTGGATAATTCTATAACTGGGTTGGTTTCTGGGTTATGTCATCATGTGTTTTAATCATTGGTTGTTGTTTGCTATTGTTGGTTCTCTGTCTGAAGGATTCCCTTTAGCATCTTTTGTAAAGTTGGTCTGGTTTTAACAAATTCCCTCAATTTCTACTTCTCTGGAAATCTCCTAATTTCACTCATGTTTGAGGAACAATTTTGCTGGGTATATAATATTTGGTTGGAGATTTTTTATTTCAGGGTTTTATATATTTCATCACATTGGCTTCTTATCTGCATAGTTTCTGCCAAGAAATCAGAGCTTAGTCTTACTGGTTGCCCTTTGTAGGTAACTTTTTGTTTTTCTCATGCTACTTTCAGGATTCCTTCTTTGTCTTTGGTTTTGGTGAGTTTGATGATGATATGTCTTGGTGATTTTCTTTTGGGGTCTATCCTGTTTGGGGTCCGTTGAGTTTCTTCAATGGATACACTGTACTCTTTTGTCATATTAGGGAAATTCTCTTCTGACAAATCTTCAACTATTTTCTCTGTGATTTTATCTGTCTCTTCCTGTTCTGGAATTCTGAATACATGTAGTTTATTTATTTTGATGATATCTCATATGAGTTGAGTTGTAGGCTTTCTTCATTATATTTTTATCTTTTGTTTGATTGATCCCTTAGCAAAGTAGTATTGAGGTATTTGTCTTCAATCTCATTAATCATGTCTTCCATTGGTTTGTTTCTACTCCTTTGTCCAATCAATGTTTTATGTATCCCTGAAATCTTAGTGTTAATCTTTTGGATTTCTGTTTGTCCTTTTTGGATCATTTTTAATTTTTGTTTATTTTGTCAATTTGTTCTGTATTCTTTTCCTAAATTGTTCTAGAGTTTTCCTTGATCTTGTCAGTGTTTCCTTTGGTCTATCCCTCAATCTGTTGAAGGTACCCAAGTATAATTCTTTTGAATTCCTTACCAGAGAGTTCCAATGCTGCTTCTTCCTCAAGGATGTTTTCTGGGTTTATATCCTGCCCCTTTGTTGCCACCATACCTTGCTTTTTTTTTTTTTTGTGGGCTGTGATGGTCTATTGTCTCTCTCTCCTTCCTTAATTGTATTGCATCTATGTTTAATTTGTGGCTATGTGTTGGTGTGATTCATGTGGAATTTTTTTTTCCTTTATTTTGTTTTGATATATCTGTGTGAGCAGGACACTGTGCTACTCTATTTGTGAGTTGTTAGCACTTAGGCACTCACCATTTGTCTCCTGGTGAGTGTGATAGAGAATAAGAGTATTAGCTGATCACAAAGAGCAATTGAGGGTAAGTTGAGCTGGTATTGGCTGCTGTTTATCATTGATCAGTCGGTGCAAAAATCAAGTGGTGGTCCTCACTCAGTGGGTGGGCCTGCAGGTATAGTTGGATTGTGTGGGAATGGTTGCTGTCTCCCACTCAGTTAGACAAATAAATAAACAAAAATACAAAAATAAGAGAACAAAAAACTCAAACTGTATTAACAAACAAGAACAATTGTGAAAGAAAAAAGAGAAATGCAAAAAATAATAAGAAAAATCAGAAAAAGGAACAACAACAACAACAAAAAAAGCCACAATATCTGAAGAGGGTGAAGTGAGAGAAAAGAGCAAGAGTAAAAAATTAGGGAAAACTTTGAAAGGAAAAACAAGGGATAGGAAGAACAAAAAAAAAAAAAAAAAAAGAAAAAAGAAGGGAACCAAGAAAGGGGAAGAAGAAAAAGGAATAAAATAAAATAAAACAAAAAATAACCAGTAATTGCAAAGAGAGAGAAAAGGAAGAAAGGAGGAAGATAAAAACACACAAAACAAAACTGGGAGGCGGGGCACTACACCTAAGCTCTGCCAGGGCATAGACCAGGATGAAGCCCTTTCATGTCAAGAAGGTGGGTGGAGACTAGAGGATGCCACACCCCTGTTCACCAGGAGGGCTCAGGGCACAAGAGTGACAAGGGGAATATTGCACCTATCCAGTCATCAGTCTACAGTGTGGTTGCCTGTGCTGTCCTTGGCAGGTGGAGTGCACACCCTAGTTTCAGTTCAAGCAAGAACGCCACCCACACACACTCAAAATGGCTTGCATCGGCTGCTTGGAAACATCAAAAATGGCTACACCCTCAACACAGCCATTGGCAGTCCACAGGTCTGCCTCTCCTCTTCTTTGCTGTTCTACCTTCTGATTGCCAGGTACCAGTGCAGTCCTTGCCCACGCAGTTTTGGTAACCAAAGCCGATTCTTATGTTGCTATCAGAAAATATTCACAATGGTTGTGCCCTCAGGACAGTTGGCAGCCCACAGCTCCATTTGTCTCCTTACTCACTGTTTCATTCAAGTTCTTCTATTAGTTAGTATTTAATCCACTTCTTTGTCTTTCCATTAAAAACTCAGGGTTCCAGGATTGTCTTCTGTATTGGTTTCAATTAGTTTCTCATTGCTTTGTTGCAGAGGGTCTGTATAGCTTGTCTGCCTATTCCTCCATCTTGCCGGAACTCTCCTTCCTTAAATGTTTGTTCACACATAAGTGAGTTAACTTCTATCATGCATTCATACATGATGAATTTTTTTTGGTCAAATTACTATTTCAGGTTAATTTTACATAAAAGTACAGTCAGCACTCAAAACATCAAAGTATTCCTGTGATTTCAAAAATAACACCTATCAAGTTATTTCCTAAGGAGAGATGAATACGTTAACCTGTTCAGTAGATGGTCTACTGGACCATATTGATTTCTTATGCAGGGATTTTTTTCTAACAACAGTGGAGAAAGTGACCTCAAGATTTCTAGAATCAATCATGGTGAATCTCAGTAGTGTTCTCTTCCAGAAAATAGTCTGATCTAACAGAAATTTGTTTCAACTGCTGATTGAATCACCTAAAATCACTTGTGTCTCCAGTCATTTGGTGTCAGTGGTGATTTTCTTGAATCTCATAAGCTTTATTATTAACAGAGCAAGAACCAAAGAGGAAGCAATACAGGTGTAGGGTATATATCTCTTCTTCACATTTCACAGACTGTCAGTACAAGTCACCCAGATGCCACCACATAATTACAAAACAGTATTTATAGCTAACTCCCAAGTATACTAAGGTGGGTGATCCAGTTTATGGGTTAGATGATCCAGTCTCATTACTTTACATATTTTCTCTTATTTCAATTCTTTTTATCATCCTCAAACATTAAGTTGGCAAGAAGGAAAAATGAGACTCAAACTACTCTTTGAAAAACTTAAAGATGGTTGGATTGGCACAACTGACTGAGATGACATGATTGGATTATATGTGAGTGTCAACATTTCATGCTTCCCCAGTCCAGTTTATATCAGGAAACTCTGTAATTACTTTCAGTAAAATGTGTATTTGGACATAAAAATATTCTCCATTTTTAAGATGCAGTTGCTGTAAAATAGCATGACTAGATTTGCAAAAATATGGTGACCCGAATCCTATACCAAAGCAAGAGGAGCAGGAGTGACTTTATGTCTTTTCATACCCTTCAATTTCCATACACTACAAATAGTATCTACCACTAGTCTGTCAGTTTGTAGTACAATGGTGGCTTGCATGTTGCTATGATACTAGAAGGTATGCCACTATGGTATTTCAAATACCAGCAGAGTCACCACAGGTTTCAGCAGAGCTTCCATACTAAAATAGACTGGAAAGAAAGGCCTGGTGATCTACTCCTGAAAAATAGTCCATGAAAATCCTATGGATCACAACAGAATGTAGTGCTGGAAGATGAGCCCCCTATGTTGAAAGTCACTAACAGTGGCTACAACAGTGGACTCAAGCATTAAAAAAAAAAAAAGAAAAACAAAAACTTCACTGCCTTCGAGTCAAATCTGACTCATAGCAACCCCTCCTTGGGTTTCTGAGATGGTATCTCTACAAAAGTAGATTGCCCAGTCTTTCTTCCAAGGAGTGGCTGGTGGGCTTGAACTGCTAGCCTTCTTGTTAGCAGTCAAATGCCTTAGGCACTACACCACCAGGACTCAGGCATACCAGCAATCATTAAGATTGCTGAGCAATCAGGACTGAGCAATGTTTTGTTCCATTGTTAGTGGGGTTGCCATGAGTTAGAATCGACTCCAGGGCAACTAACAACAGCAGGCAATATAAAAAACACAGCCAGAATATATCCTAACCTCAAACAACTGAAGTGTCCTGAAAGTTTCATCAAGGGATCTTTCCAGGGACAACGTCTTAGAAATGTCATTCAGTGTGTTTTGACATCATCATTCTCCCATGAGGAGGACAGTTCAAATTTAAGAGACATCATCTTTCCTATTTCTTTCTTTGTCATTTTCCAGGCAAGTGGGTCTGAAGTTGAACTTTAAAGTATGATTTGATTACTGATATTTTCTTGGATTTTTACCTTGATTTTCAGGCATTGTTTCATTCTTGTCACCTTAGGTCTGCTGAGCCTACAGAGTAGTGATATCGTCGTGACTCACTTAATATGCAGGGGTGAATAAAATGATGACCAAAATAACTCCCTTTTGCTTAGCATTTACCAAGAGTTTGCCATTTACCAGGCATGGTGCCAGGTTCTTTGTGCTTTATTATATGAGTTGATTTCACTGAGGTGCAACCTGGAAACAGCTCTAGTTTTCTCTGCTTCAGCAAAGCTTCCAGTCCCACACTGGACAACATCTAAGGCAGATTCCACTGATCTCATTCACTTTAAATAAGTCTCACAGATACTAAAAAGTCCCATATAATAGCCTAAATGTGGGTCTGGAGCAGCACCTAACTCAAATGCATTACCATTTCTGCAGTGAAACATGACTATTTACACTCAGTGAGATAAATAAAGATCATATATACTATTGCTGTTGTTATTGCTAGGTGTTGTCAATTCAGTTCCAATACATAGGGACCCTATGTACAACCAAACAAAACATTGCCTGGTCCTGCACCATCCTCACAATTGTTGCTATGTTTGAGCCCATTGTTAGAGCAACTGTGTCAATCCATCTTGTTGAGAGTCTTCCTTTATTCTTTTCTCTCTCTTTTTTTAAAATCTTTGTATTGTTGTTATTTGGGGAAAGTTTACACAGCAAAATGGTTTTCCATTCAACAATTAATAGTCATGTTGTTTTATGACATTGGTAGCAATTGCCACAATGTAACAGCAATCTTACAATTTCCTTCTTGTGTTTGCTGTTTCCATTCATCCTTCTTTCCTATCCCTTCCTGACTTCTGAGCTTTAACCCTGGGCAAATGCTGCTCCTTTTATTTGATATGGTTCATTGTTGTATGGAGTACATGCCTCCCTAGTGTTATTACGAACCTTCTAGGCCTGGTCTATAGTTTGGGTGTAAGTGGAATCACAGGGGTGAGTTCAATTTCAAGTCTGAAGGTTGTCTAAGAGCCATAGTCTTGGCAGTTCCACCATCTCTATTAGACCTATAAGCTTGGTATTTTTATGATTTTGAGTTTTATCCCACATTTTTCTCCCACTCCATCCAGAACCACAAATGGCCATCCTTTACACAGCAGTCATCAGTGGCAACTGGACACCATCTAGTTCTTTGGGTCTCACAGTTGTGAGGCTAGGTTTTGTGAGGTCCATTAGCCTTTAGACTAATTGTTTCCATGCATCTTTGATATTCTTCACTCTTGCTTGCTCCAGATGGGGATAAAACAATAGTTGGACCTTAGATGGCTGCTCACAGCTTTTAAAGGGATACTTCTCCAAAGGACTGATGTTTTTTTCCAAGGACTGGTCTCTCCTGATAACATGTCTAAAGTATAAGAGACAGAGTTTCTCAATCCTCACTTTTAAGAAGCATTCTGGGTGTACTTCATCCAACATAGATTTGTTCATTCTTCAAGCAGCCCATGGTATATTCAATACTCATCACCAAGAGTGTAATTCAAAAGCATTGATTCTTCTACAGCCTTCTTTATTCATTGTCCAGCTATCACATGCATATAATAAGGTGATTGAAAATACCACAGCTTAGGTCAGAGACACATTAGTTCTCAAAGTGACACTTTGCTTTTTAACACTTTAAAGAGGTTTTTTGTAGTAAACTTGCCTAATGTGATATATTATTTGATTTCTTGACTGCTGCTTCCATGTGTGTTGATTGTAGATCCAAGTAAAATGAAATCCTTGACAACTTCAATCTTTCCTCCATTTATCATAATGTTGTTTATTGTTCCACTGGTAAGGGTTTTATTTTCTTTATGTTCAGATGTAATCCATACTGAAGGCTATAGTCCTTGGTCTTAATTAGTAAGTGATTCAAGCCTTCACTGTCCTCAGCAAGCAAGATTGTGTCATCTACATATTGCAGGTTGTTAATGAACCTTCCTCCAATCCTGAAGCCACATTTTTCTTCATAAATTCCAGCTTCTAAGATTATTTGCTCAGTGTACATATTGCATAAGTATAGTGAAAGGGTACAACCCTGATGCACACCTTTCCTGATTTTAAATCACACAATATCCCCTTGTTCTGTTTGAATGGCACCTCTTGGTCTATGTACAGATTCTGCATCAGCACAATTAAATGTTCTGGAAGTTCCATTCTTCACGAAGTTATCCATAATTTGTTGTGATCCACACAGTTGAAATGCCTTTGCATAGTAAATAAAACACAGATAACACACTTTCTGGTATTCTCTGCTTTCAGCCAAGACCCATCTGCCATCAGCAATGATATCCCATGTTCCATGTCCTCTTCTGAATCCAGCATGAATTTCTGTCATTATACTGTTGCAACCACTTTTGAATTATCATCAGCAAAATTTTACTTGTGTGAAATATAATGATATTGTTAGATATTTTCACCTTCTTTTTTTTTTTTTTTTGGAATGGGTACAAATATGAATCTCTTCCAGTCGATTGGCCAGATAGCTGTCTTCCAAATTTCTTGGCATAAACAAATGGACACTTCCAGCATTGCATCCTTTTGTTGAAACATCTAAGTTGGTATCCTGTCAATTTCTGGAGCCTTATTTTTCCTCAGTGCTTTCTTCTTTTAATACCATAAGTTTTGATCATATGCTACTTCCTCAAATGGCTCAACATTGACAAATTCCTTTTGGTACAGTGACTCTGTATGTATTCCTTCCATCTGTTTTTCATACTACCTGAACCATTCAATATTTTGCCCATAGAATCCTTCAATATTGCAACTCAAGGCTTGAATTTTTCTTCAATTCTTTCAGCTTGAGAAATGCTGCGTGTGCCCTTCCCTTTCGGTTGTCTAACACTGGGTGTTTGAAAATTTCATTATAATACTTTACTTAGTCTTCTTGTGCCACCCTTTGAAATCTGTTCAGCTCTTTTACTTCATCATTTCTTCCATTTGCTTTAGTTACTCTACATTCAAGAGCAAGTTTCAGAGTATTTTCTGACATTTATCTTGGCCTTTTCTCTTTTTCCTGTCTTTTTAATGATCTTTTTGCTTTCTTCACATATGATGTGCTTGACATCATCCCACAAATGATTGGGTCTCCAGTCATTAGTATTCAGTGTATCAAATCTGTTTTTGAAATAGTCTCTAAATTCAAGTGGGGTATACTCAAGGTCATACTTTGGCTCTTGTTGACTTGTTTTAATTTTCTTCCACTTCATCTTGAACTTGCATATGAGCAATTGATAGTACGTTCTGCAATAGGTCTCTAGTCTTGTTCTGATGATAATGAGCTTCTCCATCATGTATCTTCACAAATGTAGTCAATTCAATTTCTGTGTATTCCAAAATCAGATATTTGCAATTAAAAATTTGTTAGTCTTGCAAAATTCTATCAGGTGAACTCTAGGGTCATTTCTATCTCCATGGCTATATTTTCTACCTATCACTCATTCTTCGTTGTTTTCAACTTTCACATTTCCAGTCACCAGTAATTATCATTGCTTCTTGATTGCATGTTTGATCAATTTCAGACTGCAAAGTTGGTAAAAGTATTCAATGTCTTCATCTTTGGCATAGATAGTTGGTGTATAAATTTTGATAACAGTCATACTAATGGATCTTTCTTGTAGGCAGATGGATATTATCCTATCACTGACAGCATTGTTCTTCAGAATAGATCTTGAAATGTTCTTTTTGATAATGAAGGCAATGCCATTCTAGGCAGAGTAAACCATGATTGTCTGATTCAAAATGACCAATACTAGTCCATTTCAGCTCATCAATGCCCAGGATATCAATCTTTATGCATTCCTATTTTTTTTCTTTTTTTTGGTAATTTTCAATTTTCCTGGATTCATTCTTTGTACATTCACCATTCTGATTATTAATAGACCTTTTTTAGCTGTTTCTTTTCATTTTGAGTCATACCATATCAGCAAATGAAGGTCCCCAAAGTTTTACTCCATGTAGGACATTAAAGTCAGCTCTACTTTGTAGAGGCAGCTCTTCCCCAGTCATATTTTGAGTGTCATCTAACCTGAGGGACTCATCTTCTGGCACTAAATCAGACAACATTCTACTGCTATTCATAAGGTTTTCACTGATCAGCTTTTTCAGAAGGAGATCACCAGGTCCTTCTTCCCAATCTGTCTTAACCTAGAAGGTCCACTGAAACATGTCCACTATGCGTGACCCTGATGATACTTGGAATACTCATGGCATAGCTTCCTGCATCACAGCAACATGCAAGCAATCACAGTATGACAAACTGACAGATGAGTGATGGCCATAAATGCTAGTTCATAAATATCAGTTCAGGGTTAGTTTTACCATCAAATTGATTGCTTTTTTAAAAAGTTTTTAAAAGCCTTTTGAGTTTTCTTTGTTTTATTGGTACACAGGATCTCTGGTGGCATAGTGCCTAAGGCATTTGACTGTTAACCAGAAGACTGGTGGTTCAAACCCACCAGCCACTCCTTCGAAGGAAGATGGGCAATCTATTTCCATAGTGATACAGCCTCGGAAACCCAAGAAGGGGTCACTATAAGTTGGATCTGACTCAATGGCAATGAAGTAGTTAGGTTATCTCACTGTATCCTTTGGTTAAATAGATAAACCAAATGATTCTAACTGTGTCATATATTTCCTGAGAAGAACACAAAAGATAACAGTACTCATTACTGAATATTTGCTGTGTGTTAGCCACTGCACTAAGCTTGCTTAAGTTCTCACAACCCTATGAAGTACATAGATAATTTTATTATTCCTATTTTACAAACAAATCAAGGCTAGAAAAAAGTATTCAGTAGTGCTGTGCCAGACTTTGGAGGAAGCAGTCTGGTTTCACAGTTTCTTTCAGCAGTGGTTCCCAAACTTTAAAGTGCATGCAAATCTCTTGGGGAACTTGTTAAAATGCAGACTCCTATTCAGAAACTTTGGAGTGGGGCCTGAAATTCTGCATTTCTAATAAGCTTCTGGGGTGATGTCAATGCTGCTGGTCTAACAGGTTGCGTTGGAGTAGATTCTGACTCATGGTGACCCCCTGTGTGTCAGAGTAGAACTGTGCTCCATAGACTTTTCAATGGCTAATTTTTCAGAAGTACATCACCAGATCTTTCTTTCAAGGTGCCTCTGGGTGGACTCAAACCTCCAATATTCCCATTAGCAGCCAAGTATGCTGACCATTTGTACCACTCAGGGATTCCACTGCTAGTGTACCAACTTTAAGGAGCAAACTCTCATTGGGTTGATCTTTTAAGACTGAAATGAAATAATGCACATAAAGCTCTCAGCACAGTGCCTGGTACCCAGACAGCATTCAATAACTATTAGCTGCTACTATTATTATTGTTTGGAACCCTGGTGTTACATTTGTTAAGTGTTCAGCTGCTAACCCAAAGGTGAGTGGTTAGAACCCACCAGCCACTCCCCAGGAGAAAGATGTGGCAATCTGCATCTGTATACATTACAACCTTGGAAACCCTCTGTGGCAGTTCTACTCTGTTCTATGAGAACACTATGAGTTGGAATTGATTTGAGGCAGTGGGTTTGGATTTGAAGGCTTTTGGGTTATTATTATTATCATTATTATTGTCAACTCTTACATTATAGGGTGGCTCAACATTGGTGGCTCAGTATCCTTCAAGATCTTTTTTGTAATGTCCTGAAAAGTTCTTGAAAAGGTATACTAATGGATAAATCACTGAGGTATAATGAAAACAGCATTAGAGTCAAGGTCATAAGATCTGAATTACAATCCTGGTATTACCCTTTGTGCAAATCTTAAAGTCTCTCTAAAGTCTTTTAGCATAACAACAACTGTCCTACTTGATGTGATTGTTGTGAAAATCCAACATAACAATGTATAAGAAACTCTCTACAGTCCACATTAGAGAAGACAGTATTATTATTTCTATATAGGTGTAACAGATGCAATAGTACATCAACAGGGAACTGCTAAGAAGTCAGTCCAGATTCAAAAGAGGATGTATAATTAGGGATATCATTTTTGATGCCAGAATGATATTGGCTGAAAGCACAGAATACCAGAAAGTTGTTTACCTGTGTTTCATTAACTATGCAAATATATTCCACTGTGTAGATCATAACAAATTATGGATAACATTGCAAAGAAAGGGAATTCCAGAAATTTAATTTTGCTCATGAAGATCCTTTACATAGACCAGGAGGCTGTTGTTCAAACAGAACAAGGGGATACTTCATGGTTCAAAATTAGATCAGGGTTGAATCTTTTTGGCACACGTATTCAATCCATATGCTGAGCAAATAATATGAGAAGCTGGACTATATAAAGAAGAATCACTAACAATGTGTGATATGCAGATGACACAATCTTCCTTACTGAGAACAAGAAAACTCGAAACACAGACTGATGAAGATGAAAGACTACAGTCTGCAGTATGGATTACACCTCAACATAAAGAAAACAAAAATCCTCACACTTGGGCCAATAAGCAACATCATGATAAAAGGGGGAAAAAAAAGAATGAAGTTGTCAGGGATTTCATTTTACTTGAATCCACAATCAACGCCCATGAAAGAAATCAGCCATTTTATTGCACTGGGCAAATCTGCTGCAAAAAAGCTCTTTAAAATATTAAAAAGCAAAGATGTCACTTTGAAAACTAAGTTGCACCTGACTCAACCCTTGGTATTTTCAGTCCCCTGATATTGATATAGTGCCTAAGACATTTGACTGCTAACCAGACGGCTGGCACTTCAAACCCACCAGCTACTCCTCAGAAGGAAAATTGGGCAATCTGCTTCCATAGTGATACCACTTTGGAAACCCAAGGAGAGTCACTGTGAGATGAATTGACTTGAAGGCAATGAGTTTGGTGGGTTTTGTTCATTTGTTTAATTTTTTACTATGCACATGAAAGCTGGACAATGAATAAGGAATACAAAAGAATTGATGCTTTTGAATTATGGTGTTTTTGAAAAATATTGAATATATGGGGACTGTCAAAAGAACCAATAAATCTCTCTTGGAAGAAGTACATCCAGAATGGTCCTTAGAAGTGAGGATAGTGAGACTTCAACTCACTTACTTTGGTCATGTTATCAGGAGAAAGCAGTGTTTGGAGAAAGACATCATGCTTTTTAAAATAGAGGGTCCATGAAAATAGGAAGACTCCCAAGGAGCTTAATTGACACAGTAACTGCCACAATGGACTCAAACATAGCAATGATTGTGAGGATGGCTCAGGACCAGCCAATGTTTCCTTCCACTGCACATATGATCGCTGTGAGTTAGAACTGACTGACAGCATCTAACAACAACAACAACA
>NW_006921744.1:4398092-4414862 GCF_000298275.1 Orycteropus afer afer | reverse complement strand
AACTCACTGCCACCAAGTCGATTGAGAAACTAAAGGACAGAATAGAACTGCCTGTTAAGGTTTCCAAGGCTATAAATCTTTATGGAAGCAAACTGCCACTTCTTTCTCTCATGGAGCAGTTGGTGGGTATAAATAGCCAGCCTTTTGATTACCAGCTAAATACTTTAACCACTGTACCACCAGAGCACCTAAAAACAACATAGGTGTAACATTTCCCAGCCAGTGTCCTCTCACCAAGGAGCTTTGGTGGCTGTAGTGTCTAAGGCATTTGACTGCTAACCAGAAGGTTGGCAATTCAAATTCACCAGCTACTCAATGAAAGGAAGATGGGGCAATCTACTTCTGTAAAGATATATCACCTGGAAAACCCAGTGGGCGTTGCTATGAGTCAGAATCAATTTGATGACAGTGAGTTTACTTTTTTTGGTCCTCTCACCACCCTCCCCCATTTCACATTCCCCCACTGAGTGTCAGAATTACTGGTGGTCACTATGTCAGAGGCATAAAGAGCAATGTGACCCAAACATTGATGTCTGTTAGGAGAAATGGGGTCCACTCAGCTTGAATGAAGAAAAGAAGAGGAGCCTTTAGAGGAGGAAATTGCAGAGCAGAGGAAAAACCCAGGATGGCTGTCCCTCACTCTTAACCACTAGACAGTGCTGCCTCTTGCAAGTAATATTGAAATAATCAGCCTCATGCAAAAATGTAATGAATTCTAACTGAAGGCTAGGCATGGATGGCCGCAGATCTCAGTTCTCATTCTCAGAATGACAAAACCTGGAGAATCTCATTTAGATTGGAGCCTGGGAAAAGAACCAAGAAGACTTCAGCCTAAGTTCCATTTAGGTCCTAGGCTGCAAACCAAAAAGCCAAACCAGTTGCTTTGGATTCAGTTCTGACTTATGGAACTCCATGTACATCAGAGTAGAGCTATGCTCTATGGGGTTTGCAATGGCTGATTTTTCAGGAGTATTTCATCAGGTCTTTCTTCCAAGGTGCCTTCAGGTGAACTAAAACATCCAAACTTTAGTTTGCAGGGGAGTCCACTAACCATTTGAACCAACCAGGAACTGAAGGAAAAAAAAAACCTCATTGCCATCTAGTTGATTCTGACTCATAGTGACCCCCCATTGAGTTTCCAAAGCAGTAAATCTTTAAGGAAGTAGATTGCTCCATCTTGCTTCCACAGAGCAGCTGGTGGGTTTGAACCACCAAACTTCTGGATAGCAATCAAATGCCTTAGGCACTGCACCACTAGAGCTCCTTAACCAGGGACTACTAGGTGTAACTATTTGGAAGTTATGAAGCAAGCTAACCAGTTCCTGTCCAGTCAGTTGCAGCACACCATGACCCTGTGTTTGTCAGAGTACAATTGTGCTCCCGATTGTTTTCAATGGCTGATTTTTTAGAAGTAGATCTCCAATATTTTCTTCCTAGGTAGTTCTGGATGGCCACAAACCTTCAACTGTTCGATTAGCAGTCAAGTGTGTCAGTAGAGTGCACCATCCAGGAACTTCCAGGTTCTGAGCTAGAAAAGAAAAAGAAGCCACTCCAACTCCTACCCTTCCCAGGAGAAAAGTTCACAAGCTGTCTAAATTTAACACCACAGCTAGCAGTAAGTGACTTTTTTGCCTTCAGGGTTGCTCTGTTGTCTGCATGGAACCCTGAGGAGTCAACAGTGATGGTAAGATCATTGGATTTTTCAAGGGTTAAATGGTTCACAATGTTTTCAAGTGGAAGTCTTTCAATCAAACACGGCAGGAATCTACCAGGAAAGAAGGCCACATGTACAAATAAAGTGGTTAATAATTTTCAAGAACAAATAGTTCTACTTCAAATGAATGGATAGCTCATATGAAATTATATATTTGGTTCTACAACAACAACAAAAAAAAAAAACAGTAGCAAGAGCAAAGAAATCAACAGATTTGAAAATGTGAACTTAGTTCAGACCCCAACCTATGATATTGTTGTTGTTAGGTTCCATCAAGTTGGCTCCAACTCATAGCGACCCTAAGCACAATAGAACAAAACATTGACTTGTCCTATGCCAGCCTTACAATACTTGCATTACCTGAGCCCATCACTGCAGCCATCATGTCAATCTATTTCATTGAGGTCCTTCCCCTTTTTTTGCTGACCCTCCACTTTACCAAGCATGATATCCTTCTCCAAGGAATGGTCCCTTCTAACAACATGACTAAACTAGGTGAGTTGAAGTCTGTCCATGCTTGCTTCTAAGGAGCATTCTGGATGCACTTCTTCCAAGACAACTGTGTTAGTTTTTCTGGTAGTCCTTGGTACCTTCAGTATTCTTTGCCAACACCATAACTCAAAAGCATCAACTCTTCTTTGGTCTTCTTTATTCATTGTCCAGCTTTCACATACATATGTGGGTTAGGTGCACCTTAATCTTCAAAGAGACATCTTTGCTTTTCAGAATTTTAAAGAGGTCTTTTGGAGTAAATAATCCCAGTCTGATTTCCTGACTGCTGCTTCCATTGGTGTTGATTGTGAAACCAAGTAATATGAAATCTTGGCCAATGTCAATCTTTACTCCATTTATCATGATGCTTCTTATTGGTACAGTTGTGAGGATTTTCATTTTCTTTATGTTCAGGTATAGTCCATACTGCAGACTGTAGTCTCTAATGTTCATCAGCAAGTGCTTCAAGTCATTTTCACTTTCATCAAGCAATGTTGTGTCATCTGCACATCACAGCTGTTAATGAATTTTCTTCCAATGCTGATTCCGTGTTCTTCTTCATGTAGTGCAGCTTCTTGGATTATTTGTTCAGTATACAGCTTGAATAAGTATGATTAAAGGATACAACCTTGACACACTACCTTCTTGATTTTGAACCATGCACTATTCTCTCATTCTTTTCAAATGACAGCCTCATGCTCTATGTACAGGTTCCTTATGAGTACAATTAAGTGTTCTGGAATTCCCATGCTTCTCAATGTTATTGACAATTTGTTATGATCCACACAATCAAATGTTTTTGCATAGTCAGTAAAACATAAGTAAACATCTTTCTGGTATTCTTTGCTTTCAGCTAAGATCCATCTGACATCAGCAATGATATCCCTCGTTCCACGTCCTCTTCTGAATCCAGCATCTACTTCTGGAAGTTCCCTGTCAATATACTCCTGCAACGGCTTTTCAGTTATCTTCAGAAAAATTTTACTTGGGTGTGACATTAATGATATTGTTCGATAATTACCACATTCTGTTGGATCATCTTTCTTTGGAATGGGTACAAATATGGATCTCTTCCAGTCAGTTGGCCAGGTAGCTGTCTTCCAAATTTCTTGGCATAGATGAGTAAGTTTGAACATGTGAATTTGGTTCCTATCCCAACCTACACTGCTAGGTAATTTTAGTAAAACTTAATTATTAACAACACCTAGAAAGTCAGACTTCATGAGTTCAAATCCTGATTCAATGTCTTTCTACCAGTGTGTTCCTAGACAAGTGAATTAGCCTTTCTGAGATTCACTTCCCTCATCTGTAAAATGTGACTAATAATAGAATACACCTCATAGGTTTCTTAGAATTATATGACTAAATACATATAAAGTATTTTTTTAAAATAATACATGAACATAGTTCAAAAACCAAACCAAAAATAATCAAGTCAATTCCTACTCATAGCAAAGCTCTAAGACTGAGCAGAACTACCCCATTAGGTTTCCAAGGCTGTAATCTTTATGGAAGCAGACCACAAGGTCTTTTTTTCTGCAGAATGTCTGGTGGGTTCAAACTTCTGATCTTTCAGTTATCAGCCAAGTGCTTATCCACCATGCTACTTCAAAAATAAGTTATTATTATTGTATGACCTTCAAAAATCAACTGGCCTCTCTGAGTCTCTTTTCCTTATCTGTGACAAACAAACAAACAAAAAGAAATCCATTGTTGTCATGAACTTCAACTCATGGCAGCCCTGTGTTACAAAGTGGACCTGCTCCATAGGTTTTTGTTTTTGTTTTGTTTTGGGGAGGGGGACTGTAACCTTAAAAGAATCGTATCACCAGGCATTTGTTTTGCAGTGCCTCTGGGTGAATTTGAACCATTAAACTTTAGGTTAGTGGTCAAACACTTAACTGCATCACTCAGGGATCCTTATTTGTGACAAAATAAGTATATCCAAGGACAAAAGAAACAATGTACTTGGAGGTATTCTGAAAAGTTAAAGGAGCTGGATAAATTGTGAAATAATTTTTATTATTGCCAAGGTAATTTTTATTTTTGAGCCTTGCTCAATTTGGTAAACTAGAGGGCAATTGGCTCAGTGAGCACTTTCTCTACAATGAATATTCAATGATTTCTTTAGATGTCTGACATCTCCTCCAGGAAATCAACCTGCAAAGTGCTTTCATTCTGACATGTACTGAAGTCATTGGAATGAACAATTAATTAATACAAATTTGAAAAGAATATGAACTCTAAATTAACCTACTGTTTAGAGCAGGAACAAATCTGTAACAAAATAAATCCCTCCAAAAAATAACCCCTTATTTTTAAAAAATCCCCTCTATCCTCTACACAGTCCCAAAACCTAGGTATGCACCAAATATTGGAGTGAGAGACCCACTGAGCTCAGGCTTTTGTATCCACTTTAGCTCTTAAAGTCATCATTTTATAAAAAGAATAATCTTCAGTTGGCTGACAGTCCTACTTATGTATACATTGTCCTTAAGATGGCACTGCTGACCCACCGTGATGGATTTATACCACTTCTTTCACACTGAGGAGCCCCCAAGTGATTAAATAATACACATCTTCAAAATGCCAAGAGGCCAGTTATATGCACAGCTGCCATGTAACCCAGCAATTCCACTCTTATGTATATGTCCAAATGTATTGACAGCAGGGGCTCAAATAGCTACATGTACACCAATGTGCATTGCAGCACTATCCACAATAGCCAAAAGGTTGAAAACACCTGTGATAGTTGGAGCTGTGTGTCAACTTGGCTGGACCACCATTCTGTATAGTTTAAGCTATTGTGATGTGGGTTATTCCCATGATGGGATCAGATGAATATGTTTTGAGAAGCCAATCTGTTGAAAGGGAGTTTCCCTAGGGATGTGGCCTTCTTCCAACATATTTATGGACATCCTGGGAAAAGAGACACTCTTCTGTGGATCAGGATCCTGTTGTGCTGCCTACAACTGTCCGTGAGTGAACAACTCACCATTTGGCCTGGCAATCTTGGATTCGTTATTCGTTGGAGTCAACAGCCTGTATACTTCCTACCAACCTTGAGCTTGTCAGCCCCTGCAGCTGTGTGAGTTGGGAAAAGCCTCCAGCTTGACGTTTGATCCAAGGACTTGGGACCCCAGCTTCTATAAGTGTGTGAGCCATTTTCCTAAGATAAATTTCTCTTTCTCTATGTGTATATGTAAGTTTTACTGGTTTTGCTTATCTAAAGAACCCAGCCTAACACACAACCCAAGTGTCCATCAACAAATAAATGGATAAACAAAATGTGGTACAGTCGTACAAAAACCAAAATACCAAATTCATTGCTGTTGAGTAATTCTGACTCATAGCAACCCTAAAGGACAGAGGAGAACTGCCTTTTAGGGTTCTTAAGGCTGTAAATCTTTATGAGAGCAGACTGCTACATCTTTTTCCCACTGTATGCCTGGTGGGTTTTAACCACTGACTTTTGGGCTGGGAATTGAGCACTTTAACCACTGTACACCAACCAGTGTACTACTTATTCAGCCATATAGAGAAATAAAGTTCTGATAGATGCTACCACATGAACGAACACTGAAAACATTATGCTGAGTGACAAAAGTCAATTACAACAGGACAAATATTATATGCTCCCACTGATATGAAAATATGTAGCAAAGCAAATACATAGAGATCAAAGTTTACAATGGTTACAAGGGGCTGAGGAGTTATTGCTTAAGAGATGCTGAGTTTCTGTTTAGGGAGATGAAAGACTTTTGGAAATAGATAGTGGTGATGGTTATACAACATAGTAAATTGCGAATCATATTATTGAATTATAGACCTAAAAATGGTTAAAATGAAAATTTTGTGTAATATATATTTCGACAAAATTAACTTGAATTAAAAATTAAAATAAAAAGACAAGGAGGCTATCTAGAGTATAGGTTACAGACATGAACTTTATAGCCAAATAAGCTAGAGTTGGTATACTAATTCCACTGTGTAATGGCTGTGTAAAGAGCTCTGGTGGTGTAGTGCCTAAGGCATTTGACTGCTAACCAGAAGGCTGGTGGTTCAAACCTACCAGCCAGTCCGTGGAAGGAAGACTAGGCAATCTATTTACGTAAAGATTTACCACCTCAGAAACCCAAAGGAGGTCACTGTGAATGGGAATTGACTTGAGGGCAGTGAATTTGTTTTTTTTTGGTTTAATGTTGTGTAAACTTGGGAAAGTTATTTAACCTATCTGTGCTTCAGTTCTTTATATGTAAGATAAGGAGATAAAAGTACCTTCTTATATGAATTATCTACTTCTGTGTAACAATTTACCCCAAAGCCTAGCATTTTAAAAGAACAAACATTTATTATCTCACAGTTCTGTGAGTCAGGAATCCAGGAGAAGTTTAGCTGGGTGTTTCTGTCTCAGGGCTATTAATGAAGTTTCACTCACTTAGAACTGGAAGACCCACTTCCAACCTCACTCTCAATATTGTTGGCAGACCATGGTTCCTCACAGGCTGTTGGATGGAGTCCTCATTTCCTTGCCAAGATGGAAGCTGCAGTGTTTTATAGCCTTATTCTGAAAGTGAAATACCATCCTTCTGCCACGTTATGCCACACAGACCAGTCCTGCTCCAATGTAAGGAATGACTACACAAGGATATAAATACTAGGTCATTGGGTGCCACTGAGGAGGCTGATACACTACCACACTACCTGATAGAGTTACTGGAAGAATTAATAAGTTGATGAGTGAAACTCTTAGAACAGTATCTGGAACATCATTCCCAAACCAAACCTACTGCAGTGGAGTCAATGTCAATCCTTAGTGACCCTGTACCACAAATTAGATCTACCCCATAGGGTTTCCAAGGCTGTAAATCTTTACGGAAGCATGCTGCCACATCTTTCTCCCACCAGAACATCACAAGTACTCAATGAAATGTTAGCTTTAATTACTGTTGTTGTTCTTGTTCAGAATGTTAGGAACTCAATTTGTGGCCATGAATATAGACACTGGTCAAATGGCTCAGAAATTTAACCCAAGACCTGATATCATTAACAACTTGCTCTAACCAAATGATCCACACAGCTGATTTTCTCTGAATTTGCCCCTCACTTTTTTCCTTTGCTTATACAATAATGTGTTTCTCAAGAAGCACACAAATCTTAAAAAGAAAATCCCTGCCTTCCTCTACCCAAAAATCAATTGAGAAGTTTACAGGTACAATTATCAAAATATCCAGCATAACCATTTGGGAGTTTTAATTCTCTCGCAAAACAAGAAGTTTGAATGAAAGGGCTCAATCATCTCTTCAAGCACTTAGGACTGACTTCTTCTTCTCTCCCTTCTGCCATCCTCTGCCATCCTAGTGTCTAGGTTATGTGTCCCTTCATAACTGCAAGTTGGTCACAGCAGATTCAATCACAACCCCATGCAAAGGCAGGAAGAAAGGTGGAAACGCAGATGGTGAAAGAACATTCTTGTTTTGTCTCCATTCAGTCCAATCTTCTTTTATGTAAGAGGAAAGTTTTTCCCAGAAGCTCCCAGTAGACTTTCTCTGACATCTCATTGGCCATAAATTGGTCACATTCTGCAAGGGAGGCTGAGAAAGTGAGCATCTGATATTTTTAACCTTTTCTACGAGAAGTAGTCCCAGTAGAGGCATTGGGGAAGAATGGGAAGAGTATCTTTTGGGTAGCCAAACAAGAGTTTCTGCCACACCTCTTCATGCAGGTTACCTCATTTAAAAATCTTTGCTATAATACTTCTGAGGTGGAATAGAAATATGCATAAACCTGGAAGGCTGTTAGCCAAGCAATTCTTTTGAAATTGATTAAGCCTTTTTTACCTGGCACCATCCAGAAATAAGGTATTGCACGTAACTGAATTTTACAGATACATTTTCTCCAAAAGTACTAAAGCTCAGTTTATTTTAACAATTCCTATGGAAATCTTTATGAAAATGCTGTACATCTGTGTCTTACTTTGTAGTGGGCCTGAATATAATTTAACATTAAAGAAGGACAATGCTATCTTTATGAGCACTCATTACTGTGTTGTGCATTAACATGGAAATGCCCTAAGAGGCTCTGTTTCCTCCAGCAGTAATATGCCTACCTTGTTTCACCTGTTCCAGATAGTATACACTGTATCTCAAAATATCTCTTTGCAAAAGAGTCTCCTCCCTTGAAGTTATCCTGTCTATCTCCCCAGGTCTTCCAGAGTAAGTATATGCTGCTCTTTATACTTCGATAGTAATTCCAGGCAGCACAGAAAGTGCTAGAAGAAACCAGGGGTAGCGCAGCTCCCCCACAGGAACACTACAGGTAAGAAGGGCTGCAAAAATCCAAACTCTTTCACATTGCTGGTCAAGACTCTAGGTGGCATGCTCCACCAGCTCTTCACTGGCTCTGGAGAGGGCCAGAGCAGCTAGTCTATTCTTCCAAAAAGCTGAAATGGAGCTACCATGGGTCACACCCTGATCAGCAAAATAAAGTGTAGAAGAATTGATGGTCTGGAAGCATGAGGCCCTGCAATGCAGGAAAGGGCAGGGTGGGTCAGCACTGCTGTGAACCTCTGGGTGCTGAAGCGGTATAGGAGCATGTGCTCCAGGTAGGACCTTGAGTTGTCTCCATTGGCTGAACAGGACCTGAACTAGCAGCAGGGCAACCTGGACTCACAGGGTTTCAGACTCAGTTCCATATTTGGCTGTTGCTTCCAGTTTGAAATGGCCCCAAATTTTGCCACTGAGGCAATAATGTATTATGTTGGAGCTTTGATAGCTTTCAAAATTATAGTCATCTTTGCCATTAACCAGCTGAGTCATTCTTCCTAGTCTCTAGCTTTCACTGGTGAAAATTTAGTTTGCCAAGTAAGTTGTAGTCAGAACCAGGTACATTCCAGTTCTACCCCTGCTGTTAATTTACATTTCCAGGTCAGATGTATTGAATCAGGATCTGCATTTTAACAAGATGCCCAAATGATTCCAGTGTTGAAATGCAGATTCAGTATGTACGAGGTCAGTGACATTACAGACTGCACCGGCTGAGAGTGGAAGATGCTGACAAAGAAATGACTGTTTATAAAATTTCTGTGCAATGTTTCAGCAGAAATTTATATTTTCTTTTTTTTTAATTGTGATTTGGGTGAAAATTTGTAGAGCAAATTCACTTTCCCTAAAGCAGCTCACATACACTTTGTCTCATGACATTGACTATAATTTACCACAATGCAACAGCTGCCCTCCCATGTCTTCCTGATAGTTACCTCTTCCCTGTGTCCATCCTTTCATGCACTCCTTCCCCCTGAGCTGTCTCCCTGTGCATAAACAGCCCATCTTTCTCCCATGATTTTTCTCTCCAAGGAGTGTATCTACCTCAGGTAAATGATCAACTCATATGCCTGTCTTTTGTTTGGCTGAAAGCCACAGGTGTGGGTTCAATTCCAGACCTGAAGGGCAGCTAGGGGCCATAGTCTCAGTGATTCCATCAGGCTCTATCAGACCAGCAAACCTGCCCCATCCCCTTTTTTTCTCCAAATGATTTTGAGTTTTGTTCCAAATTGTTCTCCCTCTCTACCCAAGATCTCCTACATAGATCCCCTCTGAGTGGTTGACAATAGTAGCCAGGCACCATCTAGTTCTTCTGGTCTCATAGTCATATAGGCTGTGGATCACATGGTGTACCATTTGCTAGGACTAATTGTTTCCATGAATCTTTGGTTTTCTTCATTCTTTTTTGCTCTGGATGAGGAGAGACCCATTGTTGCATCTAGATGGCTGCTTGCCAGCTTTTAAGATCCCAGTCGCTACTCACCAAAATAGGAGGTAGAACAATGTTTTGTGTAGTATGTTATGCCAATTGAGCTTGATGTCCCCTGTGACTATGGTCCCGAGCCCACAGGTTTAACTACTCAGTACCTCTGGGTAGCTGGCTGTGACCAGGAAGTGACTACAACCTTGTCCCCTGTCAGCTCTACTATACACCTAGGAATTCACAGCATACAAATACATTATAGGACCATTGTCTGCCAACCCTATACATGATCTTGGGTATATTCCCTGCTTCATAGACATACCTAATCGTTCAGCCTGTCTGCCCATCTATCCACCTATATACCCATGTTTGCCTTCACTGAAAACACAGTACTGTATGTGCAAAAGGGTTCATCTTTGTTGTCTGTACCTCCCATGTACTTCTCTATGTCTTCCTCTTCCTCAATGATGCCATATTGGTCACTCACATTTGGTACATTGCCCTTCTCTTCACCCAAATCAATACTTATCTCTGTCTATCTAACAGTGTTTCCTCCCCTCTCCTCCCACCCCTGGTAACAAACAAAGAAAATTTTCCTCCATAGATAAACCTTTCCTTAACTTCTATAATAATGGACTAATACCATATTTGTCCTTCTGTGATTGACTTATTTCACTCAGCAAATGTCCTCCAAGTTCATCCATGTTATGCAGGGTTTTGCATATTCTACGTTATTCTTTAGAGTTGCATAGTATTCCATTGTGTGTATGTAACATAGTTTGGATATCCATTCCTCAGCTGATGGACACTAGGTTGTTTCCATCTTTTGGCTATTGTAAATTGTAAATAGTGCTGTGATGAACATGGGTGTGCATATGTCTGTTCTTGTCATGGTTCTCACTTCTTTAGGATATATACCTAGTAATGGAAAGGGAGCTCTGGTAGTATAGTGCTTAAGGCACTTGACTGCTAACCAGAAGACTGGGGGTTCAAACCCACCAGCCACTCCTCCAAAGGAAGATGGGGCAATCTACTTCCATAGGGATACTGCCTCAGAAACCCAAGGAGGGGTCGCTATAAGTCGGATCTGACTTGACAGCACATAACAACAACAACAACAACAATGGAATGGCTGGATCAAATGGTTTTTCTAATTACAACTTTTGAAGGAAACGCCATACTGCTTTCCACAGTGGTTGCACCATTTTACAGTCCCACCAGCAGTGTATGAGAGTCCCAATCTCTCCACATCCTCACCAACATTTGTTATTTTCTGTTTTGTTGAATTTTGGTACTGGTTCTGGGGCAAGATGGTATCTCATTGTTGTTTTTGTTTGCATCTCTCCAATGGTTAATGATTGTGAGCATTTCTTCTTATGTTTGTTGGCCGCCTGAATATCCTCTTGGTGATGTGTGTATTCATGTCTTCTCTCCATTTTTTAATTGGATTCTTTGCCTTTTTGTTTTAGAGGTATTAGCATTTTCTATACATTCTAGAGATAGGTCCCTTGTCAGATATGTCATTGCCAAATATTTTTTTCCAATCTGTAGGTTCTCTTTTGACTCTTTTGGAAAAGTCTTTGGAAGCACATAAAAGTTTAGTTTTTAGAAGATCCCATTCATCTAGTTTCTCTTCTGCTGTTTATGTATTTTGGGTTATATTGATAGTCTTTTTATGCCATGTATTAGGGCCCCTAAATTTGCCTGTAGTTTTTCCTTGAGGAACTCTATAGTTTTAGATTTCACATTTAAGTTTTTGATCCATCTGGACTTAATTTTTCTGTATGGTGTTAAGTACAGATCTTGTTTCATTTTTCTGCAAATGGATGTCTAGTTTTGCCAGCACCATTTATTAAACAAACATTCTCTTCCCTGTTTAATGGATTTCAGTCCTTTGTCAAAGGTCGATGGATCTATTTCTGGGTTCTCAATTCTATTCCATTGGTCTATGTGTCTATGTGTCTGTCATTATACCAATACCAGGCAGTTTTGACTACTGTGGCCGTATAGTAGGTTTTGAGATTCGGGAGTGTGAGACCTCCTACTTTGTTCTTCTTCTTCAATAGTGCTTTGCTTATCCGAGGTCTCTTTCCATTCTATATAAAGTTAATGATTGGATTTTCCATATCCTTAAAAGTGTTGATGGGATCTGGATTGGGATTGCATTTAACATATAGATTGCTTTGGGTAGAATTGACATTTTCACAATGTTCAATCTTCCTATCCATGAGCATGGTATGTTCTTCCATTTATGTAGATCTCTTATGGTTTCTTGGAGTAGTTTTTTATAGTTTTCTTTGTACAGATCTTTTGTTTCCCTGGTAGAAAATTATGATTTTTAATAAAAATTTAACTTTAATAAAAATTTTTGTATAGTTATAACAACAAAAACATTTCTCATAAACCCAGCTTACATGCATCAATATATCCACAAGTGTAAAACTCTGTGCTAATAGATTTTTTGAACCTTTTGATGCACTCCAGTCACAGCTGTCATTATTACCAATTACAGTGACACTTCAGATCACATGATTTTGTCTATAGGCACCGCAAACATATGCTGTTGTTTTCATTACTGCCAATATTTTTATAGCCACTGATTTTGTCAAATTTCCTAGTGTTTTAGTTATAATATTGTGGGAGCTAATGCTTATGAACTGGAACTTTGGTAGCATAGTGCCTAAGGCGTTTGATTGCTAACCAGAAGGCTGGCGGTTCAAACCCACTAGCCACTTCTTGGAAGGAAGGTTGGGCAATCTACTTCCGTAGTGATATCACCTCAGAAACCCAAGGAGGGGTCACTATGAGTTGGATCCAACTCGACGGCAGTGTGTTACATTAATACTTGTGAACCTATACCAATACTTGTTTTTGAGAAGTAAGTAGTAATTAAATGAGAAGGAGAAATATCATAAAAGGCTTCTAGTTACTAATAATATTGTAACTAATACATTGTAATTCAGTGTAGATAGATTTTACAAAACAATTTTATTGTTAGTTAGTATCATATAATCTAAGAAATATTACATTTAAGCAATTCACAACTATATCACATATTATTCTATTATTAAAATTTATAATAAACATTTCTAAACATTAAAATTTATAATAAACATATTCTGTATAGTCTGATATGGGAGGAGGTCCATGAGGTATGTGACACCATGAGTTATCACATTGGGTGACACCAACCCTAGTGACACCACTCTCTGTGGTGGAAATGCAACTTTTAGCAGGGGGTCAAACCACAACAAAATAGTTCAAAGATGGGGGCAGAACTCTGGTTAAGTTTGTTGGCCTGTCTGTGCCTGATTTCAATTCCCTAGAGTGAATTAAACAGTACCCTCCTTTTCAGGTAGTTAATTGATGGCCCTACCTCAGGAGATATGCAACATTTACTTTTCTTGTGTTCTCGACTCTCCTGTGATGGAACTCTTGTCCCAAATCAAAGCTCTTCCATGCTTCACATGCTATAATTATTATAATTGATGTGGAGAAGGAAAAAGTAGATTAAATCTGTTGTAAGTTCTCACGAATAGGGTGGTACAGTAGGTAGTAGGGTATTAGGGTAGGTGTTTGTAACCCCTCCATTAATGAAAGGGTCTTTGAAATAAAATGTGGATAAATATAAACAGCTAGGTACAAGTGTTATGTGTCCCTCACTTAACTTACATTAATGGTCTGCCTCATCCCTAGACCGTTTCTTCACACTAGGACCCTTCCTTGCCACAGACAGGCCTCGACTCTCAAGCCTATCTGGCCTTTGAGCAGTTGTGGCAACAATAGTTTGACTTTAGCTCTAGAACTTTTTAAGTGAATTTAGACCCTTTATTTTCTGCTTAACTGGAAAAACTAATGAAAATATAAAGAGATCCTTATCTGTTTTATGCAATGAAGTATAAGATTGTAACCTGTTAGCAATAGGAAGGATCTCAATCTCTGTGCACATTAAGAAAGTCACAGCAAGCTTTAAGAAAAGGACAAGTACATGCTGCCATAGGCAAAAGTGCTTCATGGGCTTTGTTTTGGTTACCTAGTGTCGCTCTGACAAGAATATACAACAAATGGGAGGGATGGCCTTAACAAACAGGAGTTTATTCCTACAATTTGAAGGCTTTAAGTCCAAGTTCAAAGTGCCAGGATCTAGGGGCTGTGTGAAAGCCCCTCAGCCTTGGGCTTCATCTCTGCCTCTTGCTCCAGGCCCACTGAAGCTAGAGACATCTCTGCTTGCTACCGAGGCTAACAAACCCAAGATCAATAAATAAAATGGCACAGTCCCGATGTGACCAAACCACATGGCAGGCCATTAATTTAAGTCCATTGTAAGTCCCAAGGTTGGTAGATCATGGCAGGCTATTGAACAATGACAAGACTAAATGTAGGGTCTAAGAATACCATAAACTAGAGAATATTCCCCCAAGGCTTTTGCTTATATACAGGAAGCAGATCACATTCCCTCAGGCAGCTACTCAGCCTCTCACAGTAGATTCCACCATGGAGTTGATTAGCAGTCTCATCATGGGGAATACTATATCCAGCTGCCCAACCACTCAACCAGACCCAGCCATGCTGACACACAAACATAACCAACACAGGCTTCTTCATGGAAGAATGCTTCCTGTTCCCATCTTTGTTACAGTGGATCTTCCAGCATCCTACATCATTGATGAAAAATTAAGCCAAGGACATAGAAAGGAGAGAGGTGACCTACATTCTCCTCTTAAATTAACCTAGCAATACCAGTACAGGTCATAAGTCTAAAGAACCAGATTGAAAATATTTTATTATCAACTTTAAAATTTATAGCATCCTGCCTCAAGCCTTTATCATTGTGCTAGATGACTACCACAGCCTGCCAAATGCTCTCTGCCTCATTTCTTCTCATGTCTTTTTATTCCTCACAACTCCACCTTGTTTTTTATTTTCTGAGCTCCCACAGTTCTCAGGATAAAGTCCACAATCCACAGCCTTGTTCAAGGCCATCTGAAATTCAGTTCAAATCTATTACACTTACCTTATCTACCTCTTTCCCAAAACAGACTCTCTGCTCCAACCCAGTTCCTCTGTTTCCTGTGTCCAAATGCAACTTGTTTCTGTTCAGCATATCGATTGAGTGCATAAGCATAGGCTCTGGAGTAAGGTTAATTGTGAGTTCAAGTGCTGATTCAACCACTTACTGAGTAAGTAATTTGGGACAAGTAACCTCAATGTAATCACTTTTCAAATAGGATTAATAAGAATATCTATCTCAGAGACATGTTATTTTGCATAGAATGTACCTGGCATGCTAAAAGTATTAACTAAATATTATCTTCCACCATTTATCTGTCAGTCAGTCACACTGCAGTGGCTTGTGTGTTGCTGTGATGCTGGAAACTATGCCAATATCAAATAACAATAGAGTCACCCATGGTGGACAGGTTTCAGAGGAGCTTCCAGAATAATATAGAGTAGGAAGAAAGGCCTTGTGATTTATTTCTGAAAATTAGCCAATGAAAACCTTATGGATTAGTACAGAACATCATTCAACTAGATTGCTTTGCACATTTGGACATGTCATCAGGTAGGATCAACCACTGGAGAAGATAGCATGTTTGGTGAAGCAGAGGACCAGTGAGGGCAAGGGAGACCCCTGGTGAAATGGACTGGCACAAAAGCCACAAGGTAGACTCAAACATGCAGGTTATCTTGAAGATGACACAGGACCAGGCAGTGTTTCATTCTGTTGTGCATAAGATCACATGAGTTGACCCCACGTCAGTTAACAACAATAAATATTAGTTTAAAAAAATGAATATTGTGGGGTCACATTTTCCTGTTTTCACCTCATGGTCTTGAAATATTATCATTTCCTCAGTGTCCATGCTCCTCCTTTCCAATTCATAAATTTTAACTTTTTTTCACATCCTTAACCAATAGACTAGGTCTCAAATCTTGTTTAAAAAAGGGGGGGAGGGGGAGGGGGAGGTGGGAAAGAGAGAAAGGACAGATAACAGGGAGAGAACAACTTACCTGGTTACTTTGGGAACATGAAAATAGAAACTTCAATGTTCTAGATCAAGGTAGACTTTAAACAACTGTATAGTAAATGTTTTCAGCTTTGTGGGTCACGTGGTTTCTATCAGAACTATTTGTTCTGTTATTGTACCCATAAACAGCCATAAAAAATATATGAAGGAAAAGGCATGACTTCATTACAATAAACTTTATTTACAAAAACAGGCAGCAGGACAGATTTCATCCACATGCTATAATTGGTTGGCCCCTGTTCTAGAACAGACTTTCTATACATTGTTAAGAGGAAGTATGTGATGTTTAGAATAGGTTAGGTTATGCTGTGATTACATTAGGAAGAAGGACCAGGTGATCTACTTCTGAAAAAACTGTTTAGTGAAAATCTTATGAATAGCAGCAGAACATTGTCCAATATGGCATAAGATGAGCTCCTTGGGCTGGAAGTCACACAAAACATGACTGGGGAAAAGCTGCCTCCTCAAAGTAGTTGATCTTAAAGACTTGGAAGGAGTACAGCTTTTGAGACTGTAATTTGCTGATGAGACATGATTCAATATGAGAAGAAACAGCTGGAAACATTCTTTAATAATCACAATATGGAATGTATGGAGTATGAATCTAGGAAAATTAGAAGTTCTCAAAAATGAAATGGAATCCATAAAGACTGCTATCCTAGGCACTAGTGAGCTGAAATGGACTGTTATTGGTCATTTTGAATTGGACATATAATATAGAGTAGGAATAGATAGATAGATAGATGTATAGGTGTATATATATACATACATATATATAGTACATATCAA
>NW_006921744.1:4393007-4397992 GCF_000298275.1 Orycteropus afer afer | reverse complement strand
ATATACTCTACTATGCCAGCGAAGACAAACTAAGGAGGAATAGCATCACATTATTCATCATAGAGAACATTTCAAGGTCAATTCTGAAATACAAATCTTTCAGTGATGGGAAAATAGATATATGCCTACAAGGAAGACCAGTAACTACCATTATCATTCAAATTTACACACCAATCACTAATGCCAAATATGAAAGATTTAATATTTTTATTAATTTCTGAAGTCTGAAATTTATCAAATATGCACTCAAGATTCACTGGTAGTTACTGCTAATTAGAATGTGAAAGTTGTAAACAAAGAAGAAGGATGGATAGGTCCTTCCTGGCCTTGGTGATAAAACAATGCCAGAGATCACATGATAGAATATTGCAAGATCAATGACTTATGCATTGCAAATACCCTTTTTATACAACACAAATGGCAACTAAGCAAGTGGACCTCACCAGACAGAATTACTAGAAATCAAATCAACTATATGGGTGGAAAGAGATAATGGAGAAGCTCAATATCATCACTCAGAACAAAGCCAAGGACTGACTGCAGAACAGAACATCAACTATTTCTATGAAAGTTCAAGCTGAAGCTGAAGATAATTAAAACAAGCACACAAGATGCAGAGTACCACTGTGAGTATATCCCGCCTGAATTTAAAAACCCTCTTAAAAATGCATTTGATGCATGGACCACTAATGACAAAAGATCGGATGAGTTATGGGATGCTGTCATGGGCATCACATATGAAGAAAGAAAAAGGTATTTTAAAAGGCAGGAAAGAAAGAAAAGACCAAAATGGATGTCAGAAAAGTCTCTGAAACCTGCTCCAGAGCATAGACTAGTTACAGCAAATGGAAGAAATGATGAAGTAAAATAGCTGAAGAGAAGATTTAAAAGGGTGGCTCAAGAATATTAATTAAAATATTATAATGAAATGTGCAAAGGCCTGTAGTTAGATAACCAAAATGGAAGAACATGCTCAGCATTTCTCAAGCTGAAAGAAGTGAAGAAATATTCAAGCCTCCAGTTGTAATGTTGAAGGATTCAATGGACAAAATATTGAACAATGCAAGAAATATTAAAAGAAAATAGAATAAATACAGATTCATTGTACCTAAAAGAACTGGTCAACATTCAACTATTTCAGGAGGTAGCTTATGATCAAGAACCAATGGTATTGAAGGAAGAAGTTCAATCTACTCTGAGAATTTACAGAATGCCAATTAAAATGTTTCAATAAATGGATGTAACATTGGAAACATCACTCATCTGTGTCAAGTAATTTCGAAGATAGCTACCTGAACAACCAACTGGAAGAGGTCCATATTTGTTCCCATTCTAGAGAAAAGTGATCCAATATAATGCAGAAATTCTCTAACAATATAATTAATATCACAGACAAGTAAAATTCTGTTGAAGATAATTAAAAAACAGTTGCAGCAATACATCAACAGGAAACTACTAGAAATTCAATCCAGATTTAGAAGAGGATGTGGAACAAGGGATATCATTGCTAATGCCAGATAGATTTTGGCTTAAAGCAGAGAATACTAGAAAGATGCTCACCTGCATTTTATTGACTATGCAAAGGCATTGGGCTGTGTGAATAGTAACACATACGGATAACATTTCAAAGAATAGGACATCCAGAACATTTAATTGTGCTCATGAAGAACCTGTACATAGACCAAGAAGCAGTCAATCAGACAGAACAAAGAGATACTGCATGGTCTAAAATCAGGAAAGGTGTGCATTGGAGTTGTATCCTCTTGATATACTTATTAAATCTGTTTGCTGAGCAAATAATTCAAGAAGCTGGACTGTATAAAGAGTAATGCAGCAACAGATTGGAGGAAGGTTCATTAACAACCTGTGATACACTGATGACACAACATTGCTTGTTGAAAGCAAAAAGGACGTGACGCACTTGGTGATGAAGATCAAACATTACAGTTTTCAGGATGGATTACACCTCAACATAGAGAAAACAAAAATCTTCCCCATTGGACCAATAAGCAACATCATGATAAAACAGAAAATGATTGAAATTATCAAGGATTGCGTGTTGCTTGGAACCACAATCAATTCCTATGGAAATAGCAGTCAAAAATCTAATAGCATATGTCATTGCTGATGTCTGGTGAATCTTGACTGAAAAGAAAGAATACCAGAAATATGTTTCCTTGTGTTTTCTTGACTATGTAAGCACATTTAGCTGTGTGGTCATAACAAATTATGGATAACATTGCAAAGAATGGGAATTCCAGAACACTTCATTATGTTCCTGAGGAACTGTACCTACACCAAGAGGCAGTCATTTGAACAGAACAAGGGGATATTGCATTATTTCAAATTGGGCAGGGGGTGCACCAAGGATGCATCAAGGCATTCAATCTGTATTCTGAGCAAATAATTCATGAAACCGAACTATATGAAGAAGAATATGGTATGAGGGCTGGAGAAAGACTCATTAATAGCTTGTGATATGAAGATGACAAAGGCTTGCTGAAAGTGAAGGTGACTTGAAGTACTTATTGATGAAGATCAAAGATTACAGCTTTCTGTATAAATTACAAGTCAACATAAAGAAACAAAAATCCTCACAACTAGACCAACAAGCAACAGTACAATAAATGGAGAAAAGGTTGAAGTTGTCAGGGATTTCATTTTACTTCAATCCAAAATAAATGTCCATGGAAGCAGCAGTCAGGAGATCAAACAGCATATTGCACTGGGCAAATCTGCTGCAAAAGATCTCTTTAAAGTATTAAAGAGCAGAGATGTCACTTTGAAGACTAAGGTGCACCTGATCCAAGTTGTAGTATTTTCAATAGCCTTATATACATGTGAAAGCTGGATGATGAATAATGAAAACTGAAGAAAAATTGATGCATTTGAATTGTGGTGTTGGTGAAGAATATTGAAAATACCATGGACTGCCAGAAGAATTAATAAATCTCTCTTGGAAGAAGTACAACCAGAATGTTCCTTAGATGTGAGAATAGCCAGACTTTGTCTCACATATTTTGTTTAGTGATGTCAGAAGCGACCAGTCCCTGGAGAAGAATATCATGCTTGGCAAAGTAGAGAGTCAGCAAAAACTCAATAAGATGAATTGACACAGTGGCTGCAATGATGGGCTCAAGTATAGCAATGATTGTAAGGATGGTGCAGGACCATGCAGTGTGTCATTCTGTTGTACATAGGGTTGCTATGAGTTGGAACTGACTCAATGGCACCTAACAAAAATAACAACAACATCCCTTTGGAAAAACGTGCTGCAAATGACTTCTTTATAGTGTTAAAAAAAAAAAAACAAAGAGTCATTTTAAGTACTATGGTGCACCTGACGCAAGCCATGATATTCCAATCACCTCATATGCATGTGAAAGCTGGACAATGAATATGGAAGACCAAAGAAGAATTCATGCCTTTGAATTATTGTCTTGGTGAAGAATACTGAACATGGCATGGACTGCCAGAAAAAAAACAGTAAATCTGTCTTGGAAGAAGTACAGCCAGGAGGAGGAGATAAGATGGCATCCTGTGACACACTCCACCCAAACCCTCCACAACAGAGACCTAGAAAAACTGAATGAAACAGATAGAGATAATGGTCGTGAAACTCTGAGCATCAAATAAGAGGATAAAGAATTAGATTGAGGGCTGAATGGAAAGGGAAATGGAATCAAAACAGTGTATAGGGAGAGAAGAAGCCAGGGTTCAATGAAGTATGGCCATTTTGAGACACAGAAGACATCACATACAGGTGAGGAGAAACCAGCTTCTCAGAATCCACACTGGGACAGAGACAAAGCATGGGCAGATCTGGAGGAAATTAATTTGGGCAGAATACATAGTGAATCCGGAAAATTAAGGTGCAGAAATGGGCAAAATTTCCAGTGGCATAGATGAGCACAGAGTGAGAAGAGAGCCAGTGAAAAGATGTGTAACATCTCACTACTAGTAAACAATAATCATTTGGGACGAGTGCCCATGTGAAGGGGGAAGCATGTAGGGCGGTGATTGGAGATTCGAGACTCCAGGCAGCTCTCCACTTGTATGAGTCTGGGCAGGAGCTGGATAATCAGCTGCATGCATCCAGAAGTGCACAGGGCCCAGTTAATTGCAGTGAATTGCAACTAAAGAAATGCATTCTCCACTTTCCCAACTACAACCTGTCAGTGACAAGGGGTAAGCCCTCTTCTTGCCCCCAGCAAACTAGTCAATAGAAAACTCCCAACTGCCCCACCTGCCCAGTTCCTCAGACAACTTCTTCCCACTAGCAGCCTAGACACCCATCTAACCATGTCCCAAGCAGAAAGAGCCAGTGCCTGAAGCTCTACCTTCCTGCACCTGTCATTGACAGAGCTTGTTCTGACTGAATGCATGATGCCCATCACTATTGTCTTCTCTGTCAGAGGTGCTCACATGCATATGAATCATCTCCAACCACTCCACCTGCCTCTGTGGGCAAGCATCCCTGTGGATCATGTCACAGACACCTTATACCACTGTTGCTGGCTAAACATAACTCCATAAGCACTTCCTCCTTTTTCTTTTTTCTCTCCTTTTTCCATTTCTTTTCCATGCACTTTCTTCCCTTCTGTTTGTTTATTTTCCTCTGTTCCTCTTTCTTTTGTATTTTCACTCATGTTCCTTCTCAACCACTTCCCATTCTTTCTTTACTTTTTATTCATTTTTCACTGGGCCATATAATAGGAGGCAGACATTAATGCTCCACTTAGCAGCCATACTTACCACACCTACAACTTGCAAGGTCACCCATGGGCTAGTACCACCACTTGCTCCTGCACCACTGGATCAATGACAGATGGTGGACAATACCTGCTCATCCTACCCACAGCTCCTCTTCATGACCAAGAAACAGAGACCCATGCTTATCTTTCCATGAGTTACTCCATCAACCTGGAGTGCTGCTAAACTAGCAACCACAGAAGCATGCCTGCCCTACCCACCCAGATATATCA
>NW_006921744.1:4363172-4392399 GCF_000298275.1 Orycteropus afer afer | reverse complement strand
TGCACCCACATACTCTATGGAAATGTATCATTTGGAGCAATCAACCACGGGGCACCAGAGGGGCAACATTCACATGGAGGAAATGCAAGACACACAGGAGTGCATAACTATGAGGGGCACAGGGGAGGCTTACTGGGAAGGCAGGGGAGGAGACTGGGTTAGAGTGGGGAGTGAAACTAAATGCACAAATAATGTTGAATGTAAAACAAACTCTTAAAATAAAAAATTTAAAAAAAGAAAAAAGAAATCCTAAAAATGTCATGGAAACAACTGATAACTTTAATTCAAACAAAGAAACAAGACAAAATAGTGCAAGCAAGTGACTAAAATAAGGAACTAGGAAACCTCCCTGAATAAGAACAGATAACAGAACTACCTTATAAGGAATTTAAAAGAGAACAAGGGAACAACAAAAAAAAAAAAAAAATCAAGAAAAGAGAAGACAATGCCTTAAAATAATTGAGGAAAGCAATACAAGAACAACAAGAACAACAACAACAAAAAAAAAACAGCAATTAGAAATCCAGAAGTTTAACACAAAAATTATGGAGATAGATTACACTTTGGAAGGACAAAAGAGTACAAAAGAGTAAAAACATTCAACTGAAGAATGGATTAACCAGCTAAAAGACAAATTCTTTGACATCAGTTTGTATGAGGAAAAAAATATCAGAAAGAAGAATGTGAAAAAAATGAAGAAAGTGTAAGAAATATATGGGACACTATGAAGAGAAATAATCTACAAGAAATTGGAATTCCAGTACTGGAGGAGGCAAAAAATAAATAAATAATGAGCCACAGAGAAAATTGTCAAATAGTTGCTAGCAGAAAACTACCTAATTATCCAAAGATGAAAAGATATCCACCCAAGAAGCTCAAAGAACCCATATAGGATAGACTCCAAAAGAAAATCACTAAGACATATCATAATCAAATTTACCAAAACCAAAGACAAAGAAATAATCATGAAAACAGCTCAGAAAAAGTGAAAAGTTACCTACAAAGGGCAACCAATAAGAGTAAGTTCTGAGTTTTCAGCAGAAACCATGCAGGCAAGAAAGCAATGAGTTGACATATATAAAACTTTAAAAGAAAAAAGGAAATTGTCAACCAAGAATTATATATCCAGCAAAACTTTCCATCAAATGCAATGGTGAAATTAGGACATTTCCAGATAAACTGAAATTAAGGGAATTTTTAAAACCCAGACCAAACTTACAGGGAGTGCTAAAGGCAAAACCAACAATGGAAGAAAGAAAATCAACAATGGAAGACAACAACCTAAGATTCAGACACATGACAACATCAGCTAGAAACCAACATAGAAAAAGAATTGTCAAATTTAAAATAAACTTACAATACTGAAAACAGATAACCAGGGACATCAATCTGTAAAAGATCACTAAGAAAAAACAAACAAACACTGCCATCAATTTGATTCCAACTTGTAGGTTTGAATCACCAAACTCCTGGTTAGCAGTCAAATGCCTTAGGCACTGTGCTACCAGAACTCCTTAAAAGATAACTAGAAATCAGAGAGAAGGAATAGAAGGTATAATTACAGAATTTCAAAATGGAGAGGAGGTCAGGATAGTATCAATATAGATGAGTCTGTTTTAAACTTCAAAAAAACAAAAACCAAGCTCATTGCCATCAAGTCAATTCTGATTCATAGCAACCACCACTGGGTTTCCAAGGCTGTAAATTTTTTTGAAAGCAGACTGTCTCATCATTTTTCCATGGAGAAGTGAGTTTGAACCACTGATTTTTTGGTTAGCAGCAAGTGCCTCAACCACTACACCACCAGAGCTCCTTATTTCAAACTTAGGAAGTTAAACATTAATTATAGTGTAACTGCAAAATTGATCCTGTTAACCAAAATAAAAGAGAAGATTTAGTAAACATATAATGAACAACAAAGAAAATTAAATGAAACTCTGATAATAAAATGAACTCAGCATAGAAAAAATATTCTTTTGATTCTTTGATGAGTAGCACCTACAGTCCTAAAAGCTTGGAAACAGCCAACAACAAAACAACAACAACAACAACAAAGTCACCACTACAATAAAAAACACAAAAGAATGACAGCACTAAATTCATATCTATCACTACTTACACTGAAAGTGAATGGATTAAATGTACCAGTCAAGAGAAAGGGAGTGGCAGAATGAATAAGAAAACATGACCCATCAACATGCTGTCTTAAAGACTCACCTTAGACACTAAGATATAGATTAATTAAAAGTTAAAGAATGGAAAAAAAAAAAAAAAAACATTAAGTTAATAGGAACCAAAAAAGAGCAGAAGTAACAATATTAATTTCTGATAAAACAAAATTCAAGACAAAAATCAAAATAACACACAATAAACCACACAACTCACTGTCATCGAGTTGGATTCAACTCATAGTGACCCTTCCTTGGGTTTCCAAGGCAGTATCACTACGGAAGTAGATTGCCCAACCTTCCTTCCAAGGAGGGGCTGGTGGGTTTGAACCTCCAGCCTTCTGGTTAGCAGTCAAATGCCTTAGGCACTACGCCAACCCAAACCCACTGCCATTGAGTTGATTCCAACCCATAGCAACCCCCAATGAGGTTCCAAGTCAGTAAATCTTTAGAGAAGTATATTGCCCAGTCTTGCTTCTGCAGAGTGACTGGTGGGTTTGCACTATGAACCTTCTGGTTAGCAGTCAGATGCCTTAGGCACTGTGCTACCAGAGCTCCAGAAGCTAAAAGAGACCTACACAAATGAAAGAACATACCACACTCATGGATAGGAAGTTTGAACATTGTGAAAATATCAATACTACCCAAAGCAATTTATAGATACAATGCAATCCCAATCCAAATTCCATCAATTTTTAAGGAGTTGGAAAAACCAATCATTAATGTTATATGGACAGGAAAAAGACCTCAGACAAGCAAAATGCTACTGAAGAAGAAGAACAAAGTAGAGAATTCACATTTTCCAATTTCAAAACCTAGTATACACCCACACTAGTCAAAACAGTCTGGTATTTGTACAACAGACACATAGACCAGTGGATCAGAATTGAGAACCCATAAATAGATCCATCCACCTATAGACAGCTGATCTTTGACAAATAGCAAGAATTTGTTAAATGAGAAAAAGTCTCTTTAACAAATGGTGCTGGAAAAACTGGATATTTCTATATATGTATTTGTATGTGCTATAAAAATGTCCATGTATTACGGTAGAACTAACAAGGGGCAAAGTTACGAACACTTCTTAGCCATAACCAAACACCTTGATTGAGTGAGTCATTGGGCCTACAAGCTCAATACCATAATCATGGGGGACATTAAAGTCAGTTGACATAGTCCACAAAGACTGTTCTGTACCCCACTTTGATGAGTAGCAGCTGTGGTCTTAAAAGCTTGGAAACAGCCATCTAAGGTACAACTATTGGTCTTTCTTTGTCCAAACTAAAGAAAAGTGAAGAAAATCAAAGACACATGGAATCAATCCAAGGGATTAGTGGAATATGCGAATCTCAACCTCCACACCCAGAGACCAGAAGAACTAGACAGAGCCCAGCTGTGACTGCAAATCACTCTAAAAGGGTCAAACCTGGAGATCATAGTTAGAGTAGGAAAAAAGACATGTGGAAGAAATCTCAAAATAATAATTAAAAACAGACCAGGCTTACTGATCTGGTAGGCACTGGTGGAGCCCCTGGGACTATGGTCTCTAGCAACTCTTCAGGCCTGGAACTGAACTGACCCCCATGGCTAAACTTTCAGCCAAGCAATAGACAGACCCATAAGGTGAACAATAACCCCAGAGAGTCCCTGGGAAAAAAAAAAGGGGGGGGGGAGACACTCAACAAAATTGATTGGCACAGTTGCTGCAACAATGGGCTCAGACAGCAACAATTGTGAGGCTAGTGCAGGACCAGGCAGTTTTTTGTTCTGTTGTACGTGGGGTCACTATGAAACAGAACCGACTAAATGGCACCTAACAACAGCATCAACAATGCTACAGTAACAGTACCAGAAATTTCAGTGGCTTCACATTTAAACCACAAAAGTTTATTTTTCACTCATGCTATATGGGAGCTCTGGTAGCGTAGTGCCTAAGGCACTTGACTGCTAACCAGAAGGCTGGTGGTTCAAACCCACCAGCCACTCCTCGGAAGGAAGGTTGGGCAATCCTACTTCCGTAGTGATACTGCCTTGGAAACCCAAAGAGGGGTTGCTATGAGTCAGGGCTGACTCGATGGCAAATAACAACAACAACATATGTCGAGTACAGATTGGTAGGTTGGCTTTGCACCATAAAATCACTGCATCTTAAGATGCCACCATTTCTACATTATCTTTTTGGGTTCACCATTACAAGGAAAAAGCAAAGGTAAAGGGTCATACACCAGCAAATAAATGCTCTAGCCTGAAAGTGGCACAAGTCTCTTCTGCTGACGACCCAGTGACAATAGCTAATTACCTAACTGCAAGGCAGTAAGAAAGGATAATCGTCCTATGTGCCTAGAAGAGAACTCTGTCAGACAGTAGATATTTTTTTCACAAGATACTGGCAACTCAAGATAATAAATGCATATAGAGTAAATCCCATAAAAGTTAGAACCTATGTAAGATAGAAAACTGTCAGAGAAGGAAAATGCCAATATCTTTAATAGAGGACAATAGAAAACTGGTGAGACTGTACCCAGTCAAAGGTGGAAATTTTGCAAGACCCACAGAAACTAAGGAATTTCCATTGGATTCTGACAGTCACAGGTTTCAGTGTACATCTAGTCACCAGGGCTTATTCTGAGTACTTCAATGACTATGATAATGTATTTTCAGCGTTAATGAGAAATAATGAAACTATTCCTAAAACTATTAAATTTAGTACATATGAAGAAATTCCAAAAGTTCAATAAATGTCTCAGATAGATAGATAGATAGATAGATCATTACTCATTACCCATCTGGATGGAAATATAGATGATGGATGGATGGATGGATGGATGGACAGAATGGTGGACAGACAGGCAGGCAGGCAGACAGATAGAACCACAAATAGATGCTGTTGAGTCGACTCAGATTCATTATGACCTTATGTACAACTGAATAAAATGTTACCCAGTCCTGCACCATCCTCTCAAACACCAGCATGTTTGAGTCCATTGTTGTAACTATTATGCCAATCCATTTTATGTAGGGTCTCCCTTGCCTTCATTGACCCTCTACTTCACCAAACATGATGTCCTACCCTAATGACATATCCAAAGTAGGCACGTCAAACAATGTTCTGGTGTGATACATAATGTTCTTTTAAAAATAATAGTAATACTTTATTATGTTTTAAGTGAAGGTTTACACAGCAGTTTAGGGTCCCATTCAACCAATGACATTGGTTACTTTCTTCACAGTGTGTGAACATGAATATTCTCATTATTTCCATTCTGGTTGTTCCATTTCCATTAACCTAGTTTCCCTGTCCTTTACCACTTCATCTTCATTTTAAAGTAATTGTTGACCATTTGGTCTCATACAGATAATTTAAAAAATAAACACACAAACATAGTACTCATGGGTAATATTCTTTATTTTGTAAGCCAATCTTTTATTTAGCTAAAAGATAAATTCAGGGGCTAGTTTCAGTAAAGGTTTAAAGACCTCAATGTAGTAGTCTAAGGGAATTCTCCAGTTTCAACTGGTCCAGTTAAGTTTGGATTTTTTTCATTTTAAGAATTTGAGATTTTATAGGAATATACCCATTACTTTGGTGGTGTAGTGCCTAAGGCATTTGACTGCTAACCAGAAGGCTGGTGGTTCAAACCCACCAGCCACTCCTCAGAAGGAAGGTTGGGCAATCTACTTCCATAGTGATATCACCCCGGAAACCTAGGGAGGGATCACTATGAGTCAGAGCCAACTCTACGGCAATGCATATATATAGGCTTGGCAGTTAATATTTCTGCATACGTATCTGTATGTACTATAAAAATGCCCATGTATATAATAGAGTTAACTGAGGAAAAAATTAAGATAACCTCTTAACCAAGCACCTTGAGGGAGTGAGTTGCTGGGCATGCAGGATCAGGACCATGGTCACAGGGGACATTAAGCTGAACTGGCACAACTTAGTACACAAAAACATTACCTTACATCTTACTTTAGTGAGTAGCAACTGGGGTCATAAAAGCTTGCAAGCAGCCATCTATGATGCAGCTATTTGTCTCTACTTGTTCAGAGCGAAGAAGAGTGGAGAAAATTAAAGATGTATGTAAATAATTAGTCTAATATGATGCAGCTATTTGTCTCTACTTGTTCAGAGCAAAGAAGAGTGGAGAAAATTAAAGATGTATGTAAATAATTAGTCTAACGGACTAATGGATCATGGGAAACTCAGCTTACATGACCCCAAAACCAGAACTAGACAGTGCCCAACTACCACTAACAACCAATATGGAAAGGATCAAAATTGGAGGTCCTGGATAGAGCGGGAGAAAAATGTGGAACAAACTCAAAATTATAAACGACCAGATTTATTGGTCTGATGAAGACTGATGGATCCCTCAAGACTATGACACCCTAGTCACCCTTTGGGCCTGGAATTGAATTCATTCCCATGGCTTAACTTTTAACCAAACAATCAGCAAGTGTATGAGAGAAACACTTACACCAAAGAGGTAGACTTCTTAGAGCAATCAACAATAGCAGATCAGAAGGGCAGCACATCTGAGAAAGCTCAGAAGGCAGGAATGCACAGCAAAGAAGGACACAGGGAAAAGGTAACCACAAAGAGGAAGTGAGAAGAGAGCTGTTACATTGTAAGGATTGCAATCAATGTCATGAAATAAAATGTGTATGAACTGTTGAATGGAAAATGAATTTACTCTTAAACTTTCAACTTAATCACAATAAAAAGTTAAAAAAAAAAAAATGTGTGTGTGTGGGGGGGTTTCCTCGTGGATGTGACCTGCAACCAATATATATGGATGTTTTGGCAAAGCTCTCTACATTTTTGCTATATCTAGATCCTGTACCTAGTTAGTCATCATCTGACCTCCATTTCTTTGGACTTGAGCTAGTGACCTACTATATTGCCTACCAATTTTGGGTTCATCAGCCTCTGTAGCTAGTACTCAGGAGAAGCCTTCCAACCTGACATCTGAACCACAGACTTGGAACTTGCCAGCTTCTACAACCATGTGAGCCATTTCCTTGAGATAAGTAAATATATAAGCTTCACTAGTTTTACTTCTCTAGAGGGCCCAGCTTAAGGTGGTTTCCAAAATAAATTTCTTATTTTTTTTAATTAGGCAAATGCACTCAGGCATATGAAATGCTCAGTTTCTAGGAGCTCTGGTGGTGTATTGTCTAAGGCATTTGACTGCTAACCAGAAGGCCAGTGGTTCAAAGCCAGCAGCCAGTTCTCAGAAGGAAGACTGGGCAATCTACTTCCGTAGAGATACTGCCTCAGAAACCCAAGGATGGGTAGCTACAAGTCGAGTCGACTCCACAGCAGTGGGATGGGTTTGGTTTGATTTATTACTATTATAATTTAAATTAAATTTCTTTCCTAGCAGCCCCTAGCAACCTGTCTTACATACCTTTTCCTCCATATCCAAACTTCTTAGATCTGATTCTATAATGTCTAATGTCTCTTTTGGCAAAGCATTTTAATCTTAACATTAACAATATATCACTATTTAGAGTAGGCAAATGTACAGAGGTGAACATTTGTTAGTGGTTACCAAGGACAGGAGAGAAGACAGGGGAAAGAAGGACACAATACCTAGGGAACACTGTGCTTCTGTTAAGGGGGATGGAAGAATTTTGGACAAATAAGGGTGATGGTGAAACAGCATGATATATATAATATAGATGTCACTGAAGTACTCATGTGAAGATTGTTGAAATGGCAAATGTTCTGTTACATACATTTTTTACCACATTAAAAATGTAATAAATAATAATAATATATAACAATAGAGATTAAAACTATGTGACACACATTCCATTCTCCTAATCATCCCTCACATCTCCACCCCTCCCATTAACCAAGCTGTAAGGCCTCTTGGAATAGCACCTGTACCAGAAGCTTGAAGGAATTTGGCCCTGCCCTCAGGGAGACTTCTGGCCAGCAATCAAGGCTGTTGGTTTTCCTCTTAAATTTTCTTAAATAAATTTTACCTTATTTTCATACTAACACAGACGTATAAGCTGACTCCTCTCACTGTTATTTCTACCACGGCACAAAAGAGAAATTACAGGAGGTGGTAGGGACTGTGCAGTGGACACTCAAGAGAAGATTGGAGAACACTGGCCACAGAATGGCAGGGCAGGGGCTCTGCACCACTCAGCTCTCTACTCGGGGCTTGAAAATGCTGCCACCAGAAATCAGGCCCTCTGTAGAGGTTCTTTCCAGCCTCCTTTGCAGCCTTAAATCTCTCCCTCTGCCTTTCTCTCCTTACCTCTTTTTTCTTTTCCACTGAACACTGCCCCCTCCCTTATGTTGTATTAAACAGAAAATAACTGTCCATGTGACCTTCTTCCAAACGACCTGTAGTCAAAGACCTATGATCAAAGCTATATCATCTAAAGTCCTGCCAAGGTTCTTTTGCAACAAGTGGTTGGGGAAAGTACATTTTCTTACCTCTTGGCATCCATGTAGGGAAGGGAAACAATCTCTCTCTCAAGCAGTAAACTGGGTGCCACTGACATGAACTCAGCACTATCAAGTCATTCCCAACTCATAACGACCCCCATTGGATTTGCAAAGCTGTAATCATTATGGAAGTAGATCACCCAGTCTTCCTTCTGCACAGCAGTTGGTGGGTTTGAACCACTGACATTATTGGGTAGAAAAAGAAGGTTCATCTTGCTTCACTTCTAACTGCATGGGACACAAGCCTTTCATGAAGGCACCATGTTGCCTAGCTCTGTAACAAACAAATCATAGGTTTCAAAATCCTGATGTGGAGTCCTCAATAGGAATAACTTTTAAGTGAGGCATAATACACATATGTTTTGTGGCATATGAACAGTCCATTAGTCACCTTGTCTGGGCTGAGCTCAGAAGTTGGATAATTTAATGCTCTGGAAATATTATCTTGGCTTTTTAACATTTGAGTACTTTACAGAACTGCTTTTTGAAGTGGCATGCTTAAAGAAATGAGAGGATAAAGATTTTTTATTTCCAGCAGGGAAGGAAGAACACAATTATCTCAGCAGGCGAACTTCTTTCTTCTATTTCTTTGCTTTCCTCTGTCATCCAATATGGGTCACAATAAAGAGAATCAATTTATAAAATGAAGCTGATGTCTGCTTGAGAGTATTTTCATTGGAAGACTGACGTAGAAAGGACTGTTGCCTTGATTCACGAGGTCTGCTTCCATGGAATTCTGATTATGTCCTAAAAATGTGAGCATCATCACACTTATAAATATGAGGGAATTTGAGAAAAGAGAATTATAATTATTTTAAAAATAAATAATTGAAGATCTCAGCAATTGCCCTTTAGGATCTTCTCCCATTAAAAATATATCTATTGTCATAATATTAACTGAGACTAACTGTTTTATTGAGGCATTGGTGGTTCAGTAATAGAATTCTCACCTTCCCTCTAGGAGACCCTAATCTGTCTCTGGCCAGCACACCTCAGGCTCAGCCATCACCTATCTGTGGAGGCCTGTGTGTTGCTGTGATACTGAACAGGTTTCAGGGCAGCTTCCAGAGTAAGATGGACTAGGAAGACAGGCCTGGTGATCCATTCCTGAAAGCCAGCCAGTGAAAACCCTGTGAACCATACTAGTCTTATCATGGGAATGGCAGGATTTTGCTGCATTTGTGCGTGGAGTCACCATGAGTCAGCAGCTAACAGCAACCATTTAATGATGATGATGCTGATGATGATTATAGAAATGATATAATATCTCTACTTGGGAAATAGTTTTTTTCTTATGCTGTCTGCTGGTTTCAGATATTCTACCACAAATTTCATTTGGAATCTACAAACAAGCATCTAAAAACACATGGCAGTGCTGTATTTATAGGCATTTCTCTGGAACAGTGATGAGAATAGCAGATAGACCCCTGAAAAATAATGACAGAGACTACCCAAAGGAGGACAGTGAATCTTTTTAAAACCATTTTTATGGTTTCCAAAGTCAAGGCAAATCAATTCTGCACAATAAATTGCTCCAAAACTTAGTGGTTTCAAACAATAACATTTATTATCACAGCTTCAGGAATTTAGCAGCTTAACTGGGCAGTTCTGGCTCAGGGTCTCTAATGAGTTACGGTCAAAATGTTGATTGAGGTTCCACTCAGCTCAAGGTTTAACTGGAGCTGTAGGAGCTGCATCCAAATTGTGTCCCTCACATGCCTGAAAAGTTAGTAATTAGTTGTGGCAAGAAGCCTCAGATTATCCCCACATGAGCTCTTCCTTAGGCTGCTTGAGTATCCTTACACCATGACGACTGATTCTGCCTACACAGAACAATCCAAGACAGCAGGGCAGGAGAGGCAGCACCTTTATGACCTAGCCTCAGAAGTCACACAGCTTCATTTCCACAACATTGTTTTTTTTCAGATGCATATATCTAAGCCAACCTGCATTCAAGAGGAGGGGAATAGGCCCCACTTTTTGAAGGGAGGAATATCAAAGAATTCATAGGCATATTTTAACACAAGGTTATACAGGCCTAACATATCTAGCCATCCAAATGGAATCACTTGTGTTCCATAACATATTCCCACTTAAAAAAAGAAAGAAGGAAAAAGCAATATGCATTTAGTAAGCATTTCACAACCATGTCTTGAAAGTGATGAAATACCTTGGTCATACTCATTCTTTATGTGCAGCTTACTTATTGCTTTTAAAATTCAAAACTAGAACAAAGTCACTACAAATGAGCATTTGTACAACCATGGCTCACTGTGCTAGACAGCAAGCTGTACCTCTCACCCCTCCGTACTTTGTGTGATGTTGAGGCTGAACTTCTGAATCAATCTTTTTGCTGGCCAGCTCCTTCCTGGTAGGGAAATTGTAGGCTAGAGGAGGAAGAAGGAAATGCTGCTTCTTGCTTCTTGTTCTTGCTTCCTGTCCTTTCTTTGCTTCTTCACTACAGTAGCTGCAGTTTCTTCCAGCAGCAGCACTTGGATCCAGATTGCATTTTTCCCCAGCACTCACAGACCCAGCCTCATTGCAGCCCCCATGAGACACCAACACAAGCTGCCTAGTGTCCCTGCCGTGGAAGTCAGGGCACCTTCTCTGAACTCAGACTCACCAGTACCCGCTAAGCAGTGGCTCTTTCTCAAAATCCTGACTTTTCAGCTCCATGAGCCATCTCTTCCAAGTTTCTAAGGTTTAATAATTCCAATCTCTCCTTATTTAACTCTCTGCCCTAACTGTGTTAGCCGCTTCTTGCATTTGCTACTCCCATGATATTATTGTTGTTAAGTGCCATCATATCAGCCTCCAACTCACAGCAACTCCATGCTCAAGAGAAGGAAACAGTGCCTGGGCCTGTCCCATCCCCATAACAGGTTGCCAACCAGTCCTTTGTGATCACTGGGGTTTTCAGTGACTCATTTTTAGAGTAGATTGCCGGCACTCTCTTCCCAGTTTTTGTCTGGAAGCTGCACTGAAACCTGTTTGGAAGCTGCACTGAAACCTGTTCAGCATCATAGCAACACCCAAGTCTCCACTGACAGACACATGGTGTCTGTGCATGGGATTCACTGACTGAGAATTGAAGCCGGTTTCCCACATAGAGGATCAGAATTCTACCACTGAACCACCATGCCTCACCTCCATGATAATTTAAAGGCTTTTGTTGTTTTTTTTGTTTGAGTTTTTTTGTTTATTTTGCCTTTCACTTACTTACTTACCTAGTTAATAATTCTTTAAGCTAAATTCTTTTTTTTTTTTTTAATAAAATAAGTGGTACAGTTCGTCTCTTCTGCCTGGATCTTGGCTGATACATCCATTATGTAATTGTCCAAAAGTACAAGGAGAGGCGCATAATAGAAGCTATTCTTTGGAACATGGAAATTAGATAAGAACACTGGGAATATAAGCATGGCCTTGCCAGTGCATGGGATCATTTAAGGTCATGCACCAAAAGGATTCATCATGAAATGAGAGAGAATCATAAACCCAATGCTTTCAACATGAAAAGATGGACCTGTTATGGATAAGGTTTTATGGGTACTTAATGATCACATCAGATTCACAGGGAAATGCTGACTATATTCAGAACTCCCAACAGAGGAGCCAGAAGAAATGAGCTTTCCTGCCTATGCAAAGGATAGAGGAGGACAAAGACTGGGGAACAGGCTATCCTGCTACTCATAAACCTTCATCAAGATACAGACTGTGCAAAGGCTTCACTCTATTGTGAAATCAGGGATCTTGTACCTGTGATCAAAAGTGAAACCCTTGTACCCAGTTACACCAGGTGTGTTAGACAAGTTGTGTCACCTTGCTGCCTACAGCAAAAAATATTAACCGCATCTTCAACTAATAGCAGGGATTTTCATCAAACTAAGACAATATTGTCTCAAACCCAAAGGTATTGATTAAGCATTTAGTAAGTTTTTTCTACTACTCATCTATCAGTTTGTCATACTGTGGTGGTTTGTGTGAAGCTTGAGGTTATGCCACTGGTGTATCAAACACCAGCAGGGTCACCCATGGTGGACAGGTTTCACCAGGGTTCCCAGACTACAAAAGACTTGGAAGAAGGAAGGGGCCATCCACTTCTCAAAGTATTGGCCAGTGAAAACATTTTGAATAACAGGGAAACAGTGTCAGATATATTACTGGAAAACTTTATGAGTAGCCCTGTGTCAGTCCCTCTCATTGAGGGTTTCCTTCATCTTTGCTGGCCTTCCACTTTACTAACCCTGATGTCCTTCTTCAGCATCTGGTCCCTCCTGATGCTAAATCCAAAGTGAGCAAGTAAAATCTTGGATAATATTCTGTGGTTCATGAGAATTTCATTGGCTAATTTTCAGAAGTAGATAGCCAGGCCTTTCTTCCTAGTCGTTCTTAGTCTAAAAGCCCCAATGATACCTGTCTACCATGGGAGACACTCTTGGTATTTGGAATACCAGTGTCATAACTTCCAGTATCATAGCAACACACAAGCCACCACAGTATGACAAAATGACAAGTAGTGGAGAAGTCAAATAAACAGAAAAAATTTAAAGTGACTTGGAAATAACAGAATATTAAATTAACTATAATAGCATGTATTATGAAGGTATAAATATATACACAATAACTTCTAGGGAAGAACTAGTATCATTTAAATTTTATGATACAAGTACTTATTTCAAAATTACTGAATTGAAACTAAATTAGCTTTTCAATATAGTTAAGTAGCTCTTAGTTTGAGTTTAAATTTTGTTACAAGACTGAGTAAGTATAAAATCTATGTTAATAAATTCATTTTAATTGCTTAGACCTCCTAACCATGATTTTAAACAATTGCCACTATAAACTAATAATTTACCACAACCAGGACTTTAAGAAAATGTTATAAAATGTTAAAAGTTGGGTAAACCTCATGCTATCAAGTCAGTTCCCACTCATGGAGATGCCATGTGTTACAGGGTGGAACTGCTGTACAGGGTTTTCTTGGTTGTAATTTTTACAGAAGCAAATTGCCAGGCCTTTCTTCCAGAGGGCTGCTGAGTGGGTTCAAACCATTAATCTTTAGGTTATTAGTTGAGTGCAAACCTTTTGTACCACCCAGGGACCTCATGAGATGGGGAAAGGAATCTACACTATTAGAACTCTGAGATGTTTTCAAAAGACCGTTATTTCTCTGGGCTAAAGTCCAGAATCAGAGACTGCCTTACTTCCACCCACACCAAGGAAAGAATGAAAAACTAGGGCACATCCTCAGAATGAGGAAACATGTACATAAAAGAAGAACAGAGTCTTTAGGGTCAGACAAACTGGGCTGCTGGCTTGAACAAGTAATAGTTAGTTTATCTTTCTAAGCTCAGTTTCATCATCTGAAAAAAGGTATCACCAGCAAAACTATGTACAAAATGAATGGGCACTTTCCAGTCCTGAGCATTTCAGTTTTGTTTGACTCAGGTGACTACTGTCTTCTTTCTGAAACAACTTTCCCCAAAAATAGAAAAGAACTCTCATCCTCCTCTCTCCATATTCCTATTTTGGTTCACAGTCTTTCCCATGAGTACCTGATATCCATCCACTGGACTATATTTAGTAGAAGGTGAGGTCAGTGCGGTAAAAAGGTCACTGTTCATGTGTGGCACAGTTCCCTGCTCTCTGTGACATGGTGGCCATCCCCAGCTGAAGCATGTCCTTCTGCAACTCCTTTGCCCATATACTAAACTAACCTGTGTACAGCCTCTGCACAGGAAAGGATGGTCCACCACTGGTTCTTTCTCTCCCTACCCTCCTTAACTCTCTCTCCCCATCCCTCTGCATGTGCCCAGATGAATGAAGTAGGGTTGTGCTTTGGAATTAAGCCAAAAAGTAAGGAGATGTTCTTGAGTCCATCAGCTTCTTATCTCCTTCCATATTAAGCCAACACCAACTTCTATTGTGTGTATATATTTAATATATACCTTGATGCTGTTTTTATGTGCTATAGAGCTAGTTCTGACCCCTAGCAACCCTATGTAGAATGAAACACTGCTCAATCTTGTGACAGATTCACAATCATTGCCATGTTTGAATTCATTGTTGCTGCCAGTGTGTCAATCCAACTTGTTGAAGGATTTCCTCTTTTTTTGTCAACCATCTACTTTACCAAGCAGGATGTCCTTCTCCAGGGACTGGTCCCTCCTAATACCATGTGCAAAATACGTGAGACACCGTCCTCACTTCCAGCTGTACTTCTTCCAACAGAGATTTGTTTGTTCTTCTGAAAGTCCATGGTATATTCCATGTCCTTCACCAATACCATAACCCAAATGAATCAATTCTTCTTCAGGTCTTATTCATTGCCCAGCTTTCACATGCCTATGAGGCAACTGAAATACCATGTATTGGATCAGATGCACCCTAGTCCTCAAAGTGACATCTTCACTTTTTAAAGAAGTTTTTTTGTAGTAGATTTGCCCAATGCAATATATTGTTCACTGCAAAATTTCTTCACTGCTGCTTCCATAGGTGTTGACTATGGATCGAGATAAAGTGAAATCCTTAACAACTTCAACTTTTTCTCTATTATTCATGATACTGCTTATTGGTCCAGCTGTAAGGATTTTTGCTTTCTTTTTGTTTAGGTATAATCCATACTGGAAGCCATAGTCTTTGATCTTTATCAATAATTGCTTGCTTTCAGCAAACAAGCTTGTGTCATCTGCACATCATAGGTTGTTAATAAGTCTTCTTCCAATCCCGATGCCACATTCTTCATATAATCCAGTTTCCCAGATTATTTGCTCATCATACAGACTGAGTAAGTATAGTGAAAGGATAAACCCTGACACATATCTTTCCTGATTTTAACCCTTGTCTGTTTGAGCTACTGCCTCCTGGTCTATGTACAGGTGCTACATGAACACAATTAAGTGTTCTGGAATTCCCATTCTTCAAAATGTTATCCATAATTTGTTATGACCCACACAGTCAATTGTCTTTTAATAGTCAATAAAACATTTTTCTGATATTCTCTGCTTGCAGCCAAGATCCACATGGCATTAGAAATACATTTATATATGTAATATATAATATTTGACATTTCCATATTTTTCACATGTACAATTCAGTGACATTAATCATGATCTTATTTCCTAGTTTTTCCATCGCGAGCTCTGGTGGCATAGTGCCTAAGGCATTTGGCTGCTAACCAGAAGGATGGGGTTTCAAATCCACCAGCTACTCCTCAGAAGGAAGATTGGGCAATCTACTTCCACAGTGATATTACCTTGGAAACCCAAGGAGGGGTCACTATGAGTCAGATCCGACTCAATGACAGTGAGTTTTTTTTGTTTTTTTTTTTTGGAGTTTTTCCATCACCCTTTCAGAAGTTCAATGTCCCCTATGCAATGTGACAACTCTCCCCTCCTCTCTCTTCCCACCTCTGGTAAATACTAATAAATTTTGGTCTCTACACACTTGCCTTTTCTGGACATTTCATATAAGTGAGATCATATGTGCAATGGAGTATTACTCTGTCATAAAGAAAAATGAAATCCTGATACATGCTACAATATGGATGAACTTTGAAAACACTGTGCTCAATGAAGCAAATCAGTCATAAAAGGACATATATGGTATATGCATTCTTTTATGACATTAAATATTAAATTCAATTTCTGTTCTCCATCCTCACAGCCAAAAAAATATATAATCTCTAAATTCGGGTGGGGTATAATCAAGGTTATATTTTGACTCTCATGGACTTGTTTTAAATTTCTTCAGCTTCAACTTAAGCTTGCACAAGGGCAGTTGATGGTCTGTTCCACAATCAGCCCCAGGCCTTGTTCTAACCAATGATATTGAGTTTCTCCATCATCTCTTTCCACAAAAGTAGTCAATTTGATTCATAGACATTACATCTGGAATGGTCCATTTGTATAGTCACTTTTTATGTTATTGAACAAAGGCATTTGCAATGAATAAGGTCGCTATGAGTTGGGGCCCACTCGACAGCACATAACAACAACAGCAACAAGTTGTTAGTATTGCAAAATTCGCTCATTCAATCTCTGGCATTATCTCTATCACCAAGGTCATATTTTCCAACTACCAATGCTTCTTCTTTGTTTCCAGTTTTCACATTCCAATCACCAGACTGCAGAAGTTGGCAAAAATCTTTAATTTCTTCATCTTTGCCTTTAGTAGTTGGTGCATAAATTTGAATTATAGTAGAGGTCACTATGAGTCGAATCAACTCAATGGCAGTAAATTTGGTTTGGTTTGGTTTAGTAATAACTGGTCTTCCTTGTAGGTGTATGGATACTATCCTATCACCCATTGATTTGTACTTCAATTCGATTGAAATGTTCTTTTTGAGATGAGTGCAACACCATTGCTCTTCAATTTGTCATTCTTGATATATAGTCCATATAACTGTCTGATAATCAATGACCAATACCAGTCCATTTCATTTCACCAATGTCCAGGACATTCATCTTTATGCATTCCATTTCATTTTTCACTTCTTTCAATTTTCCTAAATTTATAACTTTAGAAATATATATTCCTGTGCTAGTGATCTAGTGCTGTTAAAATAGAAATACCACAAGGGTGGCTTGAAAACACAGCAATGTGTTTTCTTACAAGTTAGGAGTGTAGAAGTCTGAACTCAGGGTGTCAGTTCTAGGGTAAGCCTTTTTCTCTTTTTGGGCTCTGGAGGAAGGTTCTTGCTTCTTCTCAGCTCAGCTCCTGGGCAATCTCCATATTGTTTGGCATCTCTTTTCCCACCTCTACTTTTTACATGCTTGTTTAATCTCTTTTGTCTCAAATCCTACACTAATCCTGCCTCATTAATATAACAAAGATGATCCATTCCCAAGTGGCAATGTAACCGTAGGCAAAAAAACAAACCCACTGCCATGGAGTTGATTCTGACTCATAATGACCCCCATTGGGTTTCTGAGGCAGTAAATCTTTACAGAAGTAGATTGCCTCATCTTCCTTCTGTCGAGTGGCTGATGAGTTTGAACCAAGAACCTTGTGGTTAGCAGCCAAATACCTTAGGAACTGTGCCACTAGCGCTCTTTAACCACAGGCTAGAGCCTAGAATTTACAATACATATTTTGGGGGACACAAATCAATCCATAACATCCTACCTTTCCCAAAAAAATTCATGTCCTTCCACATGCAAAACACATTCACCCCATCACACCATCCCAAAAGTCTTAAATTAACTCCTCCAAGTGCAGAATCTTATCTTCTGAGTTATCTAAATAAAATATGAGTGAGACATTAGGCATATTACATCCTGGGGCAAAATTCTTTCTCATCTGTGAACCTGTGAAATCTAGATTACAAGTTGTCTGTTTCCAAAGTACAATAGTGGAATAAGCACAAGGTAGACATTTTAATTACAAATGGGAGAAATTAGAGGGAAAGAAGAGGTAACAGGCAACAAGGAAATCCAAAGCCCAGAAGAAAAAATTCATATTAGCCTTCAAAGACTGAAAATAGTCTTCTCTTCTCTGAGACCATCTAGGCAATGGCCCTGCCCATTGGACTCTGGGTATTGGCCATGCACTCTAGATTCTTGGTATAGGCCCCTCTGCCCTGATTTCAGTTCCACCTCCCAGGATCATTGGAATGGCAACTTAATCCCTTAGCACTGGGTGGCCACATTCTCCTAGACCATCTGAGTGGCAACAATGTACCCTTAGCCTTAGGCCCCATTCTTCTGCCCCTTGGGCATGACAGCCCTGGCTCCTCAGCTTTTTGTGGTGGCCTCATTCCTCTGGCACACCTTCAAGGAAACAAGTTGGCAAAGATCCAACTCTGAAGTCTACTCCTTGAGATCCAGGAGACGATGGCCCCATCCTTTGAAACCAAGAAAGGTTTTCTTCCCATTCTCCTTCCAACAGTTCTGCTGATATGTGAACTGCTCCTGGGATGGTCCTTTCTTTTCTTGGAGGATGATACATGTAGCTTCTTTAATCTTTTTCTTTCCCATAAAATTCCAAGACACAGCATTCTTACCTTTCATTCTTTCTCTGTCCTCTTCAGTCAGAGCTGATGAACTTTCTGCTGTGGTAATTGGTTAGATCCATCAGTCACAGGCTTAATCTCTTTAACAAAAGACTGTAGCACATCTGTGGTGAAAATTCTAGGACACATGTCCTTAGATTTTACAAAAGAATTTTCTTTTTTTTTTCCATTTTGCACAGTTCATTTTTAAGTTCATCTCTTTTCTCTTGCATTTTATATAAACACAAGGAGAAACATAGCCCCTTTGAGATCATGCTTAGAAATCCCCTCAACCAGACATCCAAGTTCATCACTTACAAGTTCCACCTTCCACCAAACATTTGAACATAGTTCAGTCAAGTTCTTTGCCACTGCATAAAAAACATTTGTCCTTCCTCCAATGCCAAATCACATGTTCATCATTCACATGTTCATCATTTTCTTTTAAAGCCTGTGATAATTAGAGCTCTGTGTCAACTTAGCTGGACCACAATTCTGTGTGGTTTAAGCAGTTGTGATGTGGTTATTCCTATGATGGAATCAGATGAATATGTTTTAAGCAGCCAGTCCATTTGTTGAAAGGGAGTTTTCCTAGGGGTGTGGTCTGCTTCCAGTATATTTATGGAAATCCTGGGAAAAGAGACACTCTTCTGTGGATCAGGATTCTGTTAATGCTGCCTACAACTGTCCATGAGCAAACAATCCACCATTAGGCCTGGAGATCTTGGATTCATTATTAGTTGGAGTCAACAGTCAGTATACTGCCTGTCAACCTTGAACTCCTCAGTCCCTGAAGCTGCGAGAGTCGGGAAAAGCCTCCAGCTTGACGTTTGATCCAAGAACTTTGGACTTGCCAGCTTCTGTAAGTGTGTGAGCCATTTTCCTAAGGTAAATTTCTCTTTCTCTCTATATATATGAGCTTTACTGGTTTTGTTTCTCTAGAGAACCCAGTCTAACACAAAGCCTCACCAGAGTAGTGTCTGGGGTCTTAAAAGCTTGCAAGCAACCATCTAAGATACAATTATATACGAGGACAATCTTCTGAAGACTGGGAATTTTAGGTATCTGTTAGAGCAGCACCCCACACTTGGTACCAAATTCTGTCTTAGTTATCTAGTGCTGCTATAACAGAAATACCACATGTCATTAACATCAAGGAGCTCTGGTGATGTAGTGGTTAAGGCACTTGGAGAGCAAAGGAGAGTGAAGAAAACCAAAGACTCAGGGAGACAATTAACCCAAAGAACTAATGGACCACATGAACCACAGTGTACATGATCCAAAGACCAGAAGAACTAGATAGTGTCTAGCTTCCACTACTGACCACTCTGACTGGGATCATGCCAGAAGGCCTGGACAAAGTGGATTAGAAATGTAGAATGAAAAATCAAATTCATAAAAAATACGAGACTTACTAGTCTGACAGAGACTGGAGAGCCCCTGAGTCTATGGCACTAAGACCTGGAAATGAAGCCACTCCCAGAGGCCATTTTTCAGCCAAACAATGGACAGTCTCTAAAATAAACCAATGCACCCAAGAGATATGTGTTCCTTAGAACAATCACAAAAACAGCTGAGAGGAATGTGTTCCTTAGAACAATCAATAAATGAGATCAAAATGACTACATTTGCCCCAAAGCAAAGTTTTGAGAAGGTAGGCAGAGGTAGAAAATCTAGATGAAAGGAAATGGAGAAACCAAGGTGGAAATGGGGAGAGTGCTGGCACACTGTGGGGAATGCAACAAATGTTATGGAACACTTTGTGAGTATCAAATGGGAAGCAAATTTTTTTCTGTAAACTTTCACCTAAAGTACAACAATTTTTTAAAAGTCTCATCAGAAGCACATTTAATGTCCATATTTCTAGCAACATTCTGTTGCTGGTGCCATATGCATTCTTTAAGACAATAGAGACTTTCTCTATAGCTCTCCTCACTTCCTTCTGAGCTCTCACTAGAATTGTCTTTGACACCCATTATTCTACCAACAAGTCTCTTCAAGGTAATTTAGCATTATATTATCAGGCACCATGAAATTCTTCCAACTTCTACCCATTGTCCAATTCTGGAGCCACTTTCACATTTAAAGTAGTGCCCCACTCAGTGCCAAATTCTGTCTTAGTTATCTAGTGCTGCTATAACAGAAATATCACAAGTGGGTGACTTTAACAAACAAATTTATTTTCTCATAATTTAAGAGGCTAGAAGTCTGAATTCAGGGTACTGGCTCTGGGGGAACTTTCTATCTATGTCAGCTCTAGGGCAAATCTTTGTCTCTTCTGAGTTTCTGCTCTTGGGCAACCTTCATGTAGCTTGGCATCTCTCTCTTCCTGTCTTTACTTTTCCCATGTCAGTTTAATCTCTTTTACTTCAAGTGATTGACTGAAGACACATTTTACTCTAATCTTGCTTCATTAACATAACAAAGACAACCCATTCCCAAATGGGAATATAATCACAGGCACAGAGGTTAGGAATTACAACATTTACTTTTGAGGAACACAATTCAACCCATAATTTCTTAATTCTGAAGCTTATATCACCTCATTTTAATGCTATTCCAGCATTTTAAGGCAATTATAAACTAACTTTGCATAGTCCAACTAATTATTTCAGGAACAAATTATTGACCTTGTATTGACTAGATTTATCATCTTTCAGAGAAAAGGGAAATGAGCCCAGTTTGTTTACAGAATAGTGACAAATAGTCCTAACACAATCCAACAATTCTGAAAAACTCAAGTAGTTAAAATTATTTGAGATTTAATTTAGATATCAAGTTACAAACAACTCAGTTGTACTAACTAACGGGTTGCTGTTATTGGTATTGTGTGCTCTCCAGTCTATTTTGACTCATAGCAACTCCACATGATAGAGTAGAACTGACCATGGAGTTTTCTAGGCTGTAATCTTTACAGGAGCAGATCACTAAGCCTTTTCTCCCACAGAGCTACTGGGTGAATTTCAACTGCCAACTTTCAGTAAACAGCTAAGAGCTTAACCATTGCACCAGCAGGGCTCAACTGATGGGTAAAGCAGGACAATTAACCATCTCCAGAAATATTCTAGGAATGCTGTAGGAAAAAATTAAATATTGTTAGCCATTACCTTTATATTTGGGGGCAATCTATTGAAGATTGAGAATCTAATCACCTTTCATTAATATCAAGGGTCTCTGGTGGTGTAGTGTTTAAGGCATTTGGCTACTAACAAGAAGGTCAGTGGTTCAAACCCACCACCTGCTTCATGGAAGAAAGTTGGAGCAGTCTGCTTTCAAAAAGATTTACAGCCTTGGAAACCCAATGGGGGTCACTATGAGTTAGAATTGACTTGATGACAATGAACTTGGTTTTTGAGTTATTAACATCATAGTTTAGTAAAAACAAGTCTAGATACACAGTCAGACCAGGCTTCTTGGTCCAATTCCATCACTTTTTGCTGAGTGATCTTAAAATAATATTAATAACTTCTTTTTGTTGTTGTTTGCCCTTATTTGATTCCAGCTCATGGAAACTCCATATGTGCAGAGTAGCATTGCACTCCATAGAGTTTTTAAGGCTGTGACCTTACTTTAGAGGTGTTACTGGGTGAGTTTGTCTGTTAGTAGTCCAGTGCTTAATCATTTGTGCTAACCAGAGACTAATAATCACTGCATTTCTCTAAAGCTCAAGGGAAGAATTTTAAGTGGAAACTGATTAACAGACACAGTTATTTCATTGTCTCTATAAAGCAGAACTCACCACTCATCTGTCAGTTTGTCATCTGTGGTGGCTTGTGTGTTGCTGTGAGGCTGGAGGCTATGCCACCAGTATATCAAATACCAGCAGGGTCACCCATGGTGGAGAGGTTTCAGTGGAGCTTCTAGACTAAGAAAGACTCAGAAGAAGGAAGAGGTCATTCACTTCTCAAAGAATTGGCCAGTGAAAACCTTATGAATAGCAGTGAAACACTGTCTGATACATTACTGGAAAACTTTATGAATAGCTGTGAAACCTTGTCTGATAGAGTGCTGGAAGATGAACCCTTCAGGTTGGAAGGCATTTAAAATGAGATGGGGGAAGAGCTGCCTCCTCAGAGTAGAGCTGACTTTAATGATGTGGATGGAATAAAGCTTTTGGGACCTCCATTTGCTAATGTGGCATGACTCAAAATTAAAAGAAACAGCTGCAAACATCCATTAATAATCAGAACATGGAATGTACAAACTATGAATCTAGGAAAATTGGAAGTTGTCAAAAATGAAATGGAATACATAAAGACTGATATCCTAGGCATTAGTGAGTTGAAATGGACTGGTTTTGGACATTTTGAATCAGACAAACACATATTCTACTATGTCAGAAATGAAAAATTGAAGAGGAATCATGTGGCATTCAGCATTGCAAAGAATGTTTCAAGATCTATACCGAAGTACAATGCTGCCAGTGATAGGATAATGTCCATATGCTTGCAAGGAAGACCAGTTAATACTACTATTATTCAAATTTGTGTATCAACTACCAAAGCCAAATATAAGAAAATTAAAGGTTTTTACCAACTTCTGCAGTGTAAAATTGATCAAACATTAGATCAAGATGTACTGATTGTCACTGGTGATTGGAATGCAAAAGTTGGAAACAAAGAAGAATCACCGGTAGTTGGAAAACATGGCTTTGGTGATAGAAATAATACTGGAGATCACATCACAGAATTTTAGAAGACCAATGACTTAGTCATTGCAAATACCATTTTTCAACAACATAAATGGTGGCTATACACATGGTCTTCACCAGATGGAGTACATGGCAATCAGATCAACTATATCTGTGGAAAGAGGCAATGAAGAAGCTCAATATCTTCAGCCAAGACAAGACCAGGAGATGACCATGGAACAGACACATATGCAAATTGAAGTTGAAGCTGAAGACAGTTAAAACAAGTCCATGAGAGGCAAAATATGACCATGATTATTTCCCTCCTGAATTTAGAGACCATCTAAAGAATAGATTTGATGCATTGAACACCACTGACTGGAAATCAGAAGAACTGTGGGGTGACATCAAGAACATCATCTATGAAGAAAACAAGAGGTCACTAAAAATATGAGAAGAGAAGAAAAGACAAAAATGGATGACAGAAGAGACTCTAAAACTTGCCCTTGAGTGGAAAGTAGCTCGAGTAAATGGAAGAAATAACAAGATCAAAGAGCTGACCCGAAGATTTCAAAGGGTAGCCTGAGAAGACAAAGTCCATTATTATGATGAGTATGCAAAGATCTGGAGTTAGAAAACAAAAAAAAGGAAGAATATGCATGGCATTTCTCAAGTTGAAAGAACTAAAGAAAAAATTCAAGCCTTGAGTTGCAATATTGAAAGATTCTGTGGGCAATGTATTGAATAATGCAGGAAATATCAAAAGAAGATGGAAGGAATACACAGAGTCACTATCAAAAAGAATTGGTCGATGTTCATCCACTTCAGGAGGTGGCTTATGATCAAGAACCAATGGTACTGGAGAAAGAAGTCGAAGCTGAGCTGAAGGAATTGGCAAAGAGCAAGTCTCCAGGAATTGACAGAATACCCACTTAGATATTTCAACAAATGGATGCTGCACTGGAAACACTCACTCATCTGTGCCAAGAAATTTGGAAGAAAGCTCCCAGGCCAACTGATTGGAAGAAATCCATATTTGAACCCATTGCAAAGAGAGGTGATCCCACAGAATGTGGAAATTATCAAACAATATCATTAATATCAAGTGCAAGTAAAATCTTCCTGAAGATAATTAAAAAATGGTTGCAGTAGGGGAAAAAAAAAAAAAAAAAGATTGCAGTAGTATATTGACAGAGAACTTCCAGAAATGCAAGCTGGATTCAGAAGAGAACATGGAACGAGGGATATCATTGTTGATGTCAGATGGATTTCGGCTCAAAGCAAAGAATACCAGAAAGATGTTTACTTATGTTTTATTAACTATGCAAAAGCATTTGATTGTGTGGATCATAACAAATTACGGATAACATCAAGAAGAATGGGAATTCCAGAAAACTTAATTGTGCTTATGAGGAAACTGTACATAGATAGACCAAGAGGCTGTCATTTGAACAGAATAAGGGGATATTGCATAGGACCTCTGGTGGTGTAATTCCTAAGGCACTTGACTTAACCAGAAGGTTGGTGGTTCAAACCCAGCAGCCACTCCTCACAAGGAAGATAGGTTAATCTTCCATAGTGATATTGCCTTGAACTCAAAGAGGTGTCGCTTTGTCAGATTCAACTTGATGGCAGTGAGGTGTTTTTGTTTTTTGTTTTTGTTTTTGGTTTCTTGTTATTATTGTTGTCGTTAGGTGCTATCGAGTCATTTCTGACTCATAGTGACCCTATGCACAGAAGAATGAAAACCACCCAATCCTGCGCCAGCTCCATGATCTTTGCTATACTTGAGCCCATCATTGCAGCCACCATGTCAATCCAATTGGGTGAAAGCCTTCCCTCTTTCTTCAACCCTCCATTTTACCAAATATGACATCTTTCTCCAGGGAATGGTCCCTTTTCACAACATGACCAAAGTAGGTGAGACAAAATCCGGCCATTCTCGCTTCCAAGGAGCTTTTTGACTTCACTTCCTCCAGGACAGATCTGTTAGTTCTTTCAGCAGTCCATGGGACTTTCAGTATTCTTCACCAGCACCACAACTCAAAAGCATCAACTCTTCTTCAATCTTTCTTATTCATTGTCCAGTTCTCACATGCATATAAGGCGATTGAAATCATCATGGCTTGTGTCAGGCACACCTTAGCCCTCAAGGAGACATCCTTGCTCCTCAGCACTTGAAAGACTTCCTTTGCGGCCAACTTGCCCCATGCTATACATAGCCTAATGTCCTGACTGCTGCTTCCATTGGCATCGAATGTAGAACCAAGCAATGTGAATTCTTTAACAACCTCAAGATTTTCTCCATTTATTGTGTTGCTGCTTATTGGTCCTGTTGTGAGGATTTTTGTTTTCTTTATATTGAGAAGTAATCCATACTGCAGACTGTATTCTTCAGTCTTCATCTGTAAGTGCCTCCAGTCATCCTCACTTTCAGCAATCAAAGTTGTGTTGTCAGCATATCACAGGTTTTTAATGATTTTCCCTCCAATCCTGATGCCATGTTTTTCTTCACATAATCCAGCTTCTAGAATTATTTGCTCAATATATAGATTGAATAATGGGGAAAGGACAATCCTGATGCACTCCCTTCTTGATTTTAAACTATGCAGTGTTCCCTTGTTCTGTTCGAATGACAGCCACCTGGTCAATGTACAGGTTCCTCATGAGTACAATCAAGTGTTTGGGAATTCCCATTCTTCTCAATGTTATCCACAATCTGCCATGATCCACACAATCAAATGCCTTTGCATTGTCAATAAAACACAAGTAAATATCTTTCTGGTGTTCTTTACCTTTAGCCAAGATCCATTGGACAGCAGCTATGATATCCCCTGTTCCACATCTTCTTACTGAATCCCGCTTGCACCTCTGGAAGTTCTCTGTCAATATACTGCTGCAACCATTTTTTATTTATCTTCAGTAAGATCTTACTTGAATGCCATATTAATGATATTGTTCAATAATTTCCATATTTTGTTGCATCACCTTTCTTTGGAATGGGTACAAATATGGATCTCTTCCAGTCAGGTGGCCAGGTACTTGTCTTCTAAATCTCTTGGCACAACCAAGTGAGTGCCTCTGGTGGGGCATCCATTTGTTGAAATATCTCAATGGGTATTCCATCAATTCCTGGAGGCTTGTTCTTTGCCAATTCCTCATTGCAGCTTCAACTTCCTCCTTCAATTCCATTGGTTCTAGATCATATGCCACCTCCTGAAATGGATGATGATCGACCAGTTCTTTTTGGTACAGTGACTCTGTGTATTCTTTCTGTCTTCTTTTGATGTTTCCTGCATCATTCAATATTTTGCCCATAGAATCTTTCAATATTGCAACTCAAGGCTTATATTTTTTCCTCAGTTCTTTCAGCTTGAGAAATGCCAAGTGTGCTCTTCCCTTTTGGTTTTCTAACTCCGTGTCTTTGCACATTTCATTGTAGTGTTGGTCCCAGGTCTTGAAAGGAGTGTCGGCACGAGGAAGCTACCACAAACACAATAATGCAAAAGCAAAAGGAAAGTTTATTCAAGCTCGAGCTCGGACCCTCAACCATCACTGACACAGCGGTTCAGGATTGAGAGCCTTGAACAAAGGGAAAGGGGGTCTTTTATCAGGGATGGAGCAGGTACAGGAGAGTTTCAATCAGAAAATTACAGGATTGGTTGTCATTTTTCAAATCGCGCGTTGTGTCTAGTTGATTGGCTCTGTCCTGTGGCTGAGGCCGCAAACTGCCATTTCTAGGAATTTCAAGTTTTTCTGATATTTACTGATTGGTTGTTACTAGGGGGTAGAAAAGGAGGGGAAGGGGTCTTAGGACTCTGTGAGGTAAAGCCCTGAGGTGTGGGGAACATGCTGGAGTCCCCGGCACTAATGGCTCCTGGTTAAAGAATAATTACCTGGAGGGGAGGGGGTCTTAGGACTCTGTGAGGTAAAGCTCTGAGGCATGGGGAACATGCTGGAGTTCCCGGCACTAATGGCTCTTAGTTAAAGAATAATTACCTGGAGGAGAGGGAGTCTCACATTAGTAATTGGCTTTGTCCACTTGAGCTGCTCTTTGAAATCTTTGGTTCAGCTCTTTGATCTTGTCATTTCTTCCATTTGCTTTAGCTAGTCTTCACTCAAAGGCAAGTTTCAGAGTCTCTTCTGTCATCCTTTTTGGTCTTCTCTCTTTTCTTGTCTTTTTAGTGACCTCTTGCTTTCTTCATGGATGATGTTCTTGATGTCATCCCACAATTCTTCCAGTTTTGGATCATTGGTGTTCAATGCATCAAATCTATTCTTTAGATGGTCTCTAAATTCAGAAGGGATATATTCAAGAAAATATTTTGGCTCTCATGGACTTGTTTTAATTGTCTTCAACTTCAAGTTGAACTTGCATATGAGCAGTTGATGGTCTGTTCCACAATCAGCTCCTGGCCTGGTTTTGGCTGAAGATATTGAGCTTTTCCACCGCCTCTTGCCACAGATGTAGTCAATCTGATTCCTGTGTGTTCCATCTGGCGAAGTCCACGTGTACAACCACTGTTTGTATTGTTGAAAAAAAGATATTTGCAATGAATAAGTTGTTGGTGTTGCAAAATTCTACCATGCGAGTTCCAACATTATTTCTGTCACCAAGGCCAAAGTTTCCAACTACCGATGATTCTTCTTTGTTTCCAACTTTTGCATTCTAGTCACCAGTGATAATTAACACATCCTGATTGCATGTTTGGTCAATTTCAGACTGCAGAAAATGATAAAAAAATCTTCAATTTCCTCATCTTTGACATTGGTGGTTGGTGCATAAATTTAAATAGTAGTTGTATTAACTGGTCCTCCTTGTAGGCATATGGATATTATCCTATCACTGACAACATTGTATTTCAGGACAGATCTTGAAGCAGCCTTTGTGATGATGAATGCCATGCCATTCCTCTTCATAATGGCATTCTTGGCGTAGTAGGTCATATTGTTGTCTGATTCAAAATGGCCAAAACAAGTCCATTTCAGCTCACTAATGCCTAGGATATCAATCTTTGTGCCTGTCATTTCATTTTTTACAACTTCTGATTTTCCTAGATTCATACTTCGTACATTCCATGTTCCAATTATTAATGGATGTTTGCAGATGTTTCTCATCAATTTGAGTGGTGCCATATCAGCAAATGGAGGTCTCAAAAGTTTTACTTTATCCATATCAGTAAGACTCAATTTACTCTGTTGATGCAGCTCTTTCCCAGTCCTATTTTGAGAGCATTCTAACCTAAGTAACTCATTCTCCTCCTCTGTATTGGACAATGTTTCCAGACTATTCATAAAGTTGTGCAGTAATGTATCAGAGAGTGTTTCTCTGCTATTCATAAGGTTTTCCCTTGGCAAATCTTTGAGAAGTGGATGGCCTCTTCCTTCTTCCTGGTCTGTCTCAGTCTGCAAGCCCTGCTGAGACCTGTGCACCATGTGCACCCAGCTGGGTTTGAAACACTGGCAGCACAGCCTCAAGACTCACAGCAACATGTCACCTCTGTAGGACAAACCAAAAGACAAGTTTGTCTCCCTTAGCTGTTTGAAACCTCTCCAACCTCCCCTTACCTGGATCCCTACTGCTGCCTCCTACCTTTGTCCTGGCCTCCTGTCCTTTTTCCTCATCTTTCCCCTGCTTTCCTGCCTTGCCACTTGTGGGGTGTGGCCTGGGTTCCTCCTACCCCTCACCTGGATCCCTGCGGCTGACTCCTTGCTCTGTGCAAGTCCCCCTGGCCATTTTCTGTCCTTTACTCTGCTTTCCCACCTTGCTGCTTGGGGGGCATGGCCTCGGTTGCCTCCCCACACCTGGATCCCTGCAGCTGACTCTTCTTGTTTTTTTGAGCATGGTTTAAAATCAGGAAGGGAGTGCATCAAAGTTGTATCCTTTCACCGTACTTATTCAAACTGTATGTTGAGCAAATAATCTGAGAAGCTAGACTATATGAACAAGAACACAGCATCAG
>NW_006921744.1:4337727-4356637 GCF_000298275.1 Orycteropus afer afer | reverse complement strand
ATGGTAGAAGTGCAGCCAGAATGCTCCTTGGAAGCAAGAATGGCCAGACTTCATCTCACCTACTTTGGTCATGTTGTCAGAAGGGACCATTCCCTGAAGAAAGATACGATGCTTGGTAAAGTGGAGGGTCAACAAAAATGAGGAAGGCCCTCCATGAGATACATTGACACATTGGCTGTAACTATGCACTCGGATATACCAAGGATTGTGAGGATGGCACAGGACCGGGCAGTGTTTTCTTCTGTTGTCCATAAGGTTGCTATGAGTCAGAGCCAACTTGACAACATGTAACAACAACATAAAGCAGAACAAGTAAAATGTTTCTTATTCTAGTGCTATGTGCAAAATTTCCAAGATAAAATCCAAAATATTGATATTACATCAGAATTCTGCTGATTATATCACTTTTCTGATTGGAGTCACAAGCAAAATGAATTATCTTAAACTATTCATCAAACTCTCATTGATGTGGACATTAAAGAAAAATAATTAATTTATTAAAATAAAGTTTAATTTTTTTCCTCCTGGCCTTCAATTTCCCAACCTATCTCCCTCCCTTCATCAAACTGATGAGATTTTTGTTAGTGTTTATATTTGCTAAGATTTATTCAGTGCTTCTGGCATACCTGGCACAGGGCTAGATACTTTGCATGAAATATACCAAAGGAAAAGGATTATTTATATTCAATGTACATTACATGACTTTGCATCATAGTCTTTATGGATTGAGAATGAAAAAGAATAGATAATGGTTCATTATCTTGTTTGTTCCTAAGTGTTTTAAGTTAAAATATAGTAATTATTCTACTACTCCAGATTGAAATTAAAAGGAAAAAGTGTTTAAATATGTTAAACACACAATAATTCTTGGAACTTCATATGAAAGTTTCATATGGCAAAAACTCCCAATACAGTTGTAGGAGGTGAGATTCTATGTTGGAATATATCAAGTGACAAAACAGCTTTGACTATTTGAATCACTTATGTTACAAAGTGGCATGAAAATTTGGGTGATGGACTGATCCTTGAAGTTCTCATCTTAGAGTTCTAGAAGGTTGCCATGAAGTTTGTTACACTGAGAAACTTTAAGATTTCAAAACAGAACTTGTCTCATTATTTTCCCTGGCAATCTTTTAACATGCTGTTTCCAAATACATGAACAAATCATTTCACAAATGGTACATGGTGAAATTGTACTTATTGAAAATATAAAAATGAAACTCAAAACATCAAATTTCAAAAGTGTTTGATAAAGAATTTGCTATTGATTGGAATTTAGTCACATATGTGTCAGTTGCTTAAAATCTCTGTTCCATGAGGTATTTAAATGACTACATCTGAAGTCATTTGGAAGGAGTCAGAAAATGGCCCAATCTAAACAAGCAAACTCTTCTTCTGAAGAGAATCTAAATTTGTTCCCTGGTATCTCTATTTTCCTATTGAACCATATTTTTTGTGTTCTCTTTTTCCTGATTCCTTTTGCACAAGGCACTTTCACATATTGCCCCATAATAGAGAAAAAACAGTTGTTGTCAAATTGATTCTGACTTATGGTAAAACCATGTGTGTCAAAGTAGAACTGTGTGCCGTAGAGTTTTCAGTGGCTGATTTTTTGGAAGTATATAGGCTTTTCTTCCATGGCATTTCTGTGTGGACTCAAACCTCCAATCTTACAGTTAACAACAGAGTATGTTAACTGTTTGCACCACTAAGATACTCCCTATTATAGGTGAACCTCTGTAGTTTCGTAGATCATCATGGTAGATTTTATTTTTGTTCCCAGATATTTGCTGATTCTTCCAGAGGGAAAGAGTTCTGGTGGAGTAGTGGTTATAGTATATAGCTGCTAACCAAAATGTCAGAGGTTTGAACCCACTACACACTCCTTAGGAGAAAGATTAGGCAGTCTGCTTCTATAAAGATTTACAGCTTTGGAAACCCTGTGGAACAGTTCTACTTTGTCCTACAGAGTCACTATGAGTCAGACCTGACAAAACAGCAATGGGTTTAGTTTGGGTTTCCATTCAGAGAATTTTACTTCCTGCTTCACTGATGTCAGACCTGGCCATGTGACTTGCTTTGGCTCTTATGTACCAAAAAATAAAACCAAACTCATTGCCATCAAGTTGGATCTGACTCATAGCAACCCCTCCATCAGTTTCCAAGGAGGTAACAATACGGAAGTAGATTGCCCACCCTTCCTTTTGAGGAGTGGTTGGTGGGTTTAAACCACCAGCCTTCTGGTTAGCAGTCAAATGCCTGAGTGTAAATCATGGTACCATTTCCAAGCATAACGGTTAAGAGTGACCACACATGACCACTCTGTCTCTCTCTTCCCACTGCCATGACCTCTGCTACCAGCACTACTCACCAGCAGGTGGGAGATGCTCTTTGGTCTAGATCCTGGAGTGAAGAAAGCATAGAATAGGGTCACAAGTAACATAAATGATAAGCAAATCTTCATTGTTGTAAAACACTGAGATTTGGAAGTTGTTTGTCAACCCAGCACCCTTTAGCTTATATTTGACTGATGCAGTCAATGGTATTCAAACTTTTTAACAATATATCTCTAAAATAATTTTTAAGAAATTGAGTTTTCCCCAATTTTTTTCAAGTTGACAACTGAAATTTTCAATCTTATGTAAAATTATTTGTAAAAGATTCCATTTTCAACATTGTAAATATTGATATTTTCACAAAACTAATATATCACTCTTTGCCATGCACAATATAAGGTAAAATATCATACTATTATAATACTCACCATCATATATTTTTAAAATACATAAACAAGGACCTTGTTGTTGTTGTTATGTGCCGTCAAGTCAGACCCTACTCATAGTGACCCCTCCTTGTGTTTCCATGGTTGTGTCACTATGGAAGTAGATTGCCCCATCTTCCTTCCGAGGAGTGGCTAGTGGGTTTGAACCACCAGCCTTCTGGTTAGCAGTCAAGTGCCTTAGGCACTATGCTACCAGAGCTCCTAACAAGGACCTTAATAGTTGGAAAATTTACAACATTCCTTCTTGTCCTTGAACTTATATTTTCATTTTGTTTTCCCACAAAATTGAATCCTATTATTTTATTGGTAATTTCATTATACTTCTCAGTAAAAAAAGTACATAATTTTAATTTTTTATTTCTCATTTTCATAAACCTCCACAAGTTAATTTTTTCCTGGACTGAAGTATCCTTATAATTATTAGTAGCACACAACTGATCAAAATATAGATTAAAAAATACTATAATCTTGATAAATTAGATATAAAAAGTAAAATATTATTGGAAATAATACATTATTAATGGGACTTTTTTCAACTTATTTATTTAAGCATTACTGATTATTATTTGTTGTCAGAAGGATAAAAGGTTCAGAATCAAACCCACATACTTTTTCATGCATATAGATGTAAGCAGTAAGTAAATATGTTTACATATATAAGGAGATTGGAATGGAGGGAGTTTTGCTATAGCAATGTGACACAATTGTTAGAACTTTTTCTGAGTTAAATTCCCAAAATCACATTGTAGTCTGACCATCAAAAATTATTTTAGGGACATCCAGTTTCCAGTGTAACATTTAAAGAGCTTGGAAGTTATCACTCCCATCTGTACAATAAGAAAAAACTGAACAAATGGAAAAATCAATAACTCTTGTTAGCTCCACCACAGCTCAATCCTACTATGTGAAAAATTACAAACATAGGCAGATATAAAGAATTACAGCTTACCAGAAGCAGAAACCATACTGGATCCAGCAACTGGTGGGAAAATTTAAAGGGTAATTGACTAATTGCTGGAGACTGAACTGGTGGTGTACTGGGTGAGGCATTTGGCTGCTAACCAGCAGGTTGGTGGTCCAAATGCACCAGCTACTCTGTGGAAGTAAGATGAGGCAAACTACTTTCATAAAGATTTACACTCTTGGAAACTCAATAAGGGCTGCTATAACTCAGAATCAGCTCGATGGTAGTAGGTTTGATTTTGGCTTGGTTTTTGAACTAGCTTGAGAAATTGCTGGACTAGCTTGAAAAAAAATCTCTGCCTTAGGGAGGCCCTAATATTTCTGTGAGCTTTACCTTTAAAAGACCCACCAGTTCCCAGGGTTGAGATAAGAGAAAAATGTCCCTGTTATTACAGCAGGAAGAGGGGGAAAGTAACTATTTTTGAAATATTCCCAAAGATCCTGTATCCTTAATAAATGCCTACACTGAAGGAAAACTATTTTACCAGAGCCCTGGTGGCATAGTACCTAAGGCATTTGACTGCTAACCAGAAGGCTGGTGGTTCAAACCCACCAGCCACTCCTCAGAGAGAAGACTGCACAATCTACTTCAATAGAGATACCACCTCGGAAACCCAAGGAGGGGTTGCTATGAGTCAGAGACAACTTGACAGCACATAACAACAAAATCAATGGCTAGGATATGATCTTTATGCTTTCCATTTAATTTTTGACAACTTCCAATTTTCCTGGATTCACAGTTTGCACATTCCACATTTTGATTACTAATGAATGATTGCAGCTGTTTCTTCCTATTTTCAGTCATATCCCATCAGGTAATGAAGGTCACAAAAACTTTACTTCATCCAAGTTATTAAGATCAACTCTACTTTTTAGGAGATAGCTCTTCCTCAGTTGTATTTTGAGTGACCTCCAACCTCCAGGGCTCATCTTCCCACAGTATATCAGACAGTGTTCCACAGGTGTTCATAAATTTTCACTGCTATTTGTAAGTTTTTCAGTGGACAGGTTTCTCAGAAGAGGATGGTCCTGTTTCTTCCCAGTCTTTCTTAGTCTGGAAGTTCTGCTGAAACTTGTTTACCACGGGTGACCCTGCTGGTATTTGAAATACCAGTGGCATAGCCTACAGTCTCACAGCAACATGCAAGCCACAAAGGTATGGCAAACTGACAGATGAGTGGTGAATAGAATAGCATACAGGGGACTAAGTTGTGAAAACTTCTTAGCCATAATCAAACACCTTAACGGAATGAGTCTCTTGGCCTAGTGTCGCAGGATCATAGTGTCAGGAGACATCAAGGTCAGTTGGCATAACATAGTCCACAAACACCATGTTTTATATCCTACTTTGGTGAATAGGGACAAGGGTCCTAAAAGCTTGAGAGCAGCCATCTAAGGTGCAAATTTTGGTCCCTTCCCATCTGGAGCAAAGAGGAGTGAAGAAATTCAAAGACACAAGGAAACAATTAGTTCAAAGGACTAATAGACCACACAAAACCCAGACCTCCATGGCCCGGGAGCAGAAGAACTGGGTGGTGCCTAGATACCATTGCTGACCACTCTAAAAGGGATCATAATAGGAGGTCCTGGGTAGAGTGGGAGAAAAATGTGGAATGAAACTCAATCATAAAAAGACCAGCCTTACTGGTGGTCTAATAGAGACTGGTGGGAAGCCTGAAAATATGGTCCTTAGACACCCGTCAAGCCTGGAACTGAACTCACACTGATGGCTCAAATTTCAGTCAAACTTAGGCTTATAAGGTCAACAGCAACAACAGCAAAGTATGCATTCATTAGAACAATCAACTGTATGAAAACAAAAGGACAACACTTCTCCAGGGATAAAGCTGAGAAGACAGGAAGGGGTAGTAAAGAAGGATGGAGGGACATGGTAAATACAGGGAAGTGAGAAAAATACTATTACATTATGAAGATTGCAATGAATGTCACAAAACAAAATATGTATGAACTGTCAAATGGAAAACCAATTTGCTCTGTAAACTTTCATCCAAATCACAATAAAAAAAAATTAATAAAAATAAATCCTAGCCAATAAAATGCAACAATAAACCAAAAAATGAAACATCATGACCAAGTGGGATTTATCCCAGGTATGCATAGATGTTTCAACATTTGAAAAGCAATCAACATAATCATCTAAATAAAACAAAATAACTACATGATCATACCAGTCAACACAAAAGTTCAAAACTCATTCCTAATAAAAATGCTGAACAAATTAGAAATAGAAAAGAAAATCCTCAATATAATTTAGGGTACAGTGCCTAAGACACTTGACTGCTAACCAGAAGGCTGGTGGTTCAAACCACCAGCCACTCCTCAGAAAGAAGTTTGGGCAATCTACTTCAGTAGTGATACTGCCTCAGAAACCCAAGGAGGGGTCGCTATGAGTCGGGTGTGACTCCACCGCACATAACAACAGCAACAACATACAAAACCAGCAACCAACATTATGCTCAATGGAGGGAGATCGAAAGTATTTCCATTGAATATTGTATTGGAAGTCCTTGCCTGAGCAATAAGCAAGAAACAGAAACAAAAGGCAACCAAACTGGCAAAGAATAAATAAAATTATCTTTATTTTCAGACAATATAATCTTACACAAAGAAAATCCCAAAATTTCAGTAAGGAAATTATTAGAGCTAATTAAAAATATCAGCAAAATGGTAGCATACAAGAATCAGTAGGATTCCTTTACACTGATGAAGACAACTCTGAAAAAGAAATCAGGAAAACAATACCATTTACAATAACCATCAAAAAATGAAGTACTTAGGGATAAATCTAACCTGACAAACAAGAGATGTATACAAAGAAAACTACAAAACACTAACACAAGAAGCAAAAAGATACTTACACAAATGGAATAATATATTATACTCATGGATTGGAAGATTTAACATCATGAAAATGTCAATTTTCCCGAAGCGATTAAAGATGTAATACAATCCTGATCCAGATTCCATCATCTTTCTTTAAGAAGATGGGAAAACTAATCACCAACTTTATATGGAAAGGAAAGAGACTCCAGATAAGTAAAGCATCACTAAAGAAGAACAAGGTAGGAGGCCTCACACTCCTGATCTCAAAACCTACTATACAGCCATGGTAGTTAAAGCACCTTGGTACTGGCACAATCACGGGCATATAGCTCAGTGGAACAGTACTGAGAAACCAGAAGTAAATCCATCCACCTATGGACAGCTGATTTTTGACAAAGTGTCAAAACCCATTAAATGGGGAAGAGATCATCTCTTTAACAAATGGTGCTAGCAAAACTGCATATCCACTTGCAGAAAAATGAAACAGGATCCATTCCTTACATCTTACACAAAAACTAAGTCAAAATGAATCAAAGTCCTAAATGTAAAATCTAAAACTATAAAGATCATCAAAGAAAAACAGGGACAAACTTAAGGGGCTTAATCCATGGCAAATACACTATCAAACATAACTATAAATACACAAACACCAGAAGACAAACTAGATGACTCAACCATTTTAAAATTAAACATTTATGCACATCAAAACACTTCACTAAACAAATAAAAAAAGAACCTGTAGACTGGGAAAAACAAGTTGGCAAAGACTTACAGAACAAAAGACGTATCACAAAACTTAACAGAAACCTTCAACATCTCAATAACAAAAAGACAAGCAACCCAATTCAAAAGTTGGCAGAGGCCATGAATAGGCCATCAAAGAAGACATTTGGGTGGCTAATAAACACATGAAGAAATACTTGCAATCACAGTCATTAGAGAGAGATGCAAATCAAAACAAAAATGAAGTATCATCTCATTCCATTATTAATAGCAAAGTTCAGCAAACCAGAAAACAAAAAAAATGCTGGCAAGGGTCTGGAGAGACTAGAACCCTCATATGCTACTGATGTGTCTATAGAATGGTACAACCACTGGGGAAAACAGTATGGTGATTCCTTAAAAGGCTGAAAATAGAAATACTATATGATCCAGCAGCCCCACTACTAGGAAATTTTATTCCTAGAGAAATAAAAGCCATGACACAAACAGATATATAAACACCTATGTTCAATAAACCCTTATTCACAATTGCAAAAAGATAGAAACAACTTAAGTGTCCATTAATGGAAGAATGGATTAACAAACTATGGTACATACAGATTATGGTATACTATGCAATGTTAAATATTAATGATGAATCTCCAAAATACCTCATAACATGGATGAACCTAGATGATATTATGCTGATTGAAATTAGTTAATCAAACATTGCTTGAGATCACTACTATAAAAAGTGAACAAAAGGTTTACACACAGAAAGAAATATTCTTTGAAAGTTACCATAAGTGGAATGGGAAAGGAGGGTAAATGATTAAGTAGACGGTAGACAAGTATTAATTTGGATGAAGAGAATGACAATAAGAAGAAAGTCAGCACAGAATTATCAAGGCAGAGCAAGAGACTAGAAAAAAACACAAGAGTAAGGTAACCAAGATATATATGATTACATACACAATTCTGCAATAACAATAATCAAAATTCAGATACATAGATAGACAAGCAAGCTGAACAGTTCTGGGAAGATAAATTGTGCTACACACATGAATATATATAGGTTTGATGGAGGATATTTCCACACATTTATCTATATGTCTTGCAAATGCATCCATGAATATAGGTACAGCATACAGGAGCAATACATCAGACAGTGTTTCACTGCTGTTCATAAGGTTTTCACTGACCAGTGTTTGAGAATTGGATGACCTCTTCCTTCTTAGTCTGTGTTAGCCCAGAAGCTCCACTGAAACCTGTCCACCATGGGTAACCCTGCTGGCATTTTGCAACACTGGTGGCATAGCCTCCAGCCTCACAGCAACACAAAAGCCACTACATGATGACAAACTGACAGATAAGTTCATCTCCCTTAGCTGTTCCTAACCTCTCTGGGCCTGTCTACCTCAGGCCTTAAACTAGAGCCACCCCCACGCAAAAAACAGCCCCTGAGCTCCAAGCCTACCTACAAAGTAGCTGCAATGATGGCCTCAGGTACAGCAAGGAACATGAGGCTGGCACAGGACCAGGCAGTGTTTCACTCTGCTGTGCATAGGGTCACTATGAGTTTGAGATGAATCGATGGTATCTAACAATAACAACAAAAATGTATAGGGGCAAAGTTATGAAAACGTCTTTGTCATAACCAAACACCCTGAGGGAATGAGTCACTTGGTCTAGGAACTCAGGACCATAGTTACAGGAAACATCAAGGTCCATTGGCATAACATAGTCCACAAAGACAAAGTTCTACATCCTACTTTCGTGAACAGAAACTGGGGTCTTACAAGATGGTCAGTGGCCATCTAAGATGTAACAACTGGTCTCTCCATGTCTCTGAGACTGGAAGAACTAGATTACACTTGACTACCACTGCTGACCTCTCTGAAAGTGATCACAATAGAAGATCCTGAACAAAGTGGGAGAAAAAAATGTGGAAAGATACTCAAAATCTAAAAAAGACCAGACTCACTTGTCTGAAAAAAGACCCACATATATCTATGTTATTGGAATTAGAAGGCAAGAATTTTAAAATAATAATTATAAATAAATAAGAGAAATTGAACAAAGTGAATAAAAATTCTGAGAATTTCAACAAATAGTCCTTAGACACCCTTCCAGTCTGGAACTGAACTGATTTCCATGGCTCAAGTTTCAACCAAAAAATAAACAAAACTATAAGGTGAAAAATAGTATTGGAAGATATGCACTCCTTAGACCTATCAACAACATGAGATCAAAAGGGCAGGATTTGCCCAGGAATAAAGCTCAGAAGGCAGGAACAGGTAGGAAAGAAGGATGAAAGGAAATAGTAAACACAAGGTGGGGAAAGGGAAGAGCGTTGTTATATTGTGGGGATTACAATCAAGTCACAAAACAAAATCTATATAAATTGTCGAATGGAAAACCAATTTGTTCTGTAAAGTTTCACACAATTCACAATAGAAAGTTATTTTAAAAAGAAGAAGAAATAAATATTCCAATCAGATAACGTCAAATAATTGTATATATACTCCACCTTCAAGGATGTGGAGGACAACTCCCTACTCTTTAAGTTTGGGCTGTAGTGATTCGTTCCAAAAAGCACAATATGGAAAGGAAGAAAAAAGACTAACTTTACAGTGGAGAAATATGACAAACACTGATTTATGAAGATTAACATAAATGATGTTGACAGTACATATGCTTGGTACTATGTGATAAAAATGACACTTTACCTCCTTGACCTTTCTCACAGAAATTCAGAACACCAGTCTAGTTATGAAAAAATCATTGGTCACCTTCAAATTGAAGGTCATTATAAAAATATCTGACCAATGTTCTTTCCTCACAACTATTATAATCACCAAAAATAAGGAAAGTTTGAGAAACTGTCACAAAAGGAGCTTAAAGAAACATGACATCTAAATGTAATTTATTACCATGGATGGACTCCTGGAACAGAGAAAGAATCTTAGGTAAAAACTAAGTATATCTGAACAAGATATGGATTTTATTTAATAATAATATATCAGTATTGATTCATTAATTGCAACAAATGTACCATATCAATGTAAGATATAAAAGCTGTAGTGGTGCATTAATCAAGCACTTCACGCTAACTATAAGAACAGAGATTGAACCCAGCAGTGGCTCTGCAGGAGCAAAGGACTTGTAACCTGGTCCCATAAATAGTAAAGCCAAAGAAACAATATGGGACAACTCCACTCTATCTTGTAGGGTTCTTATGAGTTGAAATCAACTTGACAGCACACAACAACAATGTAAGATATTAATAACAGAGGAAATGAATGTGTGGCATATGGACACTCCTCTCTTAACTTTATATTTTTTTCTTAAATCTGAAATTATTCTAGAATAAAAACTTTGTTGAAAATAGTCAGCATACCATAAAAAATTATGATATAATTAAAAGTGGCGTATTAACAGTAGTCAAAGAATCTTTAAGAAGTTTTAAGTCTTTCTCAGATTTAAAAATCTGAAAAAGACCCACCAATATCCAAGTTATTGGAATTAGAAGACAAGAACTTTAAAATAATAATTTCAAAGAAAAGTTTAAATAAATGAATTAAATTAACAAAGTGAATAAAAATTTGGAGAATTTCAACAAAGAAGTGGAATATCTAAAAAAATAACCAAAGGTTGAGTAACAATTGGGGTCTTAAAAGCTTTCAAGCAGCCATCTAAGATGCAGCTAATGGTCTCCTATCATTGGAAGCAAAGGAGTGCAAAAAACAAGCGCATTTGGAAGCAATCAGCCATAGGACATGATGGACCTCAAGACCAGAAAAACTAGATGGCGCCCAGCTACCAATGCCAACCACTCAGGAAAGGATCAAATCTGGAGATCCTGGATAGAGTAGGGGGGAAAATGTGAAACAAAATCCAGAAACAAAATAATGACCAGAATTACTGGTTGAATGGAGTCTGGTGAGACCCCCAATACTATGGCCCTGGGATACATTTTGGGCCTGGAATAAAAAACTCAGTCCCAGGGCTGGCTCTCAGCCCAATAGTAAACAAGATGTACACACAGACCACTCAACCCAGGGTGATGCACCCACATACTCCATGGAAATGTATCCCTTGGAGCAATTGACCATGGGGCATCTGAGGGGCAACATTCACATGGAGGAAATGCAGGACACACAGGAGTGCATAACTATGAGGGACACAGGGAGGGAAAGGGTTAGTGGGTAGGGAGGGGAGGAGACTGGGTTAGGGTTGGGGATGGTAAATGGGGAGTGAAACTAAATTACATGAAATGTTGAATGTAAAACAAACTCTGCTCTATAAATTTGCACCTAAAGCACAATAAAAATTAAATAAACAAAGGCTATCCTAATAATGCAAAATAAAACATCTCAAAGAATTCATTGTAAGGACCTCACAGCAGTTTTAAAAGCAGAAGGGATTCATGAGCTTGAAGACTAATCAATTAAATTATTCCATCAGGAGAATAGAGAGGAAAAGATGGGACTAAAAAAGAAAAACACAATGTGAGGGGCATATGGAGTAATACCAACTAGTCTAACATACATTTAATTGGAAGGCAGACAAAGATGAGAAAGAGAATAAAGCAGAACAAATATTTGTAGAGACGATGTCTAATAATTCTCAACACTGATTTGTGTTTTTTAAAAAAGTTAAAAGAACCATATATTTAAGAAACTGGGTAAAATCCAAGTGTGATAAACATAAAGAAATGCATACCTAGGTATATTACGGTTAAACTGCCAAATAACAAAGATTAAGAGAACAAATTTAAACTGATTAGAAAATAATACACTAGGTAGATTCAAGTGAATCTAATAATTAAAATTATGATTCACTTAGCAGTTATGAGGAAAGCCAGAAAACAAAGGAGTATACATTGCTGAAAGAAAAAACTCCCAATCCTAGAATTCTATACCCAATATATGTGGAAAGTGAAAATATCTTGCCTATCCAAAGTCCCCAAGCACAACTTACATTCTTTCATTAAAACATATTTCCATACTACAAGAGATGCTCTGATAGCAAGGCTGACATCCTTTAGGGGGTCTGTTCAGGGTATGACCACCACTTCCCCAACCAGTAACTGTCAGCTGGCTGCTGGACTGATATGAACTACTACAGAAGATTCCCTATAGTGGTGTCAAGAAGTGTGTCACCTAAGCAGAGGCTACTTCCTCAACAACCTCAGAGACACTGGTGCTCTGAAACCAGCAACACAGGTCTTTCAGATGTCCTTCTGTGGAGTGCCAGCCTCTCCTCCTCCTGAAGTTTAGGAAAATCTTTCTGTACTTCCCCTGAATGCCAGTTCAGATATAAACAGCTCCCGCAGAGCAAGGCAGGAAGTCTTAGGCAAAGCTGAAGGGCAACACCCAACTCCAAACTGGGCTTCCTGAGTGTGGGTTTTCTGATTAAAAATGTGGTTGCAGAAAAAGAAGAGAAGGGAAAAATAACCAGAGAGGGAGAGAGTACAACATCTCCTGATCGACAGATTTCAACATGATACCTTGCCTGAGTAGTGGTGCGTGCTCATGCTAGATTTACCACAGTTGGATGTGCTGTGGAGAGATTGGAATGCCAAAGTTGGAAGCAAACAATCCCCAGTGCTTGGAAAATATGGCCTTGGATAGAAATGATGCTGGAGATTGCATGAGAGAATTTTGCAAGGCCAAAGATTTATTCATTGCAAATACCTTTTTTTCAGTAACACAAATGGTGGCTATATGTGTGGACTTCACCAGACAGAATACACAGGAATCAAATTGACTACATCTGGCAAAAAGGCAATTGAGGAGCTCAGTATCTTCAGCCAAAACAGGGCCAGGAGCTGACTGCAACAGACCATCAACTGCTCATATAAAAGTTCAAGTTGAAACTGAAGACAATTAAAACAAGTCCATGAGAGCCAAAATATGACCTTGATTATATCCCACCTGAATTTAGAAACCATCTAAAGAATAGGTTTGATGCATTGAACACCAAAGACCAAAAACCAGAGGAATTTGGGGATGCCCTCAAGAACATCAGCCATGAAGAAAGCAAAAAGTCATTAAAAAGACAAAAAAAGGAAGAAAAACCAAAATAGATGCCAGAAGAGAAATTTGCTCTTGAATGGAAAGTACCTAAAACAAATGGAAGAAAAGAAAGGATAAAAGAGCTGAGTAGAATATTTCAAAGAGCAGCTTGAGAAGATAAAGTCAATTATTATAATGAAATATGCAAAGATCTGGAGTTAGAAAACCAAAAGGGAAGAACACACTCAGAATTTCTCAAGCTGAAGGAACTGAAGAAAAAAATTCAAGCCTCGAGTTGTAATATTGAAAGATTCTACAGGCAAAATATTGAATGATACAAGAAACATCAAAAGAAGATGGAAGGAATAAACAGATTCACTGTCCCTAAAAGAATTGGTTGATGTTCATCCATTTCAGGAGGTGGCATACAATCAAGAACCTATGGTATTGAAGGAAGAAGAAGCTGCACTGAAGGAATTGGTGAAAAACAAGGCTCCTAAATTGATGGAATACCCATTGAGATGTTTCAACAAACATGCTGCACTGGAGGCACTCACTCAGCTATGCCAAGAGATTTGGAAAATAGCTACCTGCCCAACTGACTAGAAGAGATGCATATTTGTACCCATTCCAAAGAAAAGTGATCCCTCAGAATGTGGAAATGATTGAACAATATCTTAATATCACATGCAAGTAAAATTTTACCGAAGATAACTCAAAAATGGTTGCAGCAATATATTGACAGGGAACTTCCAGAAATGTAAGCTGCTCTAACAGATATCTAAAATGTGGAAACAGGAGTGGAGTGCTTCCTTGACCCAAGACCCTGGCAGAGAGAGCCCAGCATATGGTATGAGAAATGGCAGTAGCAGAGCCCAGAGACTGGCATTAAAGAGCAACAGGCTCACCAGCCCACAGAGAAGAAAGCTGGGTGCCATTGGGAGATGTCTTCCTGGTGGAGTGAGTTGCCTTCAGGCATTAATTGGTAGAAGAGACCAGCACGAAATGTAGTAGCAGGTTGGCTGGCCCAAGGAGCAAGAAAGCTGAGTGCTTTTGGGGCAGGAAGATTTCCAGTGGAATGGGTTGCCTTTGGCATTAATCAACAGAAGCAGAGAGACCAAGGAAATGGAAACAGAGCTGCCTCAGCCTCAAGGGTAGGATCATGGCTTTTAGGGGTGGAACAACCACAACACCCTAGGTTTCAAAGAGCCAAACCATCACCAACTTGGTACTGGAGCATGGGGCTGCTCATTCATGTGAGCTAGTGGGATGAAGTCATAGACACTGCCAAAGAGTGAGGGGGCAGGGTTGCCATGCCCAAGAGGGAGAGGAACAGGGCCCACCAGGCCAAGGGGGTGAGAATGCCACTCAGGAACTAGGAGACTGGAGTCACCCAGTGAAGAGATCTGTACAGATACCATGCACTGAAAGTACGAATCTGACAAGGGGTGGAATTATGGTGGTTAAGTCTGTATGTCAACTTGGCTAGGCCTGGGTGAGTGGCTGGGGAGCTGGATGTACTATTTCCCATGATGAGATTGGTAATCAACTCCATGGTGGAATCTACTGTGAGCACCTGAGTAGTTTCCTTTGGTATGTGGTCTTCTTCCCGTATATAAGAAGCAGCTTTGGAAATGGTCTCTAGCTTATGGCATGCTTGAACCCTGCATGTAGCCATGTTGTTGTTCAGCAGCCTGCTATTCTCTGCCAACCTTGGGACTTTCAATGGACTTGAATTAATGGCCTGCTGTGGGGTTTGGTAACATCAGGACTGTGCCATTTTATTTGTCGACCTTGGGCTTGTTAGCCTCAGTAGCCAGTAGCTGACTGAGTAAAGAGATGCCTTGAGCTTCAGTGGGCCAGGAGCAAAAGGCAGAGCTGAAGCCCAAGGTTGAGGGGCTTTCACCCAGCCTCTAGAGTCTGGCATTTTGAACTCTGACTTCTAGCCTCCAAACTGTAAGAGTAAACTCCTGTTTGCTCAAGGCATCCCATTTGTGGTATTTTCTGTTAGAGCAGCAGAGAGGTAACCAAAACAGTTTCCAAGGCTGCGAATCTTTATGGAACCATATTGCCTCATCTTTCTCCCATGGAGTGGCTGATAGGTTTGAACTGCCAACCTTTTGGCACTGTGCCATCAGAGTTCCTTTCACGTACAAAGGATCCCCCAATGAGATTAAGTGCCAATGGATGACTGCACTGGTGGCTTATGACTAAAAAGGGAAATGACAAAGAAGAAGATAAACTGAACTGTGGACTTGTGACTGTCCAGAGGGCACAGCCATTTGGAAGATTTACAAGTGGTGGCCATTTTGGATATTTAAAGTGACAGTGTTCTCATTTACATTCCAGGGACCAAAGAATAGGCTCCACTTGCTGAGGACAGCACAGAAATACTGGATGCTGACAAGTTGAAAGGAGATAGGTGGTAAGTGTGTAAGTGCTGCCAGCTAGCAAATAGAGGAGCACAGTAACTGCTTACTGAGAGACATCCAAACAAAACAAAGAAAATTAAAATCTTGGGTGAATCACTCCGACATACAATCAGCACTTAAACATAAATACAAAAACATCACAGTGTCTCAGAGCAACAGATCATCATAGTCCACAGAAAGAAGCAACATTAAGCAGTAGAAATAAGAGTTCAGGATGCAGACCCAAAACACATCTCAGAGGAAGAAGCTGCATTGAAACTTACTCCTAAGGAATTCAAAAGAATTATATTTAGATACCTTTGACATATCGAGAGACAGATCAAGGAAATCACTGATCAAATTGAGGAAAACACAAAGAAAATCCTAAAACAATTTTAGAAGACAATACAAGAAAAAAATTTCAAAATAAATGAAAAATTAGAAATGATACAAAATCTAGAGATAGAAATCCAAAAGATTAATATTAAATGTTCAGAAATAGATAACACATTGAACAGGCAAAGGAGTAGAATTGAATCAATGAAAGACAGGTTACATGGGATTGAAGACAAATACCTCAATACTTCTTTGAAAAGGGATCAATAAGAGAGAAAAGATCAAAACAAAATGAAGAAAACCTAAGGTTCATGTTGGATAACATCAAGAGGAATAACCTGTGTGTAATAGGAATTGCAGAACAGACTGAGACAAATAAAACCACAGAAAAAAATGTTGAAGATTTTTTGGAAGAGAATTTCCCTGATATGAAGAAAGAGGAGAATATATCCATTCAAGAAGTCCAATGAACCCCAAAGAGTATAGACCCCAAAAGAAAATCACCAAGCCATATCATCAAACTCAGCAAAACCAAAGACAAGGAAAAAATCCTGGAAGTAGCACAGGAAAACCTATAAGTTACATAACAAAGGTGACCAATAAGACTAAGTTCTGATTTCTTGGCAGAAACCAGGCAGGAGAGAAAACAATGGGATGGTATATATAAAGCTCTGAAAGAAAAAATTATATAACCAAGAATTATATACTCAGCAAAATTATCCCTCAAATATGATGGTGAAATTAGGACATTTCCAGTAAACAGTATTTAAGAGAATTTTATAAAACCAGACCAATCTTACCAGAGATGCTAAAGAGAATCCTTTTGGCAGAGAACCAATAACAGCAAATAACAACTGACCACTAACACAAATGATGACATAAGCCAGAAACCAACCCAATTATGGACGTATACAAAGTAAGTAAGCTTACAAGATTGTGAGCAAGGAACCAGAGACATCAATTGGTAAATGAAGACAACTACAAACCAAAAAGAGGGGAAAAAAATAGTATAGTTACAGAAATTCTTACTGGTGAGGAAGTCAAGACAATTGCAAGATAGAATGGACTGTTCCAAACTCGGGAAGAAAATTATAAATCTCAGGGTAACCTCAAAGAAAAATGATAAACCATCACATCACAATAAAGAAGGGGACAAGGACAAATACATAACAAATACTAAAACTATAAAACAAAGGGAGTAATAACATGATTAATAAACAAAACAAGCTCAGCACAGAAAATTATATGAAGCAAAGAAATCAGCAATACCATGAAATAAAAATGATAGCAACAAATTCACACTTGTCAGTAATTATGCTGAATGTAAATGGATTATATGCACCACTCAAGAAATGGAGAGTTGAAGACTGGATAAGAAAACATAAGTCATCAATATATTGTCTACAAGAGACACACCTTAGAGACAAAGACAAAAACAGACTAAAAATAAAAGGTTGGAAAAAGATATATCAAGAAAATGGCAATAGTGGCCAATTCAAAATGTAGTCTTGCCAGTGAGCAGCATGCTTTTTTTTTTCCCCTCTGGCATCTAAGGACTTTGAAAACTAGGTACAACAGTTTGAATTAGGAACTTTGGTGCTCTGAACAGCTCACTGAATCAGAGTGCACCAAACACAGAAGAGCAGAATTAGAGGAAAGGCACAGGGAGATTATTTAGGAAAGAGCTACTGGTGGAAGACAGATGGGCACCTGAGAGAGACCATTGGAAACTTTCCTAGAACAGTCACTGTCTGCTGAGTGAGGGTGGCCACCTGAGATCCCTGGGCCAAGAAGGAAGTCACCATATAGCAGCATACCAGCGACCATTACAATATTTTAGTGGGTAATGGCAGCTGATTTTGTTGGTAATTTGGGTCGTCTGGGTGCAGGCAGGCACTGGCCCCATGGTGGAGATTCAGGTACAGATATCACTGTTGTGCCAGAAAGACTAGCTCCCTCCCCTCCCAGCGGATCACAGACTGGGCTTGGGTCAGACTGGGAGACACCATCCTTTTCTTTACCATGGATATCAGGACCTCAGGTCACTAGCAGTTACTCCCCTGACTCCAACACAGCTGAAATTGCATGCATCTTTGGTGCCACAGGTGGGTGGTATCGCAGACCAATTCCAGAGCCAGCCATTAGCAGTCTGGTGGGATTGCATCAGCAACAAGGGCAGACAAGGCACAGAGAGCAAAGAAACCGCAGCTGAGTGCAGTCCTGTGAATTTTGCCTTGGAGCGTGCTTTGGTGCTGTGGGGCCGCGGAGGTGGGGTCTTTGAGTGTGCCTGAAATTGGCAGAAATTTGGGACCCTCTAACAATAGGAGTCTTTCCTGGGGTTGAGCCACAGACTTGCAAATAAATACATCATCAATAATAGCCTGCTCAAAGCCCTAGAAACCAACCCTATCAACACCAACCTTTCCCTCTTCTGCTCCCACCTTCTCCGCCAATAACTTCACTCATTCAATAGAAGAAACCATATTCAGCCAATTACCATAAAACCTACTGCTTCTAACTCTAAACCCTCTTTATGAAAAACAGAAACACATATTCACACTACACACAGTGATACCACCCTCACAAAGAAAACAGCAGAGTGACCCAACACACCTGAATCAATAATAAAATAAAACACACCAGCTTCACCTTTCAAAATATTAAACCATAAAACCAAGACACAACAAATCAACACAACATAGCCAGCAGCTGGAGACAACCTAAAGAGACAGCGCTCTACCAGATTCCAAGGGTTTAAGAAGAGGTTCTGCTTTCCAGTAACCCCAAGAACTCTCCAGACCTGCACTACATGACTGAAAAGGTCCTAGTTTAAACCCTCTCTCTCTCTCTCT
>NW_006921744.1:4325585-4331179 GCF_000298275.1 Orycteropus afer afer | reverse complement strand
GCAGCCTATATGACTATGAGACCAGAAGAAATAGATGGTGCTCGGCTACTACTGTCAACCACTTGGAAGAGGATCCTTGTAGGAAATCCTGGATAGAGAGGGAGAACTATGTGGAACAAAACTCAAAAGCATTTGGAAAACAAAATAAAGTGGGGAACAGGTTTTCTGGCCCGAGGGAGCCTGGTGGAACCACTGAGACTATGGCCCCTAGCTGCCCTTCAGGTCTGGAATTGAATGCACACCTGTGACTTCCTGCCAAACAATAGACAGGCATATCAGTTGAGCATTTATCTGAGGTAGATACACTCCTTGGAGAGAATAAGCATGAGAGAAAGAAGGGCTGCTCAGGCACAGAGAGACACCTCAGGGGGTAGGAGTGCATGGAGAGACGGACAGAGGGAAGAGGTAACTATCAGGAGAAAGTGGGAGGGGAAATTTTGCATTGTGCTAAATTGTGGTCAATGTCATGAGACAAAGTGTATGTGAACTAGTGTATGGAAAGTGTATTTGCTCTGTAAATTTTCACTCAAATAACAATAAAAAATAAAAACAATAAAAAAATGGCAATCATAAAGAACAGGAGTGGCAATATAAATTTCTGATAAAATTGACTTTAAGAAAAAAACTACCATAAGAGACAAGGAAAGACATTATATAATGATCAAAGGATCAGTTGAACAAGATGACATAACCAATAATAAACATCCATATATCTATGTACCTGATGAAAGAGCCCCAAAATACATAAATCAAGCTTTAACAGAACTGAAAAGGCAAATAGGCATCTCCACAGTCATAGTTGTTGTTTTTGTTGTTGTTATGTGCCATCGAGTTAGACCCAACTCATAGCGACCCCTCCTTGGGTTTCCGAGGCAGTATCAGTATGGAAGTAGATTGCCCCATCTTCCTTCCAAGGAGTGGCTGGTGTGTTAAAGTAGGAGACTTTAATACACAACTTTCAATGAAAGATAGAATAACTGGGAAAAAATCAACAAAAATGCAGAAGAATAAACCATACAATCCAACTGGACTTTATACACACACATGTACAGAGCACTTTGTCCAACAACAGCACAATATACATTCTTTTCAACTGCATATGGAACATTCTCCAGGATAGACCATATGTTAGACAAAACAAGCCTTAATAAATTTAAAAACAATGAAATACTGCAAAGTGTCTTCTCAGATCACAATTCTATAAACTTAGAAATCAACAATAGGAAGATCAACAGAAAAACAACAAACACATGGAAACTGAATAACACCCTTTTTGAAAACAACTGGTGATAGAAGAAATAAAAAATGAAATTAAAAAAGTTCTTGAATCAAATGAAAATGAAAACATAACATACCAAAAGCTTGGGATACAGCAAAAGCAGTGATCAGAATCCAATTTATAGCAACAAATGTACACATAAAAAAAAAAAAGAGCCAAAATCAACACCTTAACCCAAAATCTCCAACAATTAGAAAAAGGCTGCAAAAAAAAAAAAAAAGCCTACAGTTTTTACAACAAAAGAAATCATTAAGATTTGAGCAGAAATCAATGAAACATAAAATACAAAGCCAATAGAAAAAATCAGCAAGGCTAGAAGTTGGGTTTTTGAAAAGATTAGTAAAATTGACAAACCACTGGCAAATTTAACAAAGTAAAAGAGGGAGAGAATACAAATAACATGAATAAGAAACAAACTGGGTGACATCATAATAGAACCAAGAGAAATTAAAAGGATAATATCAGGATACTATGAAGAATTATACCCCAACAAATTTGAAAATCTAGTAGAAATGGACAGATTCCCAGAAACAACTACTTACCTAAACTAACACAGAATGAGATGGAAAATTTGAAAAGACCCATAACAAAACAAGAAATTAAGCAGGTCACTAAAAATTACCAACAACAACCAAAAAAAGGCCTGGTCCAGATGGTTTCACCGGAGGATTCTACAAAGCATTCAGAGAAGAACTGATGCCAATCCTACTGAAACTATTCCATAACATAGAAAAGGATGGAATCCTCCCTAATTCATTTTACAAAGTAAGCATAACCTTGATACCAAAATCAGGCAAATATATCACTAAAAAGGAAAACTTCAGAACAATATCCCTTATGAATATAAACACAAAAATCTTCAACAAAATTCTAGCCAATAGACCCCAATAACATATCCAAAAAATAATACACTATGACCAAGTAGGGTTCTGCAAGGATGGTTCAACATTAGAAAAACAATCAATGTCATCCATCACATAAATAAAACAAAGGAAAAGAACCACATGATCATATCAATTGATGCAGAAAAGGCATTTGATAAAATCCAATACCCATTCCTGATCAAAACTCTCAACAAAATAGGAATAGAAGGGACATTCCTCAACATAATAAAAGACATATATGCAAAACCAACAGCCAGCTTTACTCTCAATGGAGAGAGACTGAAACCATCCCCCTGTGAACAGGAACCAGACTAGGATGCCCTCTATCACCACTTTTAGTCAACATTGTATTGGAAGTCCTACCCAAGACAATAAGGCAAGAAAGGGAAATCAAAGGCACCCAAATTAGTAAGAAAGAAGTTAACTCTATTTGCTGATGATATATCCTATACATAGAAAAAAATACAAGAGACTCAGCAGAAAAACTACTGGAACTAATTGAGAGATTTAGCATGGTGGCAGGCTACAAGATCAACATACAAAACTCAGTTGGATTCATCTACACCAGCAAAAAGATTGCTGAAGAGAATGTATGAAAATTAATATGATTTGCAATAGCTACCAAAAAAGTAAAATACTTGGAAATAAATCTTAATAGGGACACAAAAATGTCTGTACAAAGAAAATTACAAAATACTACTTCAAGAAACCATAAGAAATCTACATAAATGAAAGAACCTACCTTGCATGTTGATGGGAAGATTGAACATCGTGAAAATGTCAATTCTACCTAAAGCAATCTATACATTCAAAGCAATCCCAATCCAGATCCCTTCAACATTCTTTAAGGATATGGAAAAACCAATTACTAACTTTATATGGAAAGGAAAGAGACCTTCAAAAAACAAAACATTATTGAGGAACAACAACAAAGTAGGAGGTCTCACAATCCCGGATCTCTAAACCTATTATACAGATACAGTAGTCAAAACAGCTTGGTATTGGTACAATGACAGACATATAGACCACTGAAAGAGAATTGAGAACCCAGAAATAGATCCATCAACCTGTGGTCAGCTGATTTTTATCAAAGGGCTGAAATCCATCAAATGGAGAAGAGATTGTCTGTTTAACAAATGGTGCTGGCAAAACTGGATATCCATTTGCAGAAAAAAGAAACAAGATGCATACTTCACACCATATGCAAAAACTAACTCCAGATGGATTAAAGACTTAAATGTGACACCTAAAACTATAAAGTTCCTCAAGGAAAAAAGAGGGACAGATTTAGGGGCCCTCATTTATGGCATAAATAGATTCTCAAGCATAACCCAAAATGCACAAACAGCAGAAGATGAACTAGATGAATGGGACCTTTTAAAACTAAATTTTACGTGCTTCCGAAGACTTCTCCAAAAGAGTCAAAAGAGAACCTACAGACTGGGAAAAAATGTTCAGCAATGACATATCTGACAAGGGACTTATCTCTAAAATTTATAGAAAACTCCAACACCTCAACAACAAAAAGACAAACAATCCAATTCAAAAATGGGCAGAAGATATGAATAGACACTTCACCAAAGAGGATATTCAGAAGGGCAACAAACACATGAACAAATGTTCACAATCATTAGCCATTAGGGAGATGCAAATCAAAACAACAATGAGATACCATCTCACCCCAGCACTAACAGCAAATTTCATCAAGACCGAAAATAACAAATGCTGGTGAGGATGTTGCAAGGTTAGGACCGTCATACACTGCTGGTGGGACTGTAAAACAATACAACCACTGTGGAAAGCAGTATGGCATTTCCTTAAAATGTTGGAATTAGAAATACCATTTGATCCAGAAATTCCATTACTAGGTATATATCCTAAAGAAGTGAGAGCCAGGACAAGAAGATATATGGACACCCATGTTCACTGTAGCATTATTAACAATAGCAAAAAGATGGAAACAACCTAGGTGCCCATCAACAGAAAAATGGATATCCAAATTGTGGTACATACACACAATGGAATTCTATGCAACACTAAAGAATAATGTAGAATATGCAAAGCACTACAAATGTGGATGAATTTGGAGGACATTACGCTGAGTGAAAAAGTTAATCAGAGAAGGACAAATACTGTATTAGTTCATTATTATAAAGTCAAGGAAAGTTTTATATATGGAAATAAACATTCTTTGTTAGTTAACAGGGATAGGAAGTGACCAGAGGTATCAGGGGTCAGAGGGTGCAAATAAACAAAATAAAAACAATGTAAGACAGGACATTATAACTGATCCAATAGAAATTAAAAAAAATACATGAAAGAATATAATGAATGATCGTACAGCATACAACTGGACAACCAAGATGAAATAGGCAAAATTTTAGAAGCAAATAATTTACCCAACTGATTCAAAAAGAAAGAAAAAAATCTCAACAGTTCCATAACAAGTGCAGATCAAATCAATTATCAAAAACTGCCCCCCACCAAAAAAAAAAAAAAAGAGTCCTGAAGCAAAGAACTTCGCTGGAGAATTCAACCAAACATTTTCAGAAGAATTGACACCAATGCTATATAAACTCTTCAAGACATAAAGAAAGAAGGAATATTGCCTATTTCATTCTATGAAGCAAACATAACTCTGATACCCAAACCAAACAAAGACACTACAAGAAAAGAAAATTACAGACCAATATGTCTGATGAATGTAGATGCAAAAATAGTAGTGAACAGAACCTAACAGCATAAAGGAGCTCTGGTGGCGTAGTGCCTAAGGCACTTGACTACTAACCAGAAGGTTGGTGGTTCAAACCCACCAGCCACTCCTCAGAAAGAAGATGGGGAAATCTACTTCTATAGTGATACCGCCTCAGAAACCCAAGGAGGGGTTGTTATGAGTCAGAGATGACTCGACAACAAATCAACAGTATAATGAAAGAGTTAGGTGCCATGAACAAGTAGGATTTATTCTAGGAATGCAGGGATGGTTAAGCATTAGAAAATCAATCAATGAATACACAGCATCAATAGAATGAAGGGGGAAAAAAAAAACATGATTATCTCTATGGATTCAGAACAAACATATGATAAAATCCAAAACAATTTCTTGATGAAAACCCTAAAGAAAATTGGAATAGAAGGTAAATTTCTCCATACTATTCAGGGTATATATGAGAAGCCAATAGTCAACATTATACTTAAAGGAGAAAGACTGAGTATTCCCTCTGAAATCAGGAGTATGATAAGTGTGCTCACTCCCACTAATTCTATTCAATACTGTGTTAGAAGTCCTAGCTAGAGCAATAAGACAAGAAAAAGAAATAAATGGTATCAAGATAAGAAAAGGGGAAGTCCACAAGAAAACTTCTAGAGTTAAAAGTTGCAGGGTACAATGTCAAAAACAACAAATCAGTTGTGTGTGTGTGTGTGTGTGT
>NW_006921744.1:4307528-4324760 GCF_000298275.1 Orycteropus afer afer | reverse complement strand
TCCATATTTGTACCCATTCCAAAGAAAGGTGATCCCACAGAATGTGGAAATTATCAAACAATATCATTAATACCGAATGCAAGTAAGATAATTCAAAAGTGGTTGTAGTAGTATATTGATGGAAAACTTCCAGAGGTGCAAGCTGGATTCAGAATAGGACGCGAAACAAGGGATATCATAGCTGCTGTCCGATGGATCTTGGCTCAAGGCAAAGAATAACAGAAAAATATTCACTTGTGTTTTATTGACTATGCAAAGGCATTTGATTATGTGGATCATGACAGATTGTGGATAACATCAAGAAGAATGGGAATTCCCAAATACTTGATTGTACTCATGAGGAACTTGTACATTGACCAGGTGGTTGCTGTTCGAACAGAATAAGGGGACACTGCATGTTTTAAAATCAAGAAGGGAGTGCGTCAGGGTGGTATCCTTTCCCCATACTTATTCAATATACATGCTGAGCAAATAATCTGAGAAGCTGGACTAAGAAAAACACGGCCTCAGGATTGGAGGAAGAGTCATTAACAACCTGCGATATGCTGAGGACACAACTTTGCTTGCTGAAAATGAGGATGACTGGAGGCACTTACAGATGAAGACTGAAGAATATAGTCTTCAGTATGGATTATACCTCAATTTAAAGAAAACAAAAATCCTCACAACTGGACAAATAAGCAGAATCATGATAAATGGAGAAAAGCTTGGGGTTGTCAAAGAATTCACATTGATTGGTTCTACAACCAATGTCAATGGAAGCAGCAGTCAGGACATTAGACAACGTGTGACACTGGGCAAGTCAGCTGTAAAGGACGTCTTTCAAGTGCTGAAGAGCAAGGGTGTCTCCTTGAGGACTAAGGTGCACCTGACACAAGCCATGATATTTTCAATTGCCTCATATGCATGTGAGAGCTGGACAACGAATAAGGAAGACTGAAGGAGAGTTGATGCTTTTGAGTTGTGGTGCTGGTGAAGAATACTGAAAGTACCATGGACTGCTAAAAAAATAAATAAATAACTGATCTGTCCTGGAGGAAGTGCAGCCCAAATGCTCCTTGGAAACGAGAATGGCCAGACTTCGTCTCACCAACTTTGGTCATGTTGTCAGAAGGGACGATTCCCTGGAGAAGGATGTCATGCTTGGTATGGTGGAGGGTTGACAAAAGAGGGGAGGGCATTCAACGAGATGGACTGACATGGTGTCTGTGACGATGGGCTCAAGTATAGCAAGGATCATGGAGCTGGCACTGGATAGAGCGGTCTTTCATCCTACTGTGCATAGGGTTGCTATGAGTTGGAAGCAACTTGACAGCACCTAACAACAACATATTTATATATATCAGCAATGAGAAATTTGAAAGAGAAATTAAGAAAGCAATTTCATTCACAATAGCATCTAAGAGAATAAAATGCCTAAGAATAAATCTAACTAGGTAGATGAAAGATTTATACCAGGAATACTTTAAAACACTGATGAAAGTCATTAGAGAAAACCTAAATAAGTGTAAATATGTTTCATGTTTGTGGATTGGAAGAATTAGTATCAAGATTTCAATATTACCCAAAGAAATCTATAGATTCAAAGCAATCTTGATCAAAATTTCAACAGCCTATACAGCATACAACTGGATGAGAAAGAAAAAAACACAGAAAAAAGAAAAAACAATCCTCAACTTTATATGGAATGGCTAGAGGCCATGAATAGCTAAAAGCAATGTTGAAAGAGAAGAGCAATGTAGGAGGATTCACACTTCCTGATTTTAAAATATATTATTCAGCTGTAGTAATCAAATAAAATGTTCTAATAAAAATAGACACACAGAAAAATGGAATAGAGTTAAGAGTCAGAAAAAAACCCACAGATCTATGCTCAATTGATTTTTGAAAGCAGTGCTAAGTCCATTAAATGGAGAAAGCAGGGTCTTTTCAATAAAGAGAGCCAGGAAAATTGGATTTCCAAATGCAGAAAATGAAACAGGATCTATTCCTCACTACACACAAAGAAACAAATTCAAAATGAATTAACGACCTAAATGTGCAAACTAAAATGATAAAACTCTTAGAATAAAAACTAGGGCAACACTGTCAGGCCTAGTTTTTAACAATGTTGTTGTTGTTGTTGTTTGCCGTCGAGTCGGCCCCGACTCATGGCGACCCCTCCTTGGGTTTCCGAGGCAGTATCACTACGGAAGTAGGATTGCCCAACCTTCCTTCCAAGGAGTGGCTGGTGGGTTTGAACCGCCAGCCTTCTGGTGTGCAGTCAAGTGCCTTAGGCACTAATGGATTAGCAAATACAATTTTTAACAGTTTTAAATAAAGCACAAACAGAAAAGAAAATTAAATAAACAAGACCTCGTAAAACTAAAAACTTTTGTTCATTGAAAGACTTTACCAAGAAGTGAAAACATAAGCCACCAAGTGGAAGAACATCTTCTGATATCTCTCACAAGAACCTAATAACCCAAATATACAAAACCTTCAACAATTTAACAACAAAAAGACAAATATCCCAATCATAAAATGGGCAAAGGACTTGAGTAGACATTTCACCAAAGAAAACATTCAAGTGATCACCAAACATATGAAAGGATGTTCAGTATCAATAGTCATTGTTGTTGTTGTTATTTGCCGTCAAGTCAGACCCGACTCCTAGCTACCCTTTTTGGGTTCCTGAGGCAGTGTCACTACGGAAGTAGATTGCCCAACCTTCCTTCCAAGGAGTGGCTGGTGGATTTGAACCACCAGCCTTCTGGTTAGCAGTCAAATGCCTTAGGCATTATCCTACCAGAGATGCAAATTGAAACCACAATGAAATACCATTTCATTCCCACTAGGACGGCTAATACTTGGGTCCACAATCAATGCTCATGGAAGTAGCAGTCAAGAAATCAAAGGATGTATTTTATTAAGCTAATTTACTACAAAAGTTCTCTTTAAACTGTTAAAAACAAAGATGCCACTTTGAGGAGTAAAGTGAGCCTAACTCAAGTTACAGAATTTTCAATCACCTCCTAAGAGTGTGCAAAATGGACAATGAATAAGGAAGACCAAAGAAGAATTGAGTATTTGAACTATGGTGTGGATGAAGAATATTGAATATAGCATGGACTACCAGAAGAACCAACACATGCATCTTGGAAGAAATACAAGCAGAATGCTAGTTAGAAGTGAGAGTGGCAAGATGTCATCTCACATACTTTGGACCTGTCATCAGAAGGGACAAGTTCCTGGAGAGCATTACTTTTTGGAAAGTAGATCATGTCTCTCTGATGCTTAAAGGTCTCTTCTGACTTCCCATTGCTTATGGAATAAGTGCAAACTTGTACATGACATATGAGACCTTTCTTGACCCCAATAACTTCTCCAACATCTGTTCTTTCCTCATCCTTTACTCTTTTATTGTGCTTATGCAACTGTAAAATAATTATAGATATATATGTCTCAGTTTCTTATTGCTGTTGTAACAGATATATCACAAATGGTTGACTTTAAGAAACAGAAATTTATTTTTCACAGTTGAAGAGGATAGAAGTCCAAATTCAGGGCATCCGGTCTGGGGAAGGTTTTCTCTCTCCTCAGCTCTGGGAGAAGGTCCTTGTCTGTTTTCAGCTCCTGTTCCTCAGTTCCTTGGCGATCTTCATGTGGCATGTATTTCCCCCTCTGTTTGTGTTTTCTTCTTGGGCGTAATCTCTTTTCATAAATCAAAGGTGTTTGGATTAACATACACTCTACACTAATATGCCCATTAACATAACAAAGAAAGTCCCCTTCCCGAATGGGATTGCATCCACAGGTATAGGGGTTTAGGATTTACAACACATATTTTTGACATAATCCAAACCATAAAAATATCTTTTTCTCTTGTACCAGACATTAAGTTCTCATAGGAACTGATTATGATGACATAGTAGCATATTCTGCTAAAGAGTAAACTTTAGGGTGTGAGGGAGGGTAAGGACTCATTCTTTTCCCCTTTAAGGGCTGCCAGAAAATCATCTTGATTCCTCAGGGGAGGAAAATCATTATGGAAGGTGGGGCTTGTAGTGAAGATGTTGGGGACCCTACAACTCATTAGGGGAATGGGTAGGGTACTTAGCCCAATCCTTCAAGAAAGGTTAATGTAATGAGATCGTTTGTGGTTCAAAAGTTAAAAGGATGATGGGCTTTTCAACTCCTACTAGTATGGATTGCCAGAGAAGGGTTGTGTTACATAGAGCAGACACCAGAATCAGTTCATAAACAGTGTTCATGCAGTTACTAGTGCCTTGGAAGATGACTGCAGATGAGCCAGAAAAAAAAGTGAATGTCAAGAGTTGTATTCCTGGGACCTCTGTTGTGAGACTTCCTTAACTAAACATGACACAAAGCAAGTGGGATTGTCCACAAGTACAGATTGTCCTTCAAAGATTCTCAATGGATTGTACAGACCTGAGTCAGAAGCTGCCCAACAGCTTCTGTCAAAATGGCCAGTTGTCCACAGTGACACCATGTGGCTGCCAGAAAAGATAGACCCTGATGCATCTCCATGTTCTCCAGCTAACCTCAATTTTTTGATTTTGTAAGTTCCTAGAGTTCATAAAAATACCAGGGTCACCCTAAAAGGCAGATGTTGGACTTCCTTCTAATCTGGCATGTGAGATTTTCAGTTCACCTTGTTGCTATTGTTTTAGGGTAAAAAACAAAGGAGCTATGACCATAACTGTCCTGTAGAATGCATAGCAATTCAAACGAGGAAAAAGTGATTTGCAACTATTCAAAGAAAGGGGGCTTTTAAACAAACCCCTGGACACCTCTTTATAAATGAAAGTTTATATGAAACCCTGAAACTATATAGACGAGATATGATCAGAGCTGTTATTAAAGTTGAAATTTGGGAACCTGAAGTGCCTCTGACCCAGACTCCCCTTTATGCCTGTCCCAGTCCTCAACCAAAATCTCTGAATCCAAAGGTCTTGCAGAACATAGTTTAAAATCTGCTTTCTTGATGACAAGGAGCTCTGTTGGTATAGTGGGTAAAGCAATTCCCTGCTAACCAAAAGTTCCAAGGTTCAAATCCACCTGCTGCTCCATGATAGAAAGATGAGGCAATCTGCTTCCATAAAGATATAGAGGCTTGGAAATCCTATAAGGGTTGCTTTGAATTGGAGTTGACTTGATGACATTGGGGTTCTTGATGATGGAAAGCCATTGAAGAATGTAAATCAGAAAATAACATCACCAGGTCATATGTATAGGGCAGATATATTTAAGGGGAGCTCTGGTAGCGTAGTGCCTAAGGCACTTGATTGCTAACCAGAAGGCTGACGGTTCAAACCCACAAGGCACTCCTCGGAAGGAAGGTTGTTGGGCAATCTACTTCTGTAGTGATAACACCTCAGAAACCCAAGGAGGGGTCACTATGAGTCGGGTTCAACTTGACGGCACATAACAACAACAAGAGAGTAGGTAATATTGGACACAAGACAGCTGGATGATAAGAATTTTCTCAAAGGACAAATATGCCTTTTGACAGGTATAACATCATGAATAATATAAGGCATCATTGCACACAAACATTCTGACTAAATCTATATGTTAATCATTATAGAAAAACAAAGGTTCTTTAAGTCCTAGTTGTAAAGAGCTAATCTCTGAATACCTTGGAGAAGTTATTTTCATCAAAACGTTTTTTCAGTTGAACAAGTTTCTGTTGGAAAAATTGTTTTATACTGGAGTATTTTCTCAAATTCAGCTTGAAAAAATGATTTTTTATCACAGTGAGTTTAAATTCCACCCCAAAGTAAAGAATTTGACCCTATTGTGATGAAAACCTATGTGGCCAAGCTAATTTTTAGGAAAAATCTAATAAAAGAAATTCTCAAAAGTGCAGAATGTCTTCTATGACGAAAATGAAATGAAATTTCCAAGTGACTTTTGAGTAAAATTCTGGTGGAGAACAATGTTTTTAACAGAAAATGTGGAATTTCAGCACATTGTAATGAATATCATATTTTTAAGGTAGTCCTGAATAAAAATTGGAGGAAAATAGTATTTTCAAATGAAACTTTTGGAATTTGATCCTATTGTGTTCTCATGCTAGCTTTGCTAGAAAGTTTAGTATAAAACATATTTGTAACTAAAATATGAAGGATTTAAACAATACAATATCAACCAGCCAAACATGCAGGAGGGTCTCTGAAAGTGAAATGAAATTGTCTTAAATTACCTCAAGTATTCAAGCCTTTGTACCACACCCTCCCATCTCCACTCCCAATGACCAGTTATTAATTCTGACTGTCCCAGAGGTGGGGCACAACCTTGGGGGAAGTAGTTCCCTTCAGCCCAAGTGAAGTTCCTAGAAGGAACTGAACTGTGAGCTGTTGAAACACGAAATTGTATTCTACTTGAGGGATCTGAGCAGTGCTCAGCACAGTGGTGGCCACAGTGAAAAGACAAGCAAGGTCAAAGTCAAAAGCACATTTAGGAGAACAGGTGGGACTACACAATAGAGAAGAACATCAGGGGCATCAAAGCCTAACAAATTCTCATCCAGTCAAGAACAGATGTCTTAATGAAGACTCAAGTTCTCAGAAAGGCACCAAGGAAAGAGTGTTTAAAAACATTTAAGCAAGGAAAGGGAAGGGATGTTAATAAGTCTGTTCATTTTTGCTACATAAAAACTCCAAACTCACATGTTGTTGCAAAACAAATGATGACTTAGGGTAACACAGTTAAGTTAAATTGCAAAGTTAGAAATGATAATGTGGGGATTTCCCTCATGCAACAGTGTAGTAATGTGGGTAGCAGGATGTCCAAGAGATGTTTTCCTGTTTCTCCAGATATGGAACCTGTGACACAAAGCTTAGGCCAAGAATGCACTTCATAATATGCAATTGGGCCAGACGCCTCATTAAAAAACTGTTGCAATCGAGTCAACTCTGACTTATGGTCACAAGCCCCTACATGTCTGAGTAGAATTGTGCTTCATAGAATTTTCAATGACTTATTTTTTGGAAGCAGACCACCAGGCCTTTCTTCTGAGGCATCTTTGGGTGGACTTAAACCTCCAACTTTCAATTAGCAGTATTAATTGTTTGCACTGCCCAAGGATGCCAGATACCCCATAAAAACTATTGAAAAGTGACTAAATCGCCCCCAAAATTCACTGCCCCTCCCCTCAGCCTATATATGTAAATCTGAGAACCAAATAAATCATTACAGGGATAAGTCAATGAAAATTCAGTGTTCATGATGAGAGTTTTTCCCTTCTCTTCTTGATGCTCCCCACCTGAAGTTCTGAAAGGAGGGGCCAAGAGAATTGCCAATCATAAGGGAGACTAGAACTTCATTTCCTCCTTGGGCAGTGGTCTTGTTGGTCTGTCTTCTAAGTCTATTTGAGAAGGAAGCACTGGGAATAGGGATGCCAGATAAAATACAGGACATACAGTTAGTTTGAATTTCAGATAAACAACTGAAAATTGAGACATGTTAGGTTAGGTGGCATTGAGTGAGCACCTGGTCATAGTGACCTTATGTATAGCAAAACCCAAGTGTTTACCTTCTTCATATAGGCAAAGCTTGTGTAATAAGGAAGGAAGACATTATGGGACAGTGGAAAGAACTCATTCTTTGGAGACCATCAGAACTAGGTTTGAAGCCTAGCTTCACCACTACTAAAAACCATTTAGCATCTTTGAAACATAGAAATCAAGGTCGTTATGAGCATAAAAGATGATGTATATACTCGTTAAAATATCTGGCCCATACACAGTGGATATAATTATTATTACTGTCATGCAAACACCCATTAATAATCAGAACATTGAATGCACTAAGTATGAATCTAGGAAAACTGGAAGATGTCAAAAATGAAATGGAATGCATAAAGGTCAATATCCTAGGCATTAGTGAACTAAAATGGACTGGTTTTGGCTGTTTTGAAACCATACGATCTACTATACCAGGAATGACAAATTGAAGAGGAATGGTGTGGCATTCATTGTCACAACGAATGTTTCAAGATCTATCCTGAAGTACAGTGTTGTCAGTGATAGGATAATATCCACACACCTACAAGGAAGACCAGTCAATACTACTATTATTCAAATTTACTTACCAACCACCAAAGCCAAAGATGAGGAAATAGAAGATTTTTACCAACTTCTGCAGTCTGAAATTGACCAAACATCCAATCAAGATTTGTTGATTATTACTGGTAACTGGAATGTGAAAGTTGAAAACAAAGAATCACTTGTACTTAGAAAATGTGGCCTTGGTGACAGAAATGACACTGGAAATCACATGGTAGAATTTTGCAAGACCAACGACTTATTCATTGCAAATACCTTTTTTCAACAACATAAATGGTGACTCTACATGTGGACTTCTCCAGATAGTGTACACAGGAATCAGAATGACTATATCTGTGGAAAGAGGCAATGGAGAAGCTCAATATCTTCAGTTAAAACAAGGCCAAGAGCTGACTGTGGAACTGACCATCAACTGCTCATATGCAAGTTCAAGTTGAAGCTAAAGACAATTAAAAGAAGTCCACAAGAGCCAAAATATGACCTTGATTAAATCCCACATCAATTTAGAGATTTGATGCATTGAACACCAGTGACCAAAAACCAGAAGAATTGTGGGATGGCATCAAGAACATCATCCATGAAGGAAGCAAGAGATCACTGAAAAGACAGAAAATTAAGAAAACACCAAAATGGATGTCAGAAGAGACTCTGAAACTTGCTCTTAAATGGAGAGTAACTAAAACAAATGGAAGAATAGATAGGATAAAAGAGCTGAGCAGAATATTTTAAAGAGAAGCTCAAGAAGACAGAGCCAATTATTATAATGAAATGTGCAAAGACCTGGAGTTAAAAAACCAATAGGGAAGAACATGCTCAGCATTTCTCAAGATGAAAGAAATGAAGAAAAATTCAAGACTTGAGTTGCAATATTGAAAGATTCTATGGACAAAATATTGAATGTACAGGAAACATCAAGGAAGGTGGAAGGAATGCACAGTCATTGTACCAAAAAGAATTGGTAAATGTTCATCCATTTCAGGACATAACATATAATCAAGAATGTGTGGTATTAAAGGAAAAAGTTGAAGCTGCACTGAAGGAATTGGTGAAGAACAAGGCTCCAGGAATTGATATGCAAATGAGGTGACTTTTTTTAAGTGCCGAAGAGCAAAGATGTCTCTTTGAAGATGAAGGTGCACCTAAACTACGCCATGGTATTTTCAATCACCTCAGGCCTGTGAAAACTGAGTAGTGAATAAGGAAAACCAAAGAAGAGTTGATGCTTTTGAGTTGTGGTGTTGGGGAAGAATACTGAAAGTACCATGGGCTGCCAGAAGAACTAACAAATCTGTCCTGGAAGAAGTGCAGCTGGACTGCTCCTTGGAAGCAAGAATAGCCAGACTTTGTCTCACCTACTTTAGTCATGTTGTCAGAAGGGACCATTCCCTGGAGAAAGATATCATGTTTGGTAAAGTGGAGGGTCAGCACAAAAGGAGAAGGCCCTCAATGAGATGGAGTGACACAGTGGCTGTAATGATGGGCTCAGATATAGCAAGAATTGTAAGGCTGGTGCAGGAGTGGGCAGTGTTTCTTTCTGTTGTACAACAGAACTATCACTATGAGTCAGAGCCGACTCAACAGCACCTACCAACAACAAAAACATACAATCCACCATACCTCATCTAGCCAAGATTAGTGATTGGCAGAACCCAAAGAAAAAAGCATGAAGATGACAGAAATCATATCATCTTTTATGCATAAGCAGGTATGTGTTTCTAGACTGTACCTGATTTTGTCTTAGATAAATAATTTTAGTAAGACTAACTCTCTGCTTGTTGTTGTTGTTGTTATGTGCTGTCGAGTCAAACCCGACTCATAGCGACCCCTCCTTGGGTTTCCAAGGCAGTATCACTACGGAAGTAGGATTGCCCAACCTTCCTTCCGAGGAGTGGCTGGTGGGTTTGAACCGCCAGCCGTCTGGTTAGCAGGCAAGTGTCTTAGCCACTATGCTACCAGAGCTCCCAACTCTCTGCTTAGTGGCTCTGAAAATCATCTGTTCAACAAACTGAAATGTCATGTCTCTTGACACCTAGGCAAAGCTCTGTGCATAGTGAAATCTCATGTGTGTGCATCTTATCCTAAAGCATCACAAAGTCAAGGTGCCAGGAGAGAAGGCAACAGTAGTAAAGACGTAGAGGTTCTTGACTCATCAACAAGAGTCTTGCCCTTGAAGCAACATCATAGCACTCTCTGGCTCACTGTTCAGATGAAAATAGCCAAAGAGAGGGAAATACAAAAGGGCCAATTTTTTCTTCTCCCAAACAGGAGGTGTGCACCCTAACACCACCACCTTCCCCTCCTCTTCCATCATTATCATCATCATCATCATTGTTATGTATTGAATTGTGTCCCTAAAAAATATGTGTCATAAATCCTAACCTCTATGCCTGTGGTTATATGCCCATTGAGGAATGAGTTGTCCTTGTTGTGCTAATGAGATAGGATTAATGTAGAGTATCTGGAGTGGATCTCTTATAAAATATAAAAGGAACAAATTAATGAAGCAGAGATAGGGGAAGAAAGATGTCAAGTCACATGAAAATCACCCAGGAGCTGAAGGTCAAGGAGATAAGGATATTCCTCCAGAGCTAACAGAGACAGAAAGCCTCCCCGTAGAGCCAGCACCCTGGATTCAGACTTCTAGCCTCCTAACTGAGAAAATAAATTTCTTTTTGTTAAAGCCACCCACTTGTGTTATATCCATTACAGCAGCACTAGATAACCAAGACATTCACCATCACCACAATCATTTATTGAAGTTTTGCCATGTGTATTGGTTATCAATTACTATGTACAAATTAGGAGCTCTGGTAGCATAGTGCCTAAGACACTTGACTACTAACCAGAAGGCTGGTGGTTCAAAACCACCAACCACTCCTCAGAAGGAAGGTTGGGCAATCTACTTCCATAGTGATACTGCTTTGGAAACCCAAGGAGGGGTCACTATGAGTGGGGGCCAACAGCACAACATGTACAAATAGTGTAAAATGTAGCAGCTTAAAAATAACTAGTATACATTATCTCCCACAGTTTCTGACACTCACAAACCCAGAAATACTTTAGCTAGGTGCTTCTGGCTCAGGGTGTGTTGCAGTCAACCTATTTGAGGGAAAAAAGAAGACAAGTTATAGTGATTTGAACGCTTACTTGAGGCCAGAGGATCCACCTCCAGACTCACTCAAGTGGCTGTTGGTTGGAGGCTTCAGTTCCTTGCCATGTGCACCTCTCCACAGACCAACATAGCATTTCCCCAAAGGAGACAATCCAAGAGAGGGGGAGTGACCAAGACAGATGTCATAGTGCCTTTTCATGATCTAGTCTCCAAAGTTGCACATTATGATTTCCACTTGAATCTATTCCTTCAAAGTGAGTCACTAAATCTACCTCAGCTTATATTCACAAAGGGGAATTTGACTCTACCTTTTCAAGAGAAGAATATCAAAGAATTGTGGACTTGTTTTTAAAACTGCTACACTATGTTTCAAGGACTGTGGGATACTGATGCAAAACAGGAAATTATTTATTCATGCGTTTATTTATTCAATAAGCCTGTATTACAATCCTTACCTCCTCTAAAGATATGTTCTAAATGATTGCTTTGTCTAGTCTTTTTGTTGTATTTTATCCCTTACCATTTCTAGCTTTATTCTTTTCCTTATTGTACCTGTTACATCTCTTCCTGGAGTCTTGCAATAGTGTGTTCTCTCTTCTGGCCCCCAAAACAGTCCCACATTTTTTTCTTTCAGGCCAATTTAACTCATTACAAAGTAATATTTTAAGTTTATTTATACCATCACCACCAGGTGTGGTCAAGTTGATTCAGACTCATGGCACCATCATGTGTGTCAGAGTAGAACTGTGCTCCACAGGGTTTTCAATGGCTGATTTTTTGGAAGTTGATCACCTGGCCTTTCTTCTGGGGTGCTTCTGGGTTGACTCAAACCTCCAACCTGTTGTTTATCAGCCAAATGTGTAAATGTTTGTGCACCTAGGACCTGCAGGGAGCTCTGGTAGCGCAGTGCCTAAGGCACTTGACTGCTAACCAGAAGGCTGGCAGTTCAAACCCACCAGCCACTCCTCAGAAGGAAGATTGGGCAATCTACTTCCTTAGTGATACTGCCTCAGAAACCCAAGGAGGGGTGGCTATGAGTTGGGTCCTACTTGACGGCACATAACAACAACAACAACAGGACCTGCACACTTACATATAACATTCGTAATTTAACCATTGTGTGCAGCAGAGACATAATACAATATCAGTCAGGGAAAAAGTCAACATAAGTCTGCCTCATAAATGAAAGAAGACAGCCACCTTCCAGATGTGATTTGGGAAGAGGAGAGAGAAGTTGCTCTCATGAAAACTGCTCCCTCTGACTTCTTGGGAATTCTTACTTAAAGGAAAGGAAAGTCACTGAAGTTACCTTATAAAATATAAATGTTCCAATTTACAATAGCAATTCCATTTACAACAACATCTAAGAGAATAAAACAACTAGCAATAAATTAACCCAGGGATGCTAAAGACTTATACAATGAAAATTATAAAACATTGTTGAAAAAGACTAAAGTAGACCTAAATAGATAGTGAGATGGTCTGCACTCATAGATGGAAAGACATAATATATATAGTCAAGGTGTCAATACTACTCAAAGAGATCTACAGATACAATGCACTTCCAATCAAAATTTCAACAGCATTCTTTACAGAAAGGGAAAAATCCTCAATTTTACATGGAAGGACAAAAAAAAAAAAAAAAAAAAACTCACTGCCATCAAGTTGATTCTGACTTGTAGTAACAACTATTGAGTTTCCAATGTTGTAAATCTTTATAAAAGCAGACAGCCTCATCTTTCTTCCGCAAAGCAGCTAGTGAGTTGGAAGCACTGACTAGTTACCAGCCAAATGCCCTAACCACTATACCATGAGAGTTCCTTATGGAAAGACAAGAGACTCCTAATAGCCAAAGCAATTTTGAAGAAGAAAAACAGCAGGAGGTCTCATATTTTGATTTCAAAATATACTACACAGCCTACAGTTATTAAAACAGCCTCCTACTGATTGAATTATAGATACATAGACCAATGGAATAGAATAGAATATCCAGAAATACATCCAAATATCTATTTAAGGTCAATTGATTTTGTTTTTTCTGTTTGTTTTAAAATTCTTACTGTGATTTGGGTGAGTTTACAGAGAAAATTCACTTTCCATACAGCAGCTCGCACACACTTTGTCTCATGACATTCTCCCATGATTGTTCTCTCCAAGGAGTGTATCTACCTGGTGTAAAAGTTCACCTCTTATGCCTGTCTTTCGTTTGGCTGGAAACCACAGGAGTGAGTTCAATTCCAGACCTGATTGGCAGCTAGGGACCATAGTCTCTGCCTCTATCAGACCAGCAAAACTGGCACTTTTTTTTTTTTCAAAATGTTTTTGAGTTTTGTTCCACATTGTTCTCCCACTCTACCCAGGATCTCCTACGTAGATCCCCTTCTGAGTGTTGACAGTGATAACCAGGCACCATCAAGTTCTTCTCGTTTCATAGTAATATAGGCTGAGGATCACATGGTGTACCACTCACTTGAACTAATTGTTTCCATGAATCTTTAGTTTTCTTCATTCTTCTTTCCTCTGGATGAGGAGAGACCCATGATTGCATCTAGACAGCTGCTTGCAAGCTTTTAAGATCCCAGTTGCTACTCGCAAGAGTGAGATGTGAAACAATGTTTTGTGTAGTATGTTATGCCAATTGAGCTTGATGTCCCCTTAAACTATGGTCCCGAGCTCACAGGTCCAACTACTCCCTCCATCTAGGTAGCTGGCTGTGGCCAAGAAGTCACTAAACCTTGTCCCTTTCAGCTCTACTATACACTTGGGGATTCTTACAGAACATACCAATACACTTATAGAAACATTGTCTGTCAATCCTATACATGGTCTTGGGTACACTCCTCCCTGCATAGACATACCTAAGACTTCAGCCTGTCCACCAATCTATCCACCTGTATACCCATGTTTGCTTTCACTGACAATGCAGTACTATATGTGCAAAAGAGTTCATCTTTGTTGTCTGTACATCCCATATACCTCTCTATGTCTTCCTCTTCCTCAATGCCACCATGTTGATCACCCACATTTGGTACATTGCCCTTCTCTTCACACAAATTAATACTTGTCTCTACCTATCTAATAGTGTTCCCTCTCCTCCCCTCCCACTCCTGGTAACCAACAAATAAAATTTCCTTCCATATATAAACCTTTCCTTGACATTTTATAATAATGGACTAATACAATATTTGTCCTTCTATGATTGACTTATTTCACTCAGCATAATGTCCTCCAAATTCATCCACCTTATGTGGTGTTTTGCAGATTCTATGTTATTCTTTAGGGTTGCATAGTATTCCATTGTGTGTATGTACCATTGTTTGGTTATCCGTTCTTCAGCTGATGGACACCTAGATTGTTTCCATCTTTTTCTATTGTAAATAGTGCTGCGATGAACATTGGGGTACATATATCTGTTCTTTACCTGCTCTCACTTCTTTAGGATATATACCTAGTAATGGAATAGCTGGGTCAAGTGGTATTTGTAATTTCAACTTTTTAAGGAATAGCCATGCTGCTTTCCAAAGTTGTTGTATCATTTTACAGGCCCATCAGCAGTGTATGAGAGTCCCAATCTCTCCTCATCCTCATTAGCATTTGTTATTTTCTGTCTTGTTGAACTTTGCTACTAGTACTGGGGCAAGATGGTATCTCATTGTTGTTTTGATTTGCATCTCTCTAATGGCTCAGGATCATGAGCATTTCTTCATATGTTTGTTGACGACCCAAATATCCTCTTTGGTGAAGTGTCTATTTATGTCTTCTGCCCATTTTTTAATTGGATTATTTGTCTTTTTGTTGTTGCAGTGTTGGAGTTTTCTATAAATTCTACGGATAAGTCCCTTGTCAGTTATGTCATTGCCAGATTTTTTTCCCAATCTGTAGTTCTCTTTTGACTCTTTTGGAGAAATCTTTGGATTAAATAAAAATTTAATTTTTAGAAGTTCCCACTCATCTAGTTTCTCTTCAGCTGTTTGTACTTTTTGGGTTATGCTTGACAGTCTATTTATGCCATAATTTAGGCCCTCTAAATTTGCCCCAAGTTTTTCCTTGAGGAACTTTATAGTTTTAGGTTTCACATCTAAGTCTTTGATCCTTATGGAGTTAGTTTTTGTGTATGGTGTGAGGTACAGATCTTGTTTTATTTTTCTGCAAATGGATCTCCAGTTTTGCCAGTACCCTTTATTAAACAAACATTCTGTTCCCCATTTAATGGATTTTGACCCCTTGTCAAAGATCAGCTGACCATAGGTCATTGGATCTTTTTCTAGGTTCTCAATTCTATTCCATTGGTCTATGTGTCTGTCATTATACCAATACCAGGCAGTTTTTACTACTGCAGCTGTATAGTAGGTTTTGAGATCCAGCAGTGTGAGACCTCATACTTTCTTCTTCTTCTTCAATAGGGCTTTGCTTATCTGAGGTCTCTTTCTTTTCCATATAAAGTTAGTGATTGGTTTTTCCATATCCTTAAAGAATGTTGATGGGATCTGGATTGGGATTTCATTGAATATATAGATTATTTTGGGTGGAATTGACATTTTCACAATGTTCAATCTTCCGGTCCATGAGCATGGTATGTTCTTCCATTTACATAGATCTCTTATGGTTTCTTGAAGTAATCTTTTATAGTTTTCTTTGTATAGGTCCTTTGTGTCCCTGGTAAGATTTATTCCCAAGTAATTTATTTTTTTTTGGTAGCTATTGTAAATTGTATTGATTTCCTTATTGCCTTTTCAACAATCTCTTTGCTGGTGTAGAGGAATCCAACCGATATGTGGATGTTGATCTTGTATCCTGTCGCTATGCTAAATCTCTCAATTAGTTCCAGTATATTTTGTTTTTACAAAATCTCTTGGGTTTTCTATGTATATATAGGATCGTATTATCAGCAAATAGGGATAGTTTGAGTTGTTCCTCACCAATTTGGATGTCTTTGATTTCCCTTTCTTGCCTTATGGGCCTTTCTAGGACTTCCAAAACAATGTTGAATAGAAGTGGTGATAGAGGGCATCCTTGTCTGGTTCCTGTTGGCAGGGAGAATGGTTTCAGTCTCTCTCCATTGAGAATAAAGTTGGCAGTTTGCTTTGCATATATGCCCTTTATTTTTTGAGGACTGTCCCTTCTATTCTTATTTTGGTGAGAGTTTTGATCAGGAATGGGTGTTAGATTTTATCAAATGTCTTTTCTGCATGGATTGATATGATCTTATGGTTCTTTTCCTTTGTGTTATTTATGTGGTGGATGAAGTTGACTGCTTTTTTAATATTGAACCATTCTTACAAAACTGATATGAACTCCACTTGGTCATAATGGATTATTTTCTTGATCTGTTGTTGGAATCTATTGCCTAGGATTTTGTTGAAGATTTTTGCATCTATATTCATGAAGGAAGGTTGGGCAATCTACTTCTATAGTGATACTGCCTCAGAAACCCAAGGAGGGGTCATGAGTTGGGTCCAACTCTACGGCACATAACAATAACAATATTGGTCTGTAGTTTTCCTTTTGTGTGATGTCTGGCTGGTTTTGGTATCAAGGCTATGCTTGCTTCATAAAATGAGTTAGGGAGGATTCCATCTTTTTCTATGTTTTGGAATAGTTTGAGTAGGCTTGTGTCAGTTCTTCTCTGAATGTCCAGTAGAATTCTTCTGTAAAACCATCTGGGCGAAGACTTGTTTTTGTTGGTAATTTTTCTATGACCTGTTCAATTTCTTCTTTTGTTATGGATCTGTTCAACTTTTCTACCTCAGTCTGTGTTAGTTTAGGTAAGTGGTGTGTTTCTAGAAATACGTCCATTTCTTCCAGATTTCCAAGTTTTTGGAGTACAGTTCTTCATAGTATCCTGATATTGTCCTTTTTATTTCAGTTGGTTCTGTTGTGATGTGGCCCATTTCATTTCTTATTCATGTTATATGTATTCTCTCTCTCTTTTCCTTTGTTAAATTTGTCAGTGGCTTTTCAATTTTATTAATCTTTTCAAAAAAACAACTTCTACTCTTGTTGATTTTTTCTATTGTCTTTCTATTTTCTGTTTCATTGATTTCTGCT
>NW_006921744.1:4295815-4306762 GCF_000298275.1 Orycteropus afer afer | reverse complement strand
CAGAAATTAATATTATCACTCCTGCTCTTTTTTGGTTGCCATTTGCTTAATCTATCTTTTTCCAACCTTTGGTTTTTAGTCTATTTTTGTTTGTGTCTCTAAGGTATGTCTCTTGTAGACAACATATTGTTGGGTTATGGTTTCTTATCCAGTCTGCAACTCTCCATGTCTTGAGTGGTGCATTTAATCTATTCACATTCAGTGTAATTATCAACAAGTATGAATTGGTTGCTGTCATTTTGTTATGTGTTTTTTCATGGTATTCCTGGTTTATTTGTTCCATATAATTTTCTGCATGGTATTCCTGGTTTATTTGTTCCATATAATTTTCTGTGCTGAGATCATTATCTTTATGAATCATGTTATCATTTCCTTTGTTGCTGTTGTTTTAGTATTCGATAAATATTTATGCTTGTCACATTTTTTATTGTGACATGAAGGTTTATCATTTTTCTTTGAGGTTACCCTGTGATTTATAATTTTCTCCCCAAGTTTACAGCAGTCCATTCTATCTTGCAATTCTCTTGACTCCCTCACCATTTAGAATTTCTGTAACTACACAGTTTATTCCCTCCTTTTATTTTCTAGCTGTCCTCATTTGCCAATTGATGTCTCTGGTTCATTGTTTACACTCTCATAAGCTTATTTTACTTTGGATGCTTCCATTATTGGCTTGGTTTCTGGGTTATGTTATCTTGTATATTAATGGTCAGTTGTTGTTTTCTATTATTGGTTCTCTCTTCAAAGGACCCCTTTGTATCTCTTGTAAGTTTGGTATGGTTTTAACAAATTCCAGTAATTTCTGCTTCTCTGGAAATCTCCTAATTTCACCATCATATTTGAGGGATAATTTTGCTGAGCATATAATTCTTAGTTGGAAATTTTTCTCTTTTGGGCTTGTATATATACCATCCCATCACCTTCTTGCCTGCATGGCTTCTGATGAGAAATCAGAGCTTATTCTTACTGGTGTCCTTTGTAGGTAACTTTTTGTTTTTCGTGTGCTGCTCTCAGGATTCTGTCTTTGTCTTTGGTTTTGATGAGTTTGACAGTGATACGTCTTGGTGATTTTTTGGGGGGATTTATCATTTTTGCAGTATGTTGAACCTCCTGAATCTTTAATAATATCGGGGAAGTTCTCTTCCAACAAATCTTGGACAATTTTCTCAGTGGTTTTCTTTTTCTCTTCCTGTTCTGGAATTCTGATTACATGTAGGTTATTTTTTTTGAGGGAACTAGCACTGGTGGCATAGTATCTAAGGCATTTGACTACTAACCAGAAGGCTGGTCGTTCAAACCCACCAGCCCCTCCTCAGAAGGAAAGTTGGGCAATCTACTTCCATGGTAATATTGCCTCAGAAACCCAAGGAGGGGTGACTATGAGTCAGATCTACCTCAACAACAGTGAGGTTTTTTTTTTTTTTTTTTTTTCAATTCTTTTTTATAGAATCCCACATTAACCTTAGGCTTTCTTCATTTTGTTTTGATCATTTTTTTCTGACTGATCCCTTTCCAAAGAAGTATTCAGATATTTGTCTTCAATCTCATTAAGTCTGTCTTCCATCAATTCAATTCTACTCTTTTGCCCTTTCAATATGTTATCTACTTCTGAAATTTGATATTAATCTTTTGGATTTCTATCTGTAGATTTTGCATAATTTCTAATGTTTCATTTATTTTGTCATTTTGTTCTTGTATTTTTTTCCAAAATTCTTCTAGGGAGTTGTCTGTGTTTTCCTTGATATTTCTCTCAATCTTTCTTTGAAGATACCTAAATATAATTCTTTTGAATTCCTTATCAGGGAGTTCCAATTCTGCTTCTTCCTCAGGGATGTGTTCTGGATCTGTATCCTGATCCCTTGTTCCTATCACTTGATCTTGCTTCTTTGTGTGGATTGTGATGGTTTGTTTTCTCTGAGACATTGTGATGTTGTTGTATTTAGATTTCTCTTAACTGTTTGTGAAGAGCAATTAAGGGTGAGTCAGGGTCTTCTTGGTGGTTGTTTGTCATTGGCCAGTTTGTGGAGATGGAAGTGGTGGCTCTCACTCAGCAAGTGGAGCTGCAGGAGCTGTGGGTATGGTTGCATCTTATGGGTGCAGTTGCTGTATCCCACTCAGTGATACAAAAAGAACAATCAAAAAAGCATCAAAAAAAGTAAAATCAAACAGACAAAGACACCACATAAACACCCAAGAACAATCACAAGCAAAAAAAGAAGGAAAAAAAAACCCCTGCAATATCTGAGGAGGGGGCAATAAGAGAAAATAGGCAGAGTAGGAAAATAATGAAGGAAAAAAGTGGGGAAAATGCAAAAAAGGAAAATAAGGAATGGGGAGAACCACAAGAAAGAAAAAAAATGTGAACCAGGAACAGGTAAGAGAGAAAAAGCTGAAAACTAGAACCTGGGATGGGTAGAATAAAGAATAATAATTTTTAAAAGTATAATAATAATAATAATTTTAAAACAGACATAAATAAACAAACTGAAGATAAAAAGAAAGAAAATCTAGACAGCACAGATCAGGGCACCCAGGCTCTGTTGGAGCACACAGACTGTGATGGAATTCCTGCTGATCCAGAAGGTGGGTGGGAGTGAGGGAGAGCCACAACTTCATTAACCAAGAGGGTGTGGGGTATGAGAGTAACAATGGGAATATCGTGTCTTTCCAATGTTCATGTCCAGAATGTCCTTGCAATCCCCAGCAACTGGAGTGTATTCCTAGGTTCCTGAAATTTGGAAGAACACTGTCACTTTAAATATCCAAAGTGGTCAAACCACTTGTAAACATTCAAAATGGCTGCAACCTCCAGACAGCCAAAAGTCCACAGCTCAACCTGTCTCCCTCTTCATTGCTTCCCCTTTTATTCACCAGCCAGACTGCAGTCCTCTGTGAGCCCTGTCTATCACGGCTAATTTTTAGGTTGATTATTAGGTCCTATTGCCCTTTGCTAATATCCAAGCTGTCATGCAAGTTCTTCTATTGGTTGGAGTTTAGTCCACTTCTATATCCTTCCCTTCAAAGATCAGGGCTCCAGGATTATCTTCTGTATCTGTGTTAATTTGTTCCCCCTTTTCTTTGTTGAAGAGGGTCTGTGCAGTTTGTCTGCCTATTCCACCATCTTCCCTGAACTGGTCAATTGATATTTGACAGGGGACTCAAATTCATTGAATGGGAAGGAGTAATCTCTTCAATAAATGGTCTGGAAAAAGTAAATTTCCATATGTAGAAAAATGAAACAATGTCCATACCTCATGTCATACACAAAAACAAATTCAAAATGGGCCAAGGTCCTAAACATTAAATTTCAAACCATAAAGTTCTTAGAAGAAAATATAGGAGCAAAACTTTGGAATGTAATTTTTTCAATGACAGGTTATCAAACACAATGAATGCATGAGCAGCAGAAAACAAAACAGATAATTGATATGTTATGAAAGTTAAATACAGTAAAACCTGGGAAATTCATAGCCTATGTAAGATAGAAGGAAAACTCAAATATTTTCCACTAACAGAGAGCAATAGAAAAAGTGGTAAGACTGCACTCTGTTAAAGGGAAAAAAAACTTGCAAGATCTGGAAAAACAAGGTGCTCCTGTCAAGCTCCAGCTCTCACAGGTTTCATTGTACTCATGTTCTTCAAAATACTTTATCAAAAGTGATGAGTAAAGAAACAACCTGCAGACTGGGATAAAATTTTAAGTGTTCAGGAAAATGTAACTGTTTCAGAAGATATAGAAGTGAAGCTATTGGTAGCAACTAACCCACTAAGTTAAACTGTATGGCAAGTTAGCTATACAACCACCTAACTAGGTTGAGAAAAAAAAAAAAAAAAAACTTATATACAGTATACAGAATATTCATTGAATCAGAGGAACTCAAGAAAGATTTAGGTCCCACAGGATTCTGCAGAGGTAAGCAAAGGAGCTGGAAGGAAAGCACAGAGTATTGGGGATGGATAAGAGGAATCCATAAAGGATGACCTAGCTTAGATTTAAAATTTTAGAAGCAAATCCTGAGACAAAGACATGAGAGCATGTAATTTATTTGGAGGTTTCTCCAGGATGAAGGAATAAGGGAGGAAAGTGATGGGGAGGCAACATAAGCAGAGGGATCGCCTCTGCTTGGATCTTTTGCTCTTGTGCAACTGCCCCTTGCTAAAAATGTTCCTAATAAAATTCAGCTGCTAATGAAGATGAATCCACCAGCTGGAGAAAGTTGAGGTAGTCTGCTTCCAAAAAGATTTACAGCCTTGGAAATGCTATGGAGCAGTTCTACTCTGTCCTAAAAGTGTCTTTATGAGTCAGAATCAACACAATGGCAGTTGAATTTTGTTGTTGTTGTTGTTGTTATTCCAAGATGGTAAAAATGGTTAAGAGCTTGACTACTAGCCAAAAGATTGGCAGTTCAAACCTACCCAGAGGTATCTTAGAAGACAGGCTTGGTGATCTGCTTCTGAAAGGTCATAGCCTTGAAAATACTATGGAGTACAGTTGTATTCTACACCCACAGTTGCCACAAGTTGGAATGAACTCCATTGCAACTAACAATAACAACAACAAAAGGAAGGGATGGGGGGTCATTGGTGGTTCATTAGTAGAATTTTCACCTTCCACACAGAAGACCTGGGTTCAATTCCTTGCCAATGTACCTCATGCATATCCACCACTTATCTCTCAGTGGAGTGTGTTACTATGATGCTAAACAGATTTCAGCAGAGAATCCATAAGATGGACTAGGAAGAAAGACTAGGCTATCTGCTTCTGAAACATCAGAAAATGAAAACTGTATGGATCACAATAGTCCAATCCAGCTGTGCATAGTGTTGTCATGAGCTGGAGCAACTCAACATTGTGTTGTGCCATGCCCAACAGAAATAACCCAGGTGGATAACATTTACAATCAGGAGCTCCTCAGTTGCTCATTCCACCACTGAGTTTACAATGACTTATGGTAGAAAAGCCATACTAAGTAATTTATTACACTGCAGTGAGATAACAATTAACATCTTCTAGAATGGTTATCCACAACTCACCTGCAAGTTTCCGTGTTGCTGTGATGCTAGAAGTTATCCCACCAGTATTTAAAATACCAGCAGGGTCACCCATGGTAGATAGGTTTCAGTGAAGCTTTTAAACTAAAAATACTAGGAAGAAGGAAGAGACAGTCCACTTCTGAAAAAAGTCAACCACTGAAGACTTTATGAATAGAAGTGAAAATTGTCAGACACAGTGCTGGAAGATGAGCCCCTCAGGTTGGGAGTGAGCAGTTAGACCTACAGACTCAGGACTGTAGTTGCAGGGGACATCAAGCTCAATTGGCATAATGTACTAAACAAAAACATTGCTCCACATCCTACTTTGGTGAGTAATGACTGGGGTCTTAAAATCTTGCAAGAAGCCATTTAGATACAACAATGGGTCTCTCCTCATCAGAACAAAGAAGAAGAAAACCAAAGATAGATGGAAACAACTAGTACAAGGAACTGATAGGCCATGCCATCCTCAGCCTATATGACCATGAGACCAGAAGAACTAGATCGTGCCTGGCTACCACCATCAACCACTTGGAGGGGGATCGGTGCAAGAGATCCTGGATAGAGTTGGAGAAAAATGTAGAACAAAACTCAAAATCATAAAAACAAGACCAGGTTTGCTGGTCTGATAGAGGTTGGTGAGACCCCTGAAACTATGGCCCCTGTTACCCTTCAGTTCTGGAATTGAACACACTCCTGTGACTTCCAGGCAAACAATAGACAGGCATGTGGTGTGAATGTTTATATCAGGTAGACACACTCCTTGGATGGATTACTCATGGGAGAACAGAAGGGTAGTGTTTGCACAGGGAGACAGCTGTGGCAGGGGGAGGCAGGAATGCATGGGAGGGAAAGACACAAGGAAGAGGTAACTACAGGGAGGAAGTGGAAATAGAGCTGTTATATTGTGGGGAATTGCAGTCAATGTCATGAAACAAAATGTGCATGAACTGCTGTATAGAAAAGGAATTAGCTCTGTAAACATTCACTCATATCAATAATAAAAATTTAAAAAAGAAGAAGAAGAAGATGATGAGACTCTCAGGTTGGAAGGTACTCAAAATATGATTGGGAAAGAGCTCCTTCCTCAAGGCAGAGGTGACCTCAATCATGTGGATGGAGTAAAGCTTTCAGGACCTTCATTTGCTGATGTGCCATGACTCAGCTGCAAACATCCATTAATAATTAGAACATAAATTGTAAAAAGCATGAACATAGGAAAATTAGAAGTTGTTGAAAATGAAGTGGAATACATAAAAATAAATATCCTAAGCATTAATGAGCTGAAATGAACTGGTATTGGCCATTTTGAATCAGATAATAAAGGTATACTATGCTAGGAATGAGGAACTCTGGTGATGTAGTGCCTAAGGCACGTGACTGCTAACCAGAAAGCTGGCAGTTCAAACCTACCAGCCACCCCTTGGAAAGAAGACTTGACAATCTCCTTCCAAAGAGATATCACCTCGGAAACCCAAGGAGGGGTCACTAAGAGTCAGAATCAACTCTACGGAAATGAGTTGGATTTTGATTTATGCCAGGAATGACAAATTGAAGAGGAATGGTGTCACATTCATTGTCAAAAAGAACATTTCAAGATCTATCCTGAAGCATAATGCTATCAGTAATAGAATAATATCCACACAACTAAAAGGAAGACAAGTGAATACTACTGTTATTCAAATTTATGCACCAAACACTGAAGGCAAAGATGAAGAAATTGAAGATTTTTACCAAATTCTGCTGTCTGAAATTGACCAAACATGCAATCAGAATGCATTGATAATCACTGGTGATAGGAATGCAAAATTTGGAAAAATTAAGAAGCATCAGTAGTTGGAATATATGGATGGCCTTGGTGGTAGAAATGAAGCTAGATTTTGCATAATAGAATTTTGCAAGGCCAACAACTTATTCATTGCAAATATCTTTGTTCAACAACATAAACTGTGACTATATACATGGACCTTACCAGACAGAATACAGAGGAGTCAAATCAACTACTTTTGTGGAACGAAACAATAGAGAAGAAGCTCAATTTCATCAGTTAGATCAAGGCCAGGGGTTCATTCTGGAATGGACCATCAGTTGTTCATAGAAATTTAAATTAACACTGGAGAAAGTTAAAACATGTCCACAAGAGCCAAAATATGACCTTTAGTATATCCCATCTGAGTATAGAGACCATCTCAAGAATAGATTTGACACACTGAAAACCAATGACAGAAGACTAAAGGAGTTGTGGCATGACATCAAGAACATCACACATGAAGAAAGCAAGAGGTCATTAAAAAAAAAAAGAAAGAAAGAAAAGACCAAAATGGTTGTCAGAAGAGACTCTGACTTGCTCTTAAACAAAGAGTAGCTAAAGTGAGTGGAAGAAATGAAGAAATAAAAGAGCTGAACAAAAGATTTCAAAGGGTGGCTCGAGAAGACAAAGTAAAGTATTATAATGAAATGTACCAAGGCCTGGAGTTAGAAAATCAAAAGGGAAGAACACACTTGGCATTTCTCAAGCTGAAAGAACTAAGTAAAAAGTTCAAGGCTTGAATTGCAATATTGAAGGATTTATAAGCAAAATGTTAAATGATTCAGGAAACATCAAAAGGCAATGGAAGGAACATACAGAGTCACTGTACCAAAAGAATTTGTCAACATTCAACCATTTCAGAAGGTAGCATATGATCAAGAACCAATGGTACGGAAGAAAGAAGTCCAATCTTCACTGAAGGAACTGGCAAAAATTAAGTTTCCAGGAACTGATAGAATTCCATTGAAATGTATTAACAAATGGATACCATGCTGGAAGCACTCACTCATTTATGCCAAGAAATTTGGAAGTCACCTATCTGGCCAATCTACTAGAAGAGATCCATATTTGAGCCCATTGCAAAGAAAGGTGATCCAACAGAATGCAGAAATTATAAAAAACTATCATTAATATCACATGCAAGTAAAATTATGCTGAAAGTAATTCAAAAGTGATAGCACCAGTATATAGACAGGGAAGTCTCAGAAATTCAAGCTGGATTCAGAAAAAGCCATAGAACAAGGCATATCATTGCTTATGTCAGATGGATCTTAGCTGAAAGCAAATAATACAAGAAAGATGCTTCCCTATGTTTTATTTACTATGCGAAGGAATTCAAGTGTGTGGACCATAACAAATTATGAGTAACATTGTGAAGAATGGGAATTCCAGAACACTTAAACCTGCTTCTGCAGAACCTGTAACTGGACCAAGAGGTCGTCGTTCAAACAGAACAAGGAGATACTGCATGGATTAAAATCAGGAAAGGTGTGCATAAGGGTTTTATCCTTTTAGCATTCTTATTCAATCTATATGCGGGGCAAATAATCCAGGAAGCTGGCCTATGTGAAAAAGAATGTGGCATCAGGACAGGAGGAAGACTCATTAAAAACTTGGGATATGCAGATGACACAACCTTACATGCTGAAAGTGAAGAACATTTGAAGCACTCACTGATGAAGATCGAAGACTACAGCTTTCAATATGGATCACACTGCAACATAAAGAAAACAAAAGTCTTCACAACTGGACCAATAAGCAACACCATGACAAACAGGGAAAAAAAAAGATTTAAGTTGTTAAGGATTTTACTTTACTTGGATCCACTATCAATGTCTATGGATGCAGCAGTCAAGAAATCAAGCAACATATTACACTGGGCAAATCTGCTACAAAAGACCTCTTTAAAGTGTTAAAAGACAAAGACATTACTTTAAAGAATAAGGTGCGCCTGACACAAGCATGATCTTTTCAATAACTTCACATGCATGTGAAAAGTGGACAATGAATAGGGAAAACCACAGTAAAACTGATGCATTTGAATTGTGGTGGTGGTGAAGAATATTGAAATGTACCATGAAGTGCTAGAATAACTAACAAATCTGTCTTGGATTAAGTATAGCAGTAACACTCCTTGAAAGCAAGAATGGCCAGACTTCACCTCTTGTACATTGGACATATTATTGGGATGACCAGTCCCTGGAGAAGGATATCATGCTCGGGTTAAGTAGATGGTCAGCAAAAAACAGCAAGACTCTCAATGAGATTGATTCGCACAGTGACTGCGACAATGGGCTCAAGCACAGCAACGAATGTGAGGATGGCACAGGACTGGGCAGTGTTTCGTTCTGTTGTACATAAGGTTGCTATGAGTTGAAACCAACTCGACAACACCTAACATGAATGTCTATAATCAAAAAACAGACAATAGCAAATACTGGTGAGATTGTGGAGAAAGTGGAACCCTCATACATTGCTGGCACAAACCAAAGCCAAACTCACTGCCATCGAGTCAATTCTGATTCATAGCAACCCCCATTGGGTTTCTGAGGTGATAAATCTTTATGGAAGTAGATTGCCCCATCTTTCTTTTGTGGAGCAGCTGGTGGGTTTGAACTGCCCACCTTCCGGTTAGCAGTGAAATGCATTAGGCACTGTGCCACTGGTAGGTAGTAGTAAAATGACATAGCAATTTTGGAGGACTGTTTACCAGTATCTTAAATAGTTAAACATAGAACAACCATGTAACTTAGCAATTCCACCTTTGGTTATATACCTGAGAGAAATGAAATGTACATTCACACAAAAAGTTGTACACTAATGTTCACAGCAGCTTTATTCATAATAACCAAAAATGAAAACATCTTAAATATACATCAACTGATGAATAGATAAACATAATGTGGTGTCTGCATATAATGGAATATTATTCTGAAATAAAAAAGAATGAATTACTGATATGTGCTACATGATCAACCTTGAAGACACTATGCTAACTGAAAAAGTGCCAGTAACAAAATATACATACACACACACACACACTGTATATATTGCAATTACATAACAATTAAAAAATTTTTAATGAAAAATTAGTGTGATGTAACAAAATAAAAAAGGTAATACTGGCTTGAACTGTAATCAGGTTATAGAATATACTGAGCACCTATGTATGAAATCTACCATCAGAAAAATTATGAAGAAAATTCATAATACATAACAATAAAAATAAGTCATTCTATGGCATTAGATGAGTATTTCAATGCATGCTATACAAAATTGATATCTTCCGTTTTTTTAAGTCAAGGAACACAATCTGAATTAAATGAAAATCTTAATTGTTCAGCCCTAGGCAGTGATTTGTGAAGAAGTGTCATAAACACAAGCCTGTGATTGGAATCTATGGAAATCCTGAGAGAATATAAAACACAAATGAGCTGCCAGAATCTCTTACAGATTTAAAAACTGTCCTTTAAAGATTACGTCTGTCAGTTTGTCGAACAGTGATGGCTTGCGTGTGGCTATAATGCTGGAAGCTATGCCACTGTTATTTCAAATATCAGCAAGGTCACCCAAGATGGACAGGTACCAGCAGGGCTTCAAGACTAAAACAGACTAGGGGAAAAGATCCAGCAATTTACTTCTGAAAATTATGAAAACCCAGTGGATCAAAATAGAGCATTGTCTAACTTTCTTGCTTTGGACACATCAAGAGGGATCAATTGCTGGAGAAGAACATCATGTTTGGTGAAGCAGAGAACCAGCAAGGATGACAGAAACCTTTGGAGAGATGGATTGGCACCAAAGCCACAACGATGGACTTCAACACTCCAGTGATTGGGAGGATGAAGCAGGACCGGACGTTTCATTCTGTCGTACATGTCACCATGAGTAAGAGTAGACTCAATGGCAGCTCTCTCTCAGAAGCTTACTAGTACACATTACAAAAATCCTTGTGTTTTCATTGAGAGGAATCTAACTAAAGGATTCCATGTGGAATTCTTTATGCAGAGTAGTGATTCTTTTTAATTTTATGCATTTTTTTAATTGTGGTTTGGGTGAAGATTTACAGAGCAAATTAACTTTCCCTACAACAGTTTACATAT
>NW_006921744.1:4268261-4277428 GCF_000298275.1 Orycteropus afer afer | reverse complement strand
CTGTGTCTGTGTTAATTGGTTTCCCTTTTCTTTGTTGAAGAGGGTCTGTGCAATCCTTCTGCCTAGTCCGCCATCTTGCCCCGCCTCCTGTGTCTCAATTTTCACTATTTCTGTGAACTCCTACAGACTCACCTTCATCAAAATGCTGATAATTCCCTTTTCTTCTCTCCTGTGCTAGACCCCTGTTTCCTCGATCCCTCTTTCTCACGTTTTTTTTTTTTTTTCTTAATTTAGGTAAAGCACATTATTTTCCTGCCTTCTAAGAAACTGTAAATTTCTGAGACTGAGTACCTGAAAATATCTCATTCTTAATTGAGTGTTTTGCTGGGTATAGAAATTTAGGTTGGAAATTAATTTCTTGTGGAAAAGAAGGCCCTGTTCTTTTGTTTTCTAGCATCCAGCATAGCCTTTGAGAATTGTGATCTCACTTTAATTTTTCACCTCTTGTGTATGTGACCTGTTTTTTCTCCTCTGGAAATTTTTAGTAAGTTTTCTTGTTCACAAATATCATGTAATTTCAAGATGTTGTCTTTTTTCTTACGTTGTGTTACTATGTACTTGAAGGGCTCTTTTATCCTGAATTCTTATGTAGTTCGCTTCCAAGAAAGGTTCTTGCAGTATGTCTGTGATAATTATCTTCCTTCTATTTTCTATACCTTTTTATAAGAATATTTCAACCAGTCCTCCCAGACTTATACCTTAGGAGAAACTTGGTATCTCCAAATCCTAATTCTTGGAAAGGAAGTACCGTCATTTGCCATTTAACATCCATGATATATTCTGTGAAACAGGATGTTATGTGATTTAGACATTGTGTGAATACCATAATATACACAGGCAGTTCCTGATTATGAATAAGTTCTGTTCCTAAGTCTGTTGTTAAGTTAAATTTGTATATAACTTGGAACATTTAGGTACAGTTTGTATCTAACATCAGTTAGTTGAATGTTTGTCTTAGTATATAAGATATAATTTACCTTTCTATACATCAAAAACATAAAAGAAACACTTCCAGATACACTAAAACATCTTTGACATAATAACATAGTAATAGTAATAATCATGTTTTGATGATTGTTACACAGTAGCACCAGTCTATTTTTACGAACCTTTGTATATACCTCAGATTTTTAATATAATTGGCTTTAGAGAGATAATACCACAGATATATATGCAGTCAGACATTGTTCAAACAGATGTTAAGCAGCATATGACTGTACAGTAATGCTAATTTCACAAGAACTACTAACAATGACTAGTTAGTCACTTTCAGCCACAGCCCGGAGCTCTCCAAGTAGGTTATAAGAATCAATCTATTGCCTATCACTTATGTCACTGAGAAGAATGAGGAATCCCATTCTAACTCTTGTTTTTGTTGTTGTTCTTCTCACTCTCATTCTTCTCTACTTTTCTATTTCCTCCTTTATCTTTATCACTTTCCCCTGTGGCTATTTGATTCTCTTCCTCATTCACAATCTTCTCTTTTTCCCTTTACCTGTACTGTAAAAAAAAAAAAAAAAACTTTTTATTGTAATTTGGTTGAAAGTTTACAAAGCAAATAAGTTTTCCATACAGCAGTTCACGTACACTTGTTTGTAATTGATTGTGATCCCCACAATGTAACATCACTTATCCCACTTTCTCCTTGTGTTTCTTGTATCCATTTCTCCTTTTTCCTAGCCCTTCCTGCGAGTCATTTCTATGATTTTGAGTTTTGTTCCACATTTTTCTCCTACTCTATCCAGGACCTTCAAATGTGATCCCTTTTAGAACAATCAGTAATGATAGTCAGGAATCATCTAGTTCTTTTGATCTCAGGATCATGGTTGCTGAAGTTCACATGGTTCATTAGTGTTTTGGACTAATTGTTTCCAGGCATTATTGACTCTTCACTCTTCTTTGCTCCAGACAAGGAAAGATGAATAGTTGCACTTCATATGACCACTCACAAGCTTCCAAGCCCCAATTACTACTCATCAAAGTAGGATGTAAAACATTGTCTTTGTGGACTGTGTTGTACCAATTGACCTTAATATTGCCCAAAACTATTTTCCTGAGCCCCCAGGCCCAGTAACTCATTTTCTCCAAGTTTTTGCTTATGGCTAAGAAGTTTTCATAACTTTGCCCCTTATATGCTCATGGAAATATTTTCAGCATATTTAAGTACATATTTAGAAATATCCTGACATAAAGAGGAAGTAGAGACAAGATGACATCCTACTAATACACTCAGCCCAATCCCTTTACAACAGAGACCTGGAAAAACTGAGTGAAACAGTCGAAGATAATGATCCTGGAATCCTGAGCATCAAATGAGAAGATAAAGAATTAAATAGAGTGCTGACTGGACAGGAAAATGGAGTGAGGTCAGTGACTGGGCAGAGAGAAAAGGATAAGACTGGCCAAAACATGGCCATTTTAAATACAGAAGCATCAGACACTGACAAGAAGGGGAGCAAAAAACTTCACAGAATCCACACAGTGATAATGACACAGTGTAGACCGATCAAGAGGAATTCAAGGAAGAAGACATTAAGTCTACACTAGTCAGCCATAGCTACTGAACCAACACCTCACCCAAAAGACAAGCATCACTACCTGTTCCTACTTAACTTGATCAAAGACAAACCATGGACAATTGCTCAAGTGCAGCTCCTCTTCACGATAAACAGAGTCTCATGCCCACAGTCCCACCAATTATTCCACCAATCCAGAGAAAGCCAGGAGTGTCCCAGTGCTGTCAAGCTAGCAACTGAAGAAGTACACCTGCCCCATACATCTGGATATATCAAATCAAAGCAAAATAAAAAACCAGGGTGAAGAAAAACAACACATAACAACAACAACAAAAAGACAACAATTTCAAAATATATCAGAGACAACAGACAACTTCAATTCAAACAAAGAAACTGAACAAGATTTTGAATCTCTCTGAAGGAGAACAGGTAACAGAACTACCAGATAAGGAAATCAAAAGTGTGTTGTTATGTGCCGTTGAGTCAGACCTGACTCATAGCGACCCCTCCTTGGGTTTCCAAGGCAGTATCACTACAGAAGTAGATTACCCAACCTTCCTTTCGAGGAGTGGCTGGTGGGAACCTCCAGCCTTCTGGTTAGCAGTTTTGTATTTATTTATTTATATTGTGGTGGCAATAAGCCTAATTGGAATCCAGGGGGGAAAAAAAGGAGGTGAAATAAATAAATAAATAAACACAGAGAAATTGTTGAAGAGCTGGCTAAGCAAAAAACTTCCCAGTATCATGAAAGATGAAAAAATATCCATCCAAGAAGCTCAATAAGCCCCATACAGGATAGAACAGAATAGAAAGTCACCAAGACAAATCATAATAAAACTGCAAAAACAAACAAACAAAAAAGAATCTTTAGGGCAGCTCATGTAGAAAGAAAATGTTACCTACAAAGGGCAACTGGTAAGACTAAGCTCTGATTTCTCAGCAGAAACCACAGAAGCAAGAAAGCAATGGGATGATGTATGCAAAACCTTGAAGAAAGAAAATTTCCAACCAAGAACTATATATCCAGCAAAAAATTAGGACATTCCCAGACAAACAGAAATTAAGGGAATTTATAAAAACCAGGCCAAACCATACAAGAAATGTTAAAGTGAGTCCTTCCAACCGAAAACCAACAATGGAAGCCAACAACTTAAAACTAAGACACATGACAGCACTACCCAAAAATCAGCCCAGGGAATGAATTCTCAAATCTAAAATAAGCTTACAAAACTGAAAATAGAGAACCAGAAGAGTCATTCTGTAAACAACACCACCTGCAAAGCAAATGTTGTTGTTAGGTGCCAGTGAGTCAGCTCTGACTCAAAGTGACCCTAGGTGCAACAGAATGAAACACTGCCCAGTTGTGCACAATCCTCACAAAACATCCTATGCTTGAGCACATCACTGCTGCCATTGTGTCTGTTCATCTCATTTCTCATTGAGGGTCTTTCTGCCCGCCCCCCTTTTTTTTGCTGGTTCTCTATTTTAGCAAGCATAAGATCTTTCTCCAGAGAGTGGTCCCTTCTGACAACATGACCAAAGCAGGTGAAATGAAGTCTAACCATTCTTGCTTCCAGGGAAAATTCTGGCTGTACTTCTTCCAGGGCATATCTGTCCTTGTCCTATATATTTGTCAACACAAGTAGCAGGGATAAATGGTATAAATAAAAAATTTTCCATATGGAGAGGAAGTCAGGAAGATGTCAACATAAATCAGACTGTTCCAAATTTAGAAAGGTAAGAATTTACTACAACATAACCACAAAGAAAATTAACAAACTTTTAAACAAGATAAGAAGAAAATGAGAAAGTGTTAGTAAATACAAAATCAACAATAAAGAATAAAAGGGAGAGAAAGCTTAATAACAAAAGGAACACAGCATAGAAAAATATTTGGAACAAAGAAACCATTAGCACCACCACCACAACATAAATAAATAAATACAAAAGAATGACAGCAGTAAATTCATACCTATCATTAATTACATTAGATGTGAATGGTTAAATACACTAGTCAACAGAAATAGAGTGGCAGACTGAATAAGAAAACAAGACCCATCAATATCCTACCTAAAAGAGATTCATTTTAGACACAAAGATAAAAATAAACAAAAAATCAAGGGTTGGAAAAAATCTATCAAGCTAATGACATCCAAAAAATAGCAGGAATGGCAATATTAATTTCTAGATTAAAAAATTCAGCAGAAGAGATAAGGAAGGGCATTATATGATAATGAAAGGGTCAATTGACCAAGCAGACATAACCATAATAAATATCTATGCACCCTCTAGAAAAGCACCAAAATACATAAACCAAACATTAATTAAACAGAAAATAGAAATAGACAATTCTACAATAGTAGCAGGAAACTTTAACACACCACTTTTGATAAATAGAAAACTAGAAAAAAGCTCAACAAAGACACAGAAGATCTCAACAACACAATCAACCAGCTTGACCTCATAGACATGAACAGAACTCTCCACCCAAGAAAAACAAAATACACATTCTTTTCCAGTGCAGATGGATCATTTTCTAGAATAGACCATATGTTAGAACACAAAACACAAAATTCAAAAACATCAAAATACTACAGACCATCTTCTTGGATCACAATGCCATAAAATTAGAAATAAATAATAGGAAGACCAGGGGGGAAAAAATTACATGGAAACTGAATAGCACACTGCTCAAGAACCACTGGTTAACAGAAGAAATAAAGTGTGAAATAAAAAAATTCCCAGAAACATGAGAATGAAGACACAATATACCAAAACCTTTGGAACATGGTGAAAGCAGTACTTATAGGTCAATATATAATAATTAACACAAACATCAAAAAAGAAAGAACCAAATCAACAGTTTAACACAAAAACTCCAACAATTACTAAATGAGCAGGAAAAGAAGTCTGTTGTTGTTATTATGTGCCACCAAGTCGGACTCGACTCATAGCGACCCCTCCTTGGGTTTCCGAGACAGTATCACTACAGAAGTAGATTGCCCCATCTTCCTTCCGAGGAGTGGCTGGTGGGTTTGAACTGCCAGCCTTCTGGTTAGAAGTCAAGTGCCTTAGCCACTATGCTACCAGAGCTCCTAAAATAAAGGAAATAATAAGGATTAAAGCAGAAATAAACTAAGAAGAAAACAGAAAAATAATAGAAAAAATCACCAAGACTAAAAGTTGGTTCTTCAAAAAGATTAATAAAATTGATCACTTGCAAATTTAAGGACAGAAAAGAAAGAGAAGACACAAATAACACAAACAATAAATGAAATGGGTGATATCATAACAGAGCCAACTGAAAATAAACAGGATAATGTTAGAATACTATAAATAATTGGAAGAAATGGACAAACTTCTAGAAACACAAGACTTATCTAAACTAATACAGGTTAAGATAGAAAATTTGAACAGATCCATAAAAAAGGAAGAAACTGAGGAGGTCATAAAAAAAAAATCTCCCATACACACACACAAAAAAAACCCTCCTGGCCTAGATGGCTTCACTGGAGAATTCTATCAAACATTCAGAGAAGAGTTAACACCTATCCTATTCACACTATTCCAGAACACCGAAAAGGATGGCATACTCCCAAACTTATCTATGAAACAAGCATAATGCTGATACCAAAACGAGACAAAGACAAGACACCACTAAAAAGGAAAACTACAGAGCAATATCCCTCATTCATATAGAGGAAAAAATCCTCAACAGAATCCTAGATAATAAAATCCAACACCATACAAAATAAATAAATAAATAAATACACCATGACCAAGTGAGATTCACACCAGGTGTGCAAGGATTGTTCTACATTAGAAAAATCCATGAACTCTATCACACAAATAAAACAAAGGAAAATAACCACATGATCATACCAATAGATGCAGAAAAGGCATTTGATGAAATCCAACACCTATTCCTGATTAAAAAAAAAAAAAAAAACCTCAGTAAAATAGGAATAGAAGGGAAATTTCTCAACATAATATAGGACGTACATGTAAAACCAACAACCAACGTTATCCTCAATGAAGAGAGACTTAAAGCATTCCCCCTTGTGAAAAGGAACAAGACAAGGATGCCCTCTATCACCACTCCTATTCAACATTGTATTAGAAAACCTAGCCAGGGTAATAAGGCAAGAAAGGGAAAAAAGGCATCCAAATTGGACCCCACAAAAAAAGCTATCTCTATTTGCAAGTGGCACAATTCTCATACATGGAAGTTATTAGTCCAAAGGACTGATGGACCATGTGAACCTCAGCCTATATGACCATGAGATCAGAACTGGATGGTGCCTGTCTACCATTGTTAACCATTGGGCAAAGGATCAATATAGTAAATCTTGGATAGAGTGGGAGAAAAATGTGGAATAAAATTCAAAATCATAAAAAGACCAGGCTTACTGGTCTGATAGAGACTGATGAAACCCCTGATACTACGGCCCCTACTCATCCTTCAGGCCTGGAATTGAATTCACTCCCATGGCTTCCAGCCAAATAATAAACAGTATATAGGGTGAAATTTACACCAAGTAGGTATACTCATTAGAACAATCAACCATGGGAGAGCAGAAGGGCATTTTTTGCACAGGGAGATAGCTCAAAGCACAGGAAAGAAAAACACAGGGAAAAAGTAGCTACTGGGAAGAAGTTGGAAGAATGCTGTTACATTGTGGGGATTGCAATTAATGTGATGCAGCAAAATGTATATGAACTGTTGTATGGAAAATTAATTTTCTCTGTAAATTTTCACCCAAATCACAGTAATAATAATAATAATAAAATCAGTTGGATTCCTCTACATCAACAAAAGAGATCTCTGAAAAAGAAATAAGGAAAACAAACAGCTACCAAACAGATAAAATACTTAGAAAAAATCTTACCAGAGACACAAAAGACTCATACAAAGAAAATTGCAAAACATTGCAACAAAAAACTATAAGAGATCGTATAAATAGAAGAACATGCCATTCTCATGGACAGGAAGACTGAATATTGTGAAAATGTCAATACTACCCAAAGAAATCTACAGATTCAATGCAATCCCAATCCAAATTCCAACATTCTTTAAGGACATGGAAATACCAATCACTACCTGTATATGAAGAAGAAAAAAAAAAGCTTGGATAAGCAAAGTAGTACTAAAGAAGAAAAATAAGGTAAAAGGTTTCACACTTCTGATCTCAAAACCTACTGTACAGCCACAGTGATCAAAGCAACCTGATATTGGTACAATGATACATGCATAGATCAGTAGAACAGACTTGAGAATCCAGAAATACATACATCCACCAGAAAAACATTCAAAGACAGCTGATCTTTGAAAAAGGACTTAAACCCATTGAACAAAGAAGAGATAGTCTCGTTAACAAATCATACTGACAAAATTAGATATCCATTTGCAGAAAAATGAAACAAGATCCATACCTCACACCACACACAAAAATGAACTCAAGATGGATCAAAGATCCAAACATAAAACCGAAAATTATGAAGTTCATCAAAGATAAAATAATGGCAAGTGTAGGGGCCTTAATTTATGGCATAAATAGACAATCAAACATAACCAAAAATGCACAAACAGCAGAAGAGAAACTAGATGACTGGGACTTTCTACAGTTAAATTATGTGCATCAAAAGACTTCTCCAAAACAGTAAAAAAATAAATAAAAAGAAGAAGAACATATAGATTGGGAAAAAAGATTTGGCAATGACATAGTGGACAAGGGACTTATTTTAAAATTATATAGAAAAATTCACCATCAAAAAGATAAAATGCAATTCAAAAATAGGCAAAGGACAAGAATAAACATTTTCCCATAGAAGATGCTAAGCAACCAACAAACATATGAAGAAATTTTTGTGATCATTAGCCATTACTACTCACTGCCATCACGTCAGATCCAAGTCAGCAACTTCCTCAAACCTCCTTGGATTTCTGAGGCAGTATCACTAGAGAAGTAGATTGCCCAAACTTTCTTCCAAGGAGTGGGTTTGAATTGCCAGCCTTCTGGTTAGCAGTCAAATGCCCTAGGCACTATGCCACCAGTGCTACTCATCAGCCATTAGAAAGATGTAAATCAAAACAATGAGATATGAACAGAAGATGGCAGAATAGACAGAAAGATTGCACAGACCCTCTTCAACAAAGAAAAGGGGAACCAAATAACACAAATACAGAAGATAATCCTGGACCCTTGAGCCTTGAAGGGAAGGATATAGAAGTGGACTAAACTCCAACTAGCAGAAGAATTTGAATGAAAACACCAAAAAAAGCAGACATATGGAGATGCGGTCTGGCAGCGATCCTGACAGCACAGACAGCTTGGATATTGCCAAGTGGTGGTGTTTTTTGTTGTTGTTATGTGCCGTTGAGTCGGACCTGACTTACAGCAACCCCTCCTTGGGTTTCCGAGGCAGTATCACTGCAAAAGTAGATTGCCCCATCTTCCTTCTGAGGAGTGGCTGATGGGTTTGAACCACCAGCCTTCTGGTTAGCAGTCAAATGCCTTAGGCACTATGCCACCAGAGCTCCCTGAGTGGTGGTAGAACCTAAGAATTAACCTAAAAATTGGCCCTGCTAACCAGGGACTGAGGACTGCTCTGGTGACTGGGAAATAGGGGAAGCAGAGAAGAGGATGGCAG
>NW_006921744.1:4266323-4267771 GCF_000298275.1 Orycteropus afer afer | reverse complement strand
TTTTTTTTTACTTTCTCATGATTAACCCCATTCCTTGTTTTACTTTTTGCATTTTTCCCATCTTTTTCTTCATTATTCTGTTAATTTATCTTTTTTTCTCTTATTGCCCTCTCCTCAGATATTACAGGTTGTTTTTCTTTTCATTTTTCTTTTTCTTCTTTTTCCCTTTTTTCCTTTTTAGTTACTGTTCCAGTGTGTTTAAATGGTGTATTTTATGTCCATTTTCTTTTACATTTTTGATGGTTATTCAATTGATATTTTTGTCTAAATGAGTGGAAGATGGCAATAGTCCCCATACAACACAACTACATCCACACCTCTTACACCTTCATTTACAGAGTGAGAGCCACCACTTCCTTCTCCAGCAATGGTCCAATGATAAACAACCACAAAGAAAAGCCTGACTCACCCTTGGCTGCTCTCCACAAACAGTTAACAGAGATCAAATACAATAAAGCCAAGATGTCTCAGAGACAATAGAACATCACAGTCCACACAAAGAAGCAAGGTAAAGTGGTAGAAACAAGGGAGCAGGATAGAGACCCAGAACACATCCCTGAGAAAGATGCAGCATTGGAACTCTCTGATAAGGAATTCAAAAGGATTATATTTAGGTGTATCTTCAAAGGATTGAGAGACAGACCAAGGAAAACACAGACAAAACCTTAGAAGAAATTTGGAAGAAAATGCAAGAACAAAATGACAAAATAAATGAAAAATTAGAAATGATTCTAAATCTACAGATAGAAATCCAGAAGATTAATACTAATTTGTCAGAGATACATAGCTCATTGAAAGGGCAAAGGAGTAGAATTGATGCAATGGAAGAAAGAATTAATGAGATTGACAACAAATACATGAATACTTCTTTGGAAAGGGATCAATCAGAAAAAAATCAAAACAAAATGAAGAAAGCCTAAGTTCATGTGGGATACCATCAAAAAGAATAACTTATGATACATTGGAAGACCAGAACAGGAAAAGAAAAATAAAACCACTGAGAAAATTGTCAAGATTTGTTGGAGAAGAACCCTGATATAATGAAAGATGAGAATATATCCATTCAGGAAGTCCAATAAACCCCAAACAGGATAGATCCCAAAAGAAAATCACCAAGACACATCATCATCGAACTCATCAAAACCAAAGACAAAGACAGAATCCTGAAAGCAGCCTGGGAAAAACAAAAAGTTACTTACAAAGGAAAACCAGTAAGAAATAAGCACTGATTTCTCAGCAGAAACCATGCAAGCGAGAAAGCAATGGATGGTATATATAAAACCCTGAAAGAGAAAAATTTTCAATCAAGAATTATATACCCGGCAAAACTGTCCCTCAAATATGATGCTGAAATTAGGAGATTTCCAGATAAGCAGAAACTAAGGGAATTTGTTAAAACCAGACCAACTTTACAAGACATCCTAAAGGGAGTCCTTTGATCAGAGAAC
>NW_006921744.1:4258870-4265698 GCF_000298275.1 Orycteropus afer afer | reverse complement strand
TGGGAAGTACAGACAACAAATATGAACCCTTTTGCATATACAGTACTGAGTTGTAAGTGAAGGCAAACATAGGTATGCAGGTGGATAGATGGGTGGACAGGCTGAAATATTAGGTACATCTATGAGGTGGGGAGTATACCCAAGACCATGTATAGGGTTAGCAGACAATGGTTCTATAAGTATATTTGTATGATCTGAATTCCCAGGTGTATAGTAGAGCTGACACAAGACAATGTTGTAGTCACTTCTACATCACAGCCAGCTACTCAGAGGGACTAAGTAGTTGAACCTGTGGGCTTGGGACCATAGTCACAGTGGACATCAAGCTCAATTGGCATAACATAGTACACAAAGCATTGTTCCTCCTCCTACTTTGGTGAGTAGTGACTGAGATCTTTAAAGCTTGCAAGCAGCCATTTAGATGCAATGATGGGTCTCTCCTTGTCCAGAGCAAAGAAGAATGAAGAAAACCAGATTCACAGAAACAATTAGTCCTAGCAACTGTTACACCATGCGATCCCCAGCCTATATGACTATAAGACCAGAAGAACTAGATGGTGCCAATGTCAACCACTCGGAGGGAGATCTATGTAGGAGACCCTGGATAGACAAGGAGAACTATGTGGAACAAAACTCAAAATCATTTGCAAAAAAAAAAGCAGGGACCATGTTTGCTGGTCTGAAAGAGCCTGGTGGAACCACTGAGACTATGGCCCCTAACTGCCCTTTGGGTCTGGAATTGAACCCACACCTCTCACTTCCAGCCAAGCAAAAGATAGGCATAGGAGTTGAACATTTACCTGAGGTAAATACACTCCTTGGAGAGAACAATCTTGGGAGAAAGAAGGGCTGTTTATACACAGGGAGACAGCTCAGGGGGCAGGGATGCATGGAGGGATGGACACAGGGAAGAGGTGACTGGTGGGAGGATGTGGGAGGGGAGCTGTTGCATTATGGTTAATTGTGGTCAATCTCATGAGACAAAGTGTATGTAAACTGCTGTATGGAAACTGAATTTGCTCTGTGATTTTCACCCAAATCACAGTAAAATAAATAAAAAAAACAATGAGATATCATCTCACTCCAGCAATAATAACAAAGTTCAACAAGACAGAAAACAACAAAGGCTGATGAGGGTTTGGAAAGATTGGAACTCTCATATACTGCTGGTAGGACTGTAAAATTGTACAACCACTGTGGAAAATGGTATGGCAGTTCCTTAAAAAATTGAAAATAGAAATGCCATTTGATCCAGTGATCCCAGTAGTAGGAAAGAGGTGAGACCTGGGACATGAATAGATATATACACATTCATGTTCATCACACCACTATTTACAATAGCAAAGAGATGGATGTTGTGCCTATCAACAGATGAATCGATAACCAAACTATGGTACATGTACACAATGGAACTATGGTACATATGCACGATGGAACACTATGTAACATTGAAAAATAAGGAAGAATCAGGAAATCACTTCATAACATGGATGAAGCTGGAGGAGATTATGTTGAGTGAAGTAAGTCAATTGCAGAAGGATAAATATTGTATGAGTCCATTATTATAAAAAGGCAAGGGAAATTTTGCACAGGGAAAGAAATTTTCTTTGTTGGTTACCAGGATGGAAGGAGAGGGAAAATAGATGGATAGTTAAGAGGTCTGACATGGGTATAGGGAAAAGAAATATAACAAAAGCATATGAATGGCACAATATCACCAAGGAAAAGGAAGACAGTGAAATGCACAAGAGGTATGGGCAATTAAAAAAAAAAAAAAAAAAAAACCAACTGCCGTCAAGTCAATTCTGACTCATTGCAGCTCCCATTAGGTTTCCAAGGAAGTAAATTTTTACAGAAGTAGATTGTCCAGTCTTGCTTCCACAGAGTGGGTTTGAACCACCAGCCTATGCAAATACTATTTGATACACAATGCTGCATTATCAGTAATAGGAAACACTAATCTATGGTGGATATATAAGTAGACAGGCAAGAAGATCAGGTATAAATAGGCAAATTGGAATATACCCATGACCTACAGAGTTGGGGAGCTCTGGTAGTGTAGTGTCTAAAGCATTTTTGACTGCTAACCAGAAGACTGGAGGTTCAAACCCACCAGCCACTCCTCAGAAGGAAGACAGGACAATCTACTTCCATAGAGATACTGCCTCAGAAACCTAAGGATGGGTCACTATGAGTCGGATCCAACTCAACAGCAGTGAGTTTAGTTAGTTAATACATAGGTTTGGCAAATGATATTCCTGCATATGTATTATTATGTGTTATAAAAATTTGCATATGCAGCTTAAAGCTAATAAGGGAAAAGTTAGGATAATTAATTGGCCAAAAATAAGCACCTTGAGGGTGTCAGTTGCTCGGCCTATGGGATGGGGACCATGGTTGTAGGGAACATCAAGCTCAATTGGCACAACATAGTATACAAAAATATCCTTCTACATCTTACTTCGGTGAGTAGCGACTGGGGTCTTAAAAGCTAGCAAGCAGCCATTGGTGTCTCCTTGTCTGGAGTAAAGAAGAGTGAAAAAATGAAAAATGTATGGAAACTATTAGTCCAAAAAGACTAATGGATCATGCAAACCTCAATGTGTATGACCCTGAGACCAGGAGAACTAGATGGTGTCTGGTTACCACTAAAAAACACTATGAAAAAGATCAAAATTGGAGATCCTGTACAGAGTGGAAGAAAAATGTAGAACAAACTCAAGAAAAAGCATTGGTTGGATAAAGACTGGTAACACCCCAGAGACTATGGCCTGAGTCGCCCTTCCAGCCTGGAATTAAACTCACTCCTGTGGTTTAACTCTCAGCCAAACAACAGACAGTCCTACAAGCTGAACACATACACCAGGGAGAAGCACTCCCTAGAACAACCAACCATGATGGATCAGAAGGGCAGCATTTGCACAGGGAGAAAGGTAGAGAGGCAGAAATGCGTAAGCAAAAAGGACATATGGAAATAGGGAACATACAGAACATAGGGAAAGGGTAATCACAGGGAGGAAAACTGTTACAAATGTATGAAATGTAAATGCAATGAGTAGATAGCCATGTGTGAAATAAGATAAGGTTTGAGTGATGTACACTTGGTTTTAGAGTGTTGATTTTGGTAAGCTTGCTTGTTATACTTTCTTCGTAAATAAGTTACTTTTCTAAAAGACATGTATGGGGCAAGTACAGTAAACATGTGTTGATCCTGTTTGTTTGGAATCTAGAAGAGAAAGATAAGATTGGAAGTGTGTAATTGCAGAGTATATAAGGACTAGACAACGCTGGGAGCCAGACCATCGCCACTGCGTGGGCAAAGGTCTGACTCCCTTATGGAGCAGCTAAGGCATGCGTTGTCCCTCACAGAACAACGTGTACTCCCTGAGACTGGTGAGGTTGTAGACAGTACCAGCACCAAACAGAGAAAGAGAGCCACAGAGCAGGCCAGATGGTGTGACTAAATGAAGAGCACGGTAAAGCAAGCCCAACAGCATGACTGATGCACCAAGTGGTGTATGTAGAGTGGGACTTTGACTTTATCCCTTTGACCCTTGCTTGCTTGTGTCAGTCTTCCGTGTGTGGAGGCAGCCATATTGGTTTGTTAGCATGGAAGTGTGATGTGTGTTAATGAACCTGATATTGTGGAAAGACACAACTCGTGAGTTAGAGTGGTTCTTGCAATCTCCGCTTATAACATTTGGCATAGTCCATCCTTAAGAGGGGGACTACTTAAAGTCTCATAGGTATGACATGACCTATGTGGCTCAGAAAAATATCATTAAGTCTGTCTTAACAAACCAAGTGCAAGTTTTATATGCCCTTTACTTTCCGATCTGTCCTATTTGCTTAACCTATAAAGCAAAAAACCAAACTCAGTGCTGTTGAGACAATTTGACTCATAGTGACCTCTTCTTGGGTTTCCGAGGTGGTATCTCTACAGAAGTAGATTGCCCAACCTTCCTTCCAAGGAGTTTGAACCTCCAGACTTGTGATTAGCACTACTCCACCAGAGGAGGTGAGCAGTAATGAGGTATCAGGTGCTATACTATATCATGATCAAGCATGCCCATGGAGGTTATATGCTATGACTACCTGGATTAGAGAACAAGGAGATAAAGGGAATATACTGGAGGATGTAATTTTGCATAAAATATTATATGAACTATATTCTAAATTAGAAATTGCAGAATAGAAGTTAGTGAACTTTATGGCACATACTTTGAGAGGAATCCATCCATTCACAACTAGAAGCTTGATTAATTGGACATAAGCTGTGGAGGAATGCTAAGAAACTAGAGGTTTAAAACCAGTTCTAAGATCTTACAGCACACAGAAAGATAACATAACATAGAGGAAATTCCTTGGCCCTGCTTAGCCCAGAAGTGTAAGTATATCATTGCATTATATTGGTTGGCAAAACAACTCTATTAGCAATCGACATTTGTGGAGATAACATATTAGGTGATATATAGCTATAGGCAGCTTAGGAAACTTTTTAAAGAACAGCAGAAAAATAATTTACCAGTAAGGGATCCCACAGAGCAGATTGTGAAATAGAAGGTGCCAACCAAAGCCATGGATCTGGGATTAGATTTAAAGCTTCCACGGAACCTCAACCCTATTTTAGAAAGGGCTGACAGGAATGAAGTTACCAGGATACAATTAGAAACATTCACACAAGTAGTTGTTCAAAAGTTTAGCACAATCAATTCTTTCTGAGACTGCAAGCCGGAAGGGAGGAACGGGGGCTCTAACTGGCAGGCAGAGCCTGAGTTCCAAGCAAGACCTACTTTGGGTGCAAAACAGTAATTGATTTTCAGCATGGAGGAGGACGGGCTAAGCAGGTGTTTGAAAATCAGGAATTTACTAGAACTGAATTACAGCAATTGAGAACCAATTTTAAACAAGGAGATAAGAATGACGTTGAATGGTTTTATGATATATGGAACAGAAGAGCAAATACCATAAACTTAACTGGAATTGAAATGAATCAGGTTAATTCACTAATAGAATATGCCAGGTTGGATGAGGAGTTGACAATTCTAGCTCAACGAAATGCAAGCATTGTGGCGAACATATGGGATTGGATTTCACTGGCATGGAGAAATATTAACCCTTCAGTAGATGTAGCCCTAAGGCATTTGACTGCTAACCAGAACGCTGGCGGTCCAAACCCACCAGTCACTACCCAGAAGGAAGATTGGGCAATCTACCTCCCTGGAAATAGCATCTCAGAAACCTAAGGAGGGGTCACTACGAGTCAAACTGACTTGACAGCAATGAGTTTTTGTCTTTTTTAGACCCTACTAAATTTGATGACTCTCTGAAATGGTCTAATTTGAACCAGGTACAGAAGATAGTGTGGAAGCTGGCTATTCTAGCCCTAGTATATGACACTTAAGGTAGTTATGCTTCCCCCTTCCAGGTATCAGCAACTAAAGATTTTAAGAGGGGTGTTCTGATTGAAGCACCAGACCACCTTAAAATGTCATGAGCTCTGGTAGCATAGTGCCTAAGGCACTTGACTGCTAACCAGAAGGCTGGCGGTTCAAACCCACCAGCCACTCCTCGGAAGGAAGATGGGGCAATCTACTTCCCATAGTGATAGTGATAATGCCTTGGAAACCCAAGGAGCGGTCTCTATGAGTCGGGTCCGACTCAATGGCAAATAAGAACAACAACAAAAAAATGCTATTGCTACAGCAGCTACTATGCAGGACCTCATAAACCAAAACCAAACCCACTGACCTCATAAACCAAAACCAAATGAATAGTGAATTGGCAGGAACTAATAAGATAAGGTTTAATGGGATAAGGAAACCCCAGGGACAATATAAGATAAGACCACTCCACCGCCCAAGAATACAAGAAGGCACAGTGATGTAGCAGCCTAGAAACAGAGCCGCCAACAGTATCTCTTCGGGGATCTCAGTGAGAGACCTAGACAAGGTTTTAGACAGAATATCAGCATGAAATTTAGACCTGAAGGGGTTGGAAGAAATGAGAACAGGAGTGGACTGAGGGAGCACAGACCAACAAGGATACAGCAGCAGGCATGGAGAACTAGGAGGGAACTTAGTTTGACCAGCAGGAGATTTTACCAACAAAGGCAAGACTAACTTGCTGGGTGTCCACCGTTTCAACACCCCCAGATAATAGACCATAAAGATTAATAGGATGTACCTGCATGAGACTTTTTTTTATTAGACACAGGATCCCAGATTAATATTATTAAATTAGCCACACCTAATACACAAAGAACAATTAGAATTATGGGACTTGGTGGTATGGAGTCCCTGGCAAACAACATTAGAGGTGATATCCTGGTATTCAATAAACTATTTATTAAGACAACTTTTTATGCAAGTCCCTACTTAGAGAATATTATAGGGATGGATACTCTGCCCTATTTGCTTGAGGAATGGTTTCCAGTAAAGGGTAAAGAGTATACAGCATATCTATAATTTAGCTGAGTTTAAGGTTAAGCCTGTAATATTGCCTAGACCTAAAAAAAGAAAAACAGCCTTTTATCCACATTATTCTCTAAAGGGTGGTCATAAGGAAATTAATGAGACAATAAATTGCTGAGAGAAGACATCATTGAACTTACAAGGTCTAACTTGTGTAATAGGCCCAAATTGCCAGTCTTGAAGCCTAATGGGTCTTAGAGATTGACAGTAGACTATAGGACTTTGAACCAACAATCTGCAAAGATAGAAGGAGCTCTTTCAGCTGTAGAAGTTATTAATATAATAACTAAAGCATCAAAAAAGTATCATGCTGCTCTTTAAGGAGAGAGGTTCCGGCAAGATGGCGGACTAGGCA
>NW_006921744.1:4244474-4254725 GCF_000298275.1 Orycteropus afer afer | reverse complement strand
CCCTGGAGAGAACAATCATGGGAGAAGGAAGGGCTGCTTATGCACAGGGAGACAGCTCAGGGTGCAGGAGAGTATGGAGGGATGGTCACTGGGAAGAGGTAACTATGGGGAGGAATTGGGAGGGGAGCTGTTACATTGTAAACTGTGGTCAATGACATGAGACAATGTATATGTGAACTGCTGTGTGGAAAGTGAATTTGCTCTGTAAGTCTTCACCCAAACCACAATAAATAAAATAAAATTAAAATTAAATTAAAAAAAGTATCATGCTGCTGTTGATCTATCTGATATGTTCTTTGCTATTCTTCTGGATATGAAATCCAGGGAATGTACTACCTTCTCTTGGAAAAGCAAATATTATCATCTCAAGTGCCTCTCCCAACTGTATTTAAACAGCCCAGTAATAGCACATTCTATTTTATCTACACATATTGATAATATCAAATATACATCCCTGACAATTTCTTATATTGATGGCATCATTATGGCTAATGATGACAAGAAAGTATTAAGTAAAAAAAGAAGAGAGATTGATTTCTGCTCTGAAGACCAAGGCGTAGACAATTGATGCAGAGAAAACCTCTGGACCCTCTATTGAGGCTAAAGTTTTAGGTACAGTAGAGGGAACATCCACTAGGATGATCCCAGCCACTGTATGGATAGGATCAATAAGATTATGACTCTATCTGCACCTAAAAAAAAAAAAAGCATAAGGCTCTGGAGGCTAATAGGATTATTTGGTTATTGGACTCAGCATATTTCCTTTTTTGACTGTTCCCCTCAAGCCTGTATATAAGGTTACTAGGAAAGCTGAGGATTTCGTGTGAGGAATCAAGCAACAGAAGGCACTAGAGGAGGTACAAGGACACATACGTACCTTCCAGCATTTGTAATATCCTACACCAACTAGGAAGCTGAGACTGGACCTGCTATACACCTATGGAAATGGAACCTGGGAATTGTGGAGAAAGGATGAGGCAAATGCCAAATTTATGCCTGTGGGGTTTTGGACTGGGTGCTTCCCACACTCAGAAAACAAATTTTCTCCATTTGAGAAACTTATTTGACTGGCATATGAAGCACTGGGACAAACTTAACCGCTGATGGGCAAGGAAATCGTAACACTGAGGTGCCACCTGTCTATTCTCCAGTGGGTTAAGATGACTCTGGATGAACTGGCAGGAGTACAGATAGAATCTAACCTGCTAGCTTGGAAATGGTACATCCAGGATAGAAATGTATCCCACCAAGGCCACCCAGGTAACCTCATTGAGGAACTGGTCCAGGTTGAACTAGTATCCCCGCAAATAAATGTAAGGGAGGAACAAATCCATGCCCATATGGGGATATGGGGTCCCTCCTTTTCTCCTGACCTGATGAATGCCTGGTTTACAGATGGATCAGCCTCCATGGCCTCTGGTGTAACAGAATGGCCAGCAGCAGCTCTGCAGCCAGTGGATCACCTAACTCTGCAGAAACAAAATAAGAGTAGGTCGGCGCAGCATGCAGAAGTGATTGCTGTGGTATTAGCGGGAAGGAGGTGGCTAAAGGAAAAACAGACTAAGATATACATCTTCATGGATTCATGGGCTGTAGCAAATGACATTGCCTTATGGTCCAGACAAAGGAAGAAGAAGAATTGGCTGATTAATGGTAAACCTCTTTGGTCCAAAGAGTATGGGCAAGAACTAGACCAGGCCTCACATAGCATTAAGATTTATGTAACACACATGGATGCACATAGGAAGGATGGTTTGGAGATGTTGAAATTTAATAATAAGATATATAGGCTAACTAGAGAAACCTGCACAAGTAAGATAAAGCCAGTAATTTTAGAGAAAGTTTGGAAGATTAGAGATAAGTTTCTTTCACTAAAATTGCACGAGAGAGAGAATAATTGGGAAATGATTGACATACCCAATATTATCATGCAAAGGACAAGAGATAAATGGAAAGCACCTGAAAACACATAAACAGTATGGACTAAGGAACAAATTTTTAACTTGCATGAATTATTAGGTCATAAGGGTACACACTCTATGTTTGAGTGGACCAAAAAGAGGAATTTAGACTTGAGCTTGTTAGGAAAGCCATGGCAGGAGGTGAATAGGGTAAATGTTTAATTAGTAGATACAAGCTCAGAACTTTGGCAGATACATACAAACCTAATATTTTCAATTTCATATTGCAGATTGACTTTACAGGACCTATGAAACATGAATATCCCCTAAAGTATGCAACTATGTTGCTAGGTATCTATAGTGGACTGGACTGTGTGGCAGCAGCAGCTAAACCTATGGGTCTGGTCACAAACACATTATTGAACAGTTGGTTAGCACAGTATGGAGCATCTAGGATAATGGAATCTGATCAAGGCAGTCATTGTAAAGCTGTTGTTGTTGTTATGTGCCGTTGAGTCGGACCCGACTCATGCGACCCCTCCTTGGGTTGCTGAGGCAGTATCACTACAGAAGTAGATTGCCCAACCTTCCTTGCACATGTGGTCAAAAAGTACGCAGCTCAAAGGGATGGATATACAGTGGAATTAGCACATAGCCTATAACTCCACAGTTGTTGGATATGTAGAAAGTTTCAGTGGATTTCTTAAGAATAAGCTTAAGGCTTTAGAGAAGCAGGACACATTTCAACAAGCCTTGGATTTAGCATGTTTTGAGTTCAGTTCTAAAGATAGGCTGTATAGACCACTTCACATGAGATATCACAACCCGAACCTAAAAACTTAGATGTAGCATAGGAACTGTTTCTCCCACTGAAGACAAAAGCTTGATACCTTATAAAGTATTTGTTAAAGACAGAGACAATAATTCTATCTCATTGCAGGAAATTGTTCCCAGAGAAAGTGGACCAGTTACATGGATAACTGGTACTAAAGGAAAATTGGAACAATAAAATACAAGAAAATGCAGCAAGTTGCCCCTTATTGAGGATATGTTACCCCTTATTAAAGATCAGATTCTAGTCATTGAAGATCAAACGAAAAAAGGAGTCAATCTAGAGAGTGAGTGATAGACTTAGGAACTCTGCTGTCTGGAAAAACTTTGTCTTGTTTTGCTTATTACATTAGACACCCAAAGCATTAATACTGATTGGACGCCCCTGGATGTTTGTAAAGTTAAACAATCGGTACTCCAAGTATCCTGGTTGTGGGTACTTCCACAATGGTGAGTGCTTTTATCTTGTATATATGCACTCCGTTGTAAATAGATTGACAAAATGGGAAAGTATTAAGTCTATCTAGAGAGTTTGGATCTGGTTAGGTTACTGTGTACCTTGCTTATTGACCTAGTATTAATCTTGGTTGTTTTAATTGTGATGTTTTACTATCATTTTAGTGAGGAAAGTGATTGTTCAAATAACAATACTAGTAGACATTCTTGTTATATGCTTCCTAATTATACTGCTTTTGTCATCTCCACTCTGTTAAAAAAAAAAAAAAAAAAAGTAGTTCCAGAGATATAGTAGATTTGACCCAGATGACGTGGGACTCTGTGGACACATACAGCATTTGCTCATGCCTGCTATTCCACTGGGATGTGGATGAATGGAATGAAAGCTGGTGGATAAAAAAGAATCTCCAGTAGAAGAAACTGAGGAAATGGATACTGTGGCATTTATCCAGGAAGGAAGACAAGTCTCATGGTCCCTGAGTGTGGATTTGCTTCAGGACATTGGAGCCAGCTACTTCCCATACTTGCCTGATTTCGGAGGTTTGTTGATAGGGATACAGGAGTTAGTGGTGCAACTGCCACCTACTAAGGATTTGCAATTTGCTCATTTATTGCTGTATTATGTGGATTGCTTGAGATTCCAGGTGATTAAGAGGTTAGATGGACATTGGGGACCTTTGAACCCATTGAATGTCATCTCTCTCCATTGGTTGATGTCTTCATTGTTACAATGTTTGTTGGAAGCTTATGTGGGAGAATGGGAGGTGAAGCAGTAGTGCTAGGATGCTTTGTATTTATTGAAAAAAAAAAACAAACTCACTGCCATCCAAGTCATTTCTGATTCATAGCATTATAGCAAACCCTTTTGGGTTTCCAAGGCTGTAAATCTTCACAGAAATAGATGGCAGTCTTTCTTCCATGGAGCAGCTGGTGGGTTTGAATTGCTGACCTTCTGATTAGCAGTCAAGTTCCTTATCCACTATGCCACCAGAGCTCTAAATCTTTTTCTTTCAGAGCCATGGGTGGATCAGAACCCCCTTTTTGGTTAGCACCCTGATGCTTCAACGACTAAATAGTGGCAGCAAATTCTACTGCTACTGCTCCTAGATGGTAGCATGCTTTGTACAGTTAAAGGCTTTGATACTGTTTTTATCCATTATCATTCTAAAAACGCCACTAAATATACCCAGACATGGTTAGCAGACCCATTGTTGCTTTACAAAGATACAATAGATCTGCACAAAAACTAGAATAAACTTGCTGAGTTGTTTACCATGTGTTATAATCATTGTGCTAAAACCATACATGTTTCCCATTTATGTAGGTTTACATCTCCTGGTGTTCAGAGAGAGCACTGCATTGCCCAGGCTTGTGCTTTTTTAGCGGCCTCATATTATGATGTGAATAAGCAAAGTAATTTACCTCTGAGTTTGTGTAGAAAAGATCCTTATGAGTATAACATTCTTTTCTCTTGCTTATACAACTCATTCTTTAATAATGTGTCCAATCAGTGAGTACTGGTGCATATTCATCAGGAATATGACACAAGGGTGAATATAACCAGTAAAGGACCAAAGCTCACCCAAGTGACAGCGCCTCCTGATTCATGCACAGACCATTTGTTGTATTCTTTTAAGTCGTTTACCAAGATACATTTTTTTTTTTTTTTTTTGTAGACAGGAGAATTTCAGTGATGCTTTTGAGGGTGATTATGATGAAAGTAGTGACTACTGACAGTACTACTACTGCTGCTAGTGCCAGTAGTGCTACTGCTAGCAGTATAGTACTATTGCTGAACGTATTACTGCAGTTTACTATAAACCTTTGCCTGCATTTAATGCACCACTCAATCTGTATATGCCATATAGATATCCTTTGGAATATAATGCTTCCATCAAAGAAGATGATATCACATATTATAAGTTGACCAATTTTCCCAATTTTTATACCTTTGGTAACTTCTGCATGATTGCTTGCACTAGACAATCACTTATGCTTATGCCCTTGGAAGAAGTACTGACACTGGCTGCATATTTTAATTCTGTTCTTAAAGACTTTAACTGGCAGAGTAGAGCAGTTCTTATAGTTATTACTGAACCATATCAGAACTTTGGTACTCCCCCTTGACATTACAAAAAAGGGAGGCAGTTAGAGACAAGTGCATTGAGTATGCAGGAATCTGTGTACCAGGACTAATGACCAACTTGGCTATTAGTGAATTAGAGCAGTATGAGAATAAAATGTTTTGTCATAATAGGTCTGATAGCTTCTATACCAGATTTATCTGACTTGTTTTAACATGAATTTTAGTGTACTTCCTGACTATCCTTATCATTACTGGAGATTACACCCTAAGAACTTTAGGTAAAGGTATGTAAAGATATGGGAGGTTCGGAAGTGATTCTGGAAAAAGTGGTTAAATGTTACCAAAGGGGGGCTGAATAATTCTCAATTAGTGGGAGATGGCTGGGTATGGAACTCAACACAGAAGTCAACTGTACCTGTGGCTAACTATGAAGCTAATCCTTTGTATAATTTTACTTTAATATGAAATGGAACTGTCATTAATGCATCCAAATTTTTTGATGATTGGTTGCATAAACTAGAAGGGTATGTTATGATGGGTGGATCTAAGAAATGGTATAATCTCTCTATTCCTAAGGTAAGTAGGGTACCACAAAACAATATGATTAGGCTTTTTCCTTTTGACATGTCTCTGTATAGGTTTGATCCCTCTAATCACCTGGAGTCATGTTTGGCTCCACCAAAGCTGCAGAGCGGGTATTTACTAGACCTTTATACAGGAAACTTTCCACCTGCATTGGAGCTGTTTCGGAGGTAGAGTTATGTTATAACCCTCTGCAAACATTATTATGAATATATTTTTCACATATTGCCTAGCTCCCCTAGCATTACAGGACCTTTTCAACCTAACGGCACAAAAAGAGAGACTATTGAAATGAAATATTTTCTGTACCATGGAATTATGAACCCTAAAAACTGACTATGATTCCTATAAGATTAGAAAATTTCCCTGTGATCTATGAAGATGAATATATGTATGCCCTATTGGATAGAAATAATAAGGCCCAGTTCAGGTCTACTAACTGGTGGAATACTTTAGGATATAAAATCAATCCTAAATTGTTGCAAAATATAGCACCTGGATTGTTGCATTATTACTTTTCCTTTTTGATGCACGATACATTGATGAGAAGGGGCAGTATACTGCATGGTTGGCACAACATCTTAAATATCTGAATCAGGCATTGTATGAAAATAGATTGCCTATATTCTTGGCTTCTGGAATTTTGTTGGATTGATATGTACAGTATAGCCTAGGACCATGTGTAATTGAGAGACTGTTACAATGCCAGTATGTGTCTGAGGGCAGACATTATAAACCTGTTTGGACCATCAGACTACAGAATGACCCTCCACAAATTCTCCTGGGCCATATACTCCCATCTTTTCTAAACCTATTAGGCTTATATATAAGCTTGAAGTGAGATCAATTATTTATGTATTTAACAAATTTGACTTTAATGTTCAAACTCTCATGCCTCAATGTGAGTTCGCAGGCTTGGAAGCTGGAATGCATATCCTACTGGTTATGCCTCCACTAGACAGGTCACTCATTAGAAGAACTTTGTAGCTAATAGCTGGACTCCTCCTAGCTAACTTTCTTATTGATGGGATATAAGAATCAGAAATATCTGAAATAAGGGCAGAGCTATTCTCTGTACATAATGAGTACTGGTCTAACCTGCACAGTCTAAACCATATGCAAAAGTCAGTACATTATTTTGCAGACAAAATCTCTAAAGCCCTGGGTGAAATTAACATTATTATACATCACATACAAGATATTGTCTATTACCAATCATAACTAATTAAGGATAATAAGATAAAATTGGACACAGTGGAAGTCAATATGCAATCACTTTGAGCCTATACAACCCAAAATATACTCACAATTGCATGTAATAGTGTGCTTGTTCTGTTACTGCAAGTGTGGATGGATTTATGCAATGTTATGATTTAGGATTTAACTATGCAGCTCTCCACACCCTTACCTGGAAATGGCCAGACCCTCTGGATGTAGCAAGACAAGGGAATGAAGACTTTCAGTATTAGAGCTGTTTAGTGGAGATTCCATGTTGGGATATAACACAGTAGCTACTCCTCAGAAGTTACAAACTTCTTATGTTCTGTCTACTGATAGCATGACATACATAGATGGGTTCTTAGTCCCAAAGACTATGTTATATCAGTGGCAGCCAGAAGTATATTTAACCTTTTCACCTTTTTCCCCTTCTGTGGAAGTGGTCGAAACTTCTTTGATTAAACAATCTCACCTATTTTATAGTCTAGGATTGTGTCAATGGATTGTAAGTACCACTAATGCTTCTATAATGTACTTTAATCACTCTGACATCCAGAATTATAATATGACTTTGATCAATGATCGTATTAAATTATACAGTGTTATTAATATTTCTGTGTCACATGATAAGCAGTCTGTCAAGACTTACCCTGGATACTGGATGAAAGGACATTCCAGAATTTCCTTATCATGCTTAAGGATAGTGTGGAACAGGCACCGTGGATTGACTATAATATTACTGATATTGAGGATAACTTACATGCTTTGGAGAAGATATAGAATATTGCCAATGATGAAATAAGGAAACTAGGTGAACATTTGCATAATGTTCATGAGGCAGTCCTTATACTTAATACTCTGGTTATAAGGACATTGCAGCATAAATTAAACACCCATGCTCTTTTCGAATTGGGATTCCAGAATTATGTAAAGGTAATTGGAAAACTTGGAAACCTGTTAGATGGATCTTTTATGGTATATCCATGTTGTGAGGAAGATTCTGGAATTGGTCCTGGACATCCTTATGAAGTATGGCTCTATTCATATTGAGTATTGTTATTCTGTACTTAGCTTTTTAAATGATGTTTGAAAAAGGAATTCTGGTAAGATGGTGGAATAGGCAGAAAGAGTGCATAGACCCTCTTCAACAAAGAAAAGGGAACCAATTAAAACAGATACAGGAGGTAATCCCTGGACGCCTGAGCCTTAAGGGAAGGATATAGAAGTTGCGTAAACTCCAACTAGCAGAAGAATTTGGATGAAAATACCTAAAAAGGAGACTTATGGAGCTGCAGTCTGGTAGTGATCCTGATGGCACAGACAGTTCGGATATTGCCAAGTGGTGGTAAGACCCAAGAATTAACCTAAAAATCAGCGCTGCTAGCCAGAGACTGCACAGAGGACTGCTATGGTGGCTGGGGAATAAAAGGCAAAGCAACGAAGAGGAAGGCTGGCTGAGCTGTGGATTTTTGACTGTCCAGAGGCCACAGTCATTGTGAATGTTTACAAGTGGCTTGACTATTTTGGATATTTAAAGTGACAGCATTCTTCCAGATTCCAAGGATTTAAGAATATGCTCCACTTGCTGGGAACCCCCCCAAGGATATTCCTGACCCGGATGACTGGAAAGGTGCGACATTCCCCTTGTTATTCTTATACCCCACACCCTCTTGGTGAATGAAGGTGAGGTCATCCCTCACTCCCACCCACTTTCTAGGCCAACAGGAATTTCATCCCAGTCTGTTTGCTTGGATGGAACCTGGTGCCCTGCGACGCCTTGCCCAGATTTTTTTTTCTTTTCTCTATTTTTTAGTTTGTTAACTTTTGTCTGTTTTAAAACTACTATTATTATCATTACTTTTGTCCTTTTAACCATTATTCTTTATTCTTACCCTCCCAGGTTCTAGTTTACAACTTTTTTTCCATTCCCTGTTCCTGGTTGCAATTTTTTTTTTCTTTCTCATGGTTAAACCCATTCCTTGTTTTTCTTTTTGCATTTTCGCATTTTTTTCTTCATTATTCTCCTTATCTACCTTTTTTATCTTATTACTCTCTCCCCAGATATTGTAACTTTGTTTTTCTTTTTTTTTTTTTTTTTTTACTCTTCTTGTGTGACTAAATGGTGTAATTTGTTTTGTCCATGTGCTCTTATTTTATTTACAGTTATTCAAATATTATATTTATCTGAGTGGAAGACACCAACAGTCCCCATATGACACAACTACACCTACACCTCGTGGAGCTTCACTTACTAAGTGAGAGCCCCACTTCCTTCTCCACCAATGGCCCAACAATAAACAACCACCCAGAAGAGCCTGACTCACCCTTGGCTGCTCTTCACAAACAGTTAACAGGGATCTAAGTACAACAATGCCATGATGTCTCAGAAACAACAGGCCATCATTGTCCACATGAAAAAGCAAGATAAAGTGGTAGAAACAAGGGAGCAGGATACAGACCCAGAACACATCCCTGAGGAAGAAGCAGCATTAAAACTCTCTAATAAAGAATCCAAAATAATTGTATTTAGGTATCTTCAAAGGATTGAGAGACAGACCAAAGAATACACAGAAAAAAAACCCTGGAGGAATTTTGGAAGAAAATACAAGAACAAAATGATGAAATATATGAAAAATTAGAAATTATTCTAATCTACAGATAGAAATCCAGAAGATTAATACTAAATTGTGAGAAATAGATAACACATTGGAAGGGCAAAGGAGTAGAATTGATGCAATGGAAGACAGAATTAATGAGATTGACAACAAATACCTGAATACTTCTTTGGAAAGGAATCAATCAGAAAAAAGATCAAAACAAAATGAAGAAAGCCTAAGGTTCATGTGGGATATCATCAAAAGGAATAACTTATGATACTTTGGAATATCAGAACAAGAAAAGAAAAATAAAACTACTGAGAAAATTGTCAAGATTAGTTGGAGGAGAACTTCCCTGATAGGATGAAAGATGAGAATATATCCATTCAGGAAGTCCAACAAACCCCAAACTGGATAGACCCCAAAAGAAAAAGTCACCAAGGCATATCATCATCAAACTCATCAAAACCAAAGACAGACAAAGAATCCTGAAAGCAGCACAGGAAAAATAAAACGTTACTTATAAAGGACAACCAGTAAGAAATAAGCTCTGATTTCCCAGCAGAAACCATGCAAGCAA